>NC_090375.1:107115803-107421380 GCF_036365525.1 Heterodontus francisci | reverse complement strand
TTTACTGGGCAATCCACTCAGCATATATGATACCAATTACAGCTACAAAGTCCTTCAAAGGTTTAAACTTCTTTAGGTAGATTTCCAATTGCTGTCTTCTGAGATGCAGTCACCAAATTTCATCCGACAGTAGTTTCCCTTCAAACCCAAACTCCACGGGTACAGTCTCCACCAAAAATGGCACACTGCTCCCAAACCTCCTTAGCTCTGCTCATGACAGCCTTGATGGCGCAACTTTGCCAGTATCACCTCAAGTAACCTAAAACAGCTGCAAAAACTCGTATTCGCCAATGGTCAGCTCTCAAAATCAGCTTTTACTCTCTGAAGCTTTTCTGCCAAAAAAAACATTGCTGCAGCCTGCCTGAAATCTCCAGTGTTGTGATCTGGGGATGGCGCTGTCTCTTATCTGGTTCCAACATGTTCTGCATCCCCAGAACCCTGAAGGTTTTAGTTTCACTTTTAGTTAGGGACTGTCTCAAAAAAAAAAGGTTTGGAACCAGAGTCAGTGCACCTAACAGAGCATTCAACAAGTCATCTATTCAGACAATATCCTGCACATGCTCCTCCACTGGTCTTGCAAACCATGGACTCCATCACACTTCTCTTTTATTTGTTTTTGAACTATTATCTATACTACCTTTTCCACCTGAACCCCTCTCCACAACTCACTAGTTTAAAGTCCTTGTGACCTCCCTATTTATCACTTCCACTAACACCCTGGTCCCAGCCCAGTTCAGGTGAAGCCCATCACAATTGTACAGTTCCTTCCTGTCCCAATACTGGTGCCAGTGTCCCATGAACTGAAACGTCTCTTTTCAACACCACTCCTTCAGCCACATGTTCATCTCTCTAATCTGCTTATCCCTACGCCATTTTGCATGTGGCTTGGGTAATAATGCAGAGATTGTGGGCTGAATTTTCATTATGGGGGTCAGGAACCGATGCCTGGAACATTCCTGGGTCCTGATCCCTTGCTGCCATGCCAGCCTGCAGTTCACCTTGCATTCTGGGACGGCATGGCCTGGCGTCCTCTGCTGCCTGGGTGGCGACCACCTCTGAAGTGATCCCTTCCTCCTCCTCTTCTTCCTCCTCCCAGTCCTCCTGCAAGGTGGATTGGCAATCCACCTCCTCCTCCTCATCCTTCTGCGGGCCTTGTTCCAGTGTCATGTTGTGTGGGGTGCAGCAGACAACCACAATACAGGAAACTCTGGCTGGTTTGTACTCTAGAGCACCACCTGACTGGTCAAGGCAATGGAAGCACAGCCTCAAGAGGCCTATGGTCTGTTCAATGCAGGTCCATGTTAGAACAAACAAACAAAGAACAAAGAACAGTACAGCACAGGAACAGGCCATTCGGCCCTCCAAGTCTGCGCAGATCTTGATGCCTGCCTAAACTAAAACCTTCTGCACTTCCGGGGTGCATATCCCTCTATTCCCATCCTATTCATGTATTTGTCAAGATGCCTCTTAAACGTCTCTATGGTACCTGCTTCTACTACCTCCCCCGGCAACAAGTTCCAGGCACTCACCACCCTCTGTGTAAAGAACTTGCCTTGCACATCCCCTCTAAACTTTGCCCCTCTTACCTTAAACCTATGTCCCCTAGTAACTGACTCTTCCACCCTGGGAAAAAGCTTCTGACTATCCACTCTACCATGCCGCTTATAACTTTGTAAACCTCGATCATGTCGCCCCTCCACCTCCGTCGTTCCAGTGAAAACAATCCGAGTTTATCCAACCTCTCCTCATAGCTAATGCCCTCCAGACCAGGCAACACCCTGGTAAACCTCTTCTGTACCCTCTCCAAAGCCTCCACATCCTTCTGGTAGTGTGGTGCCCAGAATTGCACACAATATTCTAAGTGTGGCCTAACTAAAGTTCTGTACAGCTGCAGCATGACTTGCCAATTTTTGTACTCTATGCCCCGACCGATGAAGGCAAGCATGCCGTATGCCTTCTTGACTACCTTATTCACCTGCATTGCCACTTTCAGTGACCTGTGGACCTGTACGCCCAGATCTCTCTGCCTGTCAATACTCCTAAGGGTTCTGCCATTTACTGTATACTTCCCACCTGCATTAGACCTTCCAAAATGCATTACCTCACATTTGTCCGGATTAAACTCCATCTGCCATTCCTCCGCCCAAGTCTCCAACCGATCTATATCCTGTTCAGTTCAGTTCAGAGATACAGCACTGAAACAAGCCCTTCGGCCCACCAAGTCTGTGCCGACCATCAACCACCCATTTATACTAATCCTACACTAATCCCATTTTTTTACCACATCCCCACCTGTCCCTATATTTTCCTACCACCTACCTATACTCAGGGCAATTTATAATGGCCAATTTACCTACCAACCTGCAAGTCTTTTGGCTTGTGGGAGGAAACCGGAGCACCTGGAGAAAACCCACGCAGACACAGGGAGAACTTGCAAACTCCACACAGGCAGTACCCAGAATTGAACCCGGGTCGCTGGAGCTGTGAGGCTGCAGTGCTAACCACTGCGCCACTGTGCCACCCAGAGGATCCTGCTGTATCCTCTGACAATCCTCATCACTATCCGCAACTCCACCAACCTTTGTGTCGTCCGCAAACTTACTAATCAGACCAGCTACATTTTCCTCCAAGTCATTTATATCTACTACAAACAGCAAAGGTCCCAGCACTGATCCTTGTGGAACACCACTAGTCACATCCCTCCATTCAGAAAAACACCCATCCACTGTTACCCTCTGTCTTCTGTGACCGAGCCAGTTCTGCATCTATCTTGCCAGCTCACCTCTGATCCCATGTGACTTCACCTTTTGCACCAGTCTGCCATGCGGGACCTTGTCAAAGGCTTTACTGAAGTCCATATAGATAACATCCACTGCCCTTCCTTCATCAATCATCTTCGTCACTTCCTCAAAAACTCAATCAAATTAGTGAGACACCACCTCCCCTTCACAAAACCATGCTGCCTCTCGCTAATAAGTCCATTTGTTTCCAAATGGGAGTTAATCCTGTCCTGAAGAATCCTCTCTAATAATTTCCCTACCACTGACGTAAGGCTCACCAGCCTATAATTTCCTGAATTATCCTTGCTACACTTCTTAAACAAAGGAACAACATTGGCTATTCTCCAGTCCTCTGGGACCTCACCTGTAGCCAATGAGGATGCAAAGATTTCTGTCAAGGCCCCAGCAATTTCTTCCCTTGCCTCCTTCAGTATTCTGGGGTAGATCCCATCAGGCCCTGGGGACTTATCTACCTTAATGCTTTGCAAGACACCCAACACCTCCTTTTTGATAATGAGATGACTGAGACTATCTACACTCCCTTCCCTAGGCTCATCAAAGATGGCTTTGGTTATAGCGCCTCTCCCCATCTATGTCTGCATTTTGAATGGACGTCAGGAGCCACCTCCTTAGAGGATAACCCTTATCCCCAGCAGCCACCCATGAAGTCTGGATGTGGGTCTGAAGAGGTGTGGCACTTGGGAGACTCGCACGATGAAGCAGTCATGACAGCTGCCGGGAACCGGGCACAGACCTGCAAGATTTGTTTCCTGTGGTCACAGACCAGCTGGACATTCAATGAGTGGTAGCCTTTTCTGTTCAGAAATCTGACTGGTTGGTCTGCCGGTGCCTCAATGGCTACATGGAAGCAATCGATGACCCTTTGGGCTTGAGAGAATCCATCGATGACGGCAAAGCCCAATGCCCTCTGTGCCTGCGCTGGCGCTTCTGTGTCAAAGTGCATGTAGTCTCCCATCCTCTGGACTATGACATCTGTGACCTGCCTGAGGCATGATGAGCTGCTGATTCTGAGATGCCACCTAAGTCCGCAGCTGATCCCAGGAAGGAGCTGGATGCATAGAAATTCAGGGAATCAGTGACCTTGACAGTTGCAGGCAAGGGACTGCCATGGAGGTCGCAAGGCCTCAAGTCATTGTGGATCAGAGCACAAATGTCCAAGACTGTTACGACCAGGTGAGAAAGGGGTCTAGGGGTTCCCTCTCAGCCTTCACCTAGTCTTACCGTAACAGGGTTTTATTTAAAGCACACAATTTTTTAATTTCCCCTTAGTGAGTCCTTGTTCACTGCTTTCCAATTGTAAGGTAAATAAACCAGCCAAACGGGTTTTCTTAGGTTTAAAGAAGAAAGGTTGAGCTTTATTAAACTTATACTCTAATTCAGTTAACGCCTATGGATACATGATGCGCCCACGCTAGCATGCATACGCGATACACACATGCAGATAGAGACAGAAAAGAGCAGACGAAATAAAGTGGAAAAGTTTGAGGCAATATCTGAAGATGGTTTTTGTTACTGTTCTTCCAGCTCATTGTAGTGGCCTTGATTGTAGGTAGCTCTTGCTTTTTGTTGGGGCACGGTATTCTTCTTAAACCTTGGTCGATGTAGGAGACTTCTCTCGCTTGAGGTTCATGTGTCCTCAGTAGGTTCAGAGGCTTGTGAGAAAGAGATGGAAGCAGACAGGAGAGTGGCGAGCTAGCCAGGAGAGGTCTTCTCAGTCCAGGAGCAAACAGTCTCTCTCTCTCAAACTCTCTATACAATTTTAAAAAATGCAGAATGCCCAGCAGGTTAGTCATGTGACTAGCTGGTTTAACCATGTCTGTTTGTGGATTCGGCCATCTTAGCAGTCATCCTGGAATGTGAGCTTCCTCACCTTCAATGTCTGGTGATCAAAGTCCATTGTGGGTTGAATATGTCAGGAAATGGTCCTTTGTCTCTACAAGCACTGTCTGTTAGTATGTAAATGTTTTTTCCAGCCACAGCTGATCTGTTTAACAATTTATTTCCTCGCTCCAGCAACAGTTTAAAATCAATGTTCATATGACAAAATTAATATGTCTCATTCTTGGTAGGTGGGGTTCAGCAAGACAGAGACCATGTGCCCAGATCGGCACAGCCTCCTACAGCTGTGGTGCTTTATTATTTACAGGTAGCTGACTCGGGCAGTAGACCCAATGCCTTGGGTAGTGCCTTCTTCCCCTTGCAGCTCCCCCACTGTGCTGCTTTGCCCTCTTCCTGTCCAGGAGCTTGCATCAGCTGCAGCTCATCCTGCTCTGTCCAATGTCAGAGTAGCCTGTTCCCATCTGAACTCTCTCAGCCGGGCTTTGTGCGCCCACCAGGCCTTCCTCTGCCAACCCCCACTGCCCAAGTGATGCCAGCCACCTCACATCCCTCTCCGAATTCCTGCCACTCACCACTGAGAAAAACAAATCTTACAGCTCCAGCAATGGCTACTCTGTGGCGCTTTTGGAGAGCTGAGCTTTATTTTGGACCTCTGCATTATATTAATCAGTCCTTCCCAGAGCCCTCATGGCCCCACAAGCGTTCATGACTTGAACACCCTGCCGTGTTCCAGACATGGCCTTCGTCAAATTCCCTTCCTCTAAAAATTGTAAACTGCTGTGACAAGCCCATTAATGAGATCCCCAGTGAGTTTAATTGGAGTTGGGTGGGCTTACTGTTCCCTCCCTCCAGGCATCCCTTTAAAAATCAATTTGCGTTCCGGACGCAGCGGGACCAAGTGCCAACCTCCAAGAACGCGAATTTTAAATTGCGCTCACACCCACTTCCACCCACAGTGGACTTTGAAAGTGCGGCCCTATAACTCTTGAGGTCCTGTTCTTTAGTTTAGCTCCAAGTTCCTGGTAGTCTCCAAACAGGACCTCTTTCCTCCACTTCCCAACGTTGTGGATCCCAACATTGACCACTACAACTGGATCCTCCCTCTCCCACTTCAAGTTCTTCTCCAGCTATGAGGAGATGCCCTGAACATTGGCACCAGGCAGGCAACACAAGCTTTGGAACTTCTGGTCGTGGCTGCAGAGAACAGTATCTATCACCCTGACTATACTGTCTGCTACCACTACCACATTCAATTTCATTCTCCCCAGTTGAATGGCTTTCTGTGCCATGGTGCCACAGTTTGTTCATCCACCCTGCAGACTTTGCCCTCGTCCACACAGAAAGCAAGAACCTCGTACCTGTTGGATAAAGGCAAAAGCCACAGCTCCTCCAGCACTGCATATCGAGTTCCTTTACTTGTCTGACTCACAACATATCCTCCTGTCCCTGGCCACTAACAAGACTTGCACCACTACCTGATCTAAGAATTGTGACTGCCTCCTAGATCAAAGTATCCAGGTAACTCTCCCTCTCCCTGATGCCCCTGTTACAATCAGGTGATGAGGGGTTACAAGGCTCCTCTCTTTCCCTTCCTCTTGTTTGACCTCAACAGGTTTTATTCCTTTAAAACAGTGGTTGTGCTTCCCACCTCTGTGAGTGTTTTACCTATTTCCTTTATTGTGATCGTAAAAGAACCAATTGGACAGGTTTTCTTGAGTTTAAACAAGAAAGAGGTGAGTTTATTTTAACAAAAATCTAAACCTGATCTCGATAAAATAAAATTACACTACACTTTCACTCACACACGCACACAAGAATCATACTCACAAATAGAGTACAGAGTGGTAAGAAATAGTTCAGTTTGGATTAGAGTCCAGAACAAGTAAAAATTAATGTACAGTCTGTAGGGGTCAGGTAATTCTGTTGTCTTCCGTTTGAAGCTGTGCTCTTGAAGTCTTTGGCTGGTTGAAGTGCACTTTGTGACTCGCCCACCTAGCTCAGGGTTTTCTTGGAGACAGAATTGTAGGTGGCTTTCTTCCCCTGGGGTCTCTGTCTGTAGGCTTGGATGGTCCACAGTCGCAGATGGTTTTCAAACTTGCGATGTTATCTGGACAGAGAGAGAGACACACACACACAAATACAGCCCCACTGGGGTTCTACCTTGTTAGCACATGAAGCCTGACTGCTTCAAAGTCTCAGGAGCTTGTCTGCTGTGCGTACCAAAACTCCCAGTTTTACACAGCCTGGGGAGACTGTCACATGGTCCTGTCAATCCCCACTGTTTTTAATGAGGTCCAAAGTCTAAAACGCAAACCTCTCTCAGGTGGTATTGTCAATGTTTACCCACTGGAGGGGCGTCTCCACTCATGAATGCCTCAGGATAGCTTTGAATATCCCACCAATGAGGGTGATATGGATAATGTACTCAGTTAGCCAAAGCATTGTCCTGGTTGGGATTCTTGTGAACAATGTATCTCCAATTCGATGTCCTGGAATGTCAGGTATTTCAGATGCAAATTGTGATGGCCATCTTGTCTGCCAGTGTTTTTTAAAGTCAAATGTAAGATCCCAGCTCCTTTTTGTCATTAAAAGTTTAATGTCGGTTTCCAGCCAATGAATTAAAAATAATCAATTGGTATAGCTTCTAGATGTGATTGTCTGGGATTTCAATGATCTTCACCAACTCCACATGCTGCAGTTATGGCACCATCCCTATATAAACTTGTTTTATTATGTTGATAATTTAATTAAAATTAAATTAAAATTAGGGACTTATTTTTAAATTGCTCCAGTTCCTGCTCTGCTCCTTGTTTTTGTTTCATAGTACCATGGAGTCATTTCAGCACAGAAGGAGGTCATTCTGCCCATCGAGTCCATGCTAGCTCTCTGTAGAGAGCGGGACACAATAATCTAGTTGGGATCTAATCAGAGCTTTATAAAGGTTCAGCATAACTTACCTGCTTTTGTACTCAATACCTCTATTTCTGAAGCCCAAGATCCCATATGCTTTGCTGACCACTCTCTCAATATGTCCTGCCACCTTCCAAGATTTATGCACATGCACCCCCAGGTCCCTCCGTCCCTGCACATTCTTTAGAATTGTGCTATTAAGTCTATATTGCCTCTCCCCATCCCTTCTGACAAAATGCATCACCTCACACCTCACTGTATTAAATTCCATTTGCCACTTGTCTGCCCATTCTGCTAGCCTATCGATGTCCTGTTGTTGTCGACTTGTATCATCTTCACTGCTTGCCACTCTTCCAAGTTTGGTATCATCGGCAAATTTTGGAATGTTATTCTGTATTCCAATATCCAAGTCATATATATATATCAAAAAAGAAGTGGTGCTAGCACTGACCCTTGGGGAACACCACTGTCTACCATCCTGCAGTCTGAAAAATAACCATTTACCATGCCTCATTGTTTCCTGTTTTCAATCCCATTTTTTTTATCCAGTTGGACATTGACCCTCCTATTCCATGAGCCCCAATGTTGTTAACCAGCCTTTTATGTGGTACTTTGTCAAACGGTTCCTTAAAATTCAAATAGTCACCATCCATTGCATTCCCTTCATCAACCTTCTCTGTTACTTCATCAAAAAAATTCAATTAGATTCGTCAAGCATGATCTGCCTTTTACAAATCCGTGCTGGCTCTCCTTAATTAACTCAAACCTCTCCAAGTGCATGTTGATTTTTTTTTCCTGATTATTGTTTCTAAAACTTTACCCACCACTGATGTTAAACTAATTCGCCTGTAGTTGCTCGGAATATCCTAACACCCTTTCTTGAATAAGGGTGTCACATTTGCCACTCTCCAATCCTCCGTTACCTCCCCCTTATCCAGGGAAGACTAGAAGATTATGGTAAGCCTTACCGCTATTTCCACCCCCACTTCCTTTAGCAACCTTGGATACAAGCCATCCCAACGTAACCACTCCAAAAGCATACTGTAAGAATATGAACTATATCCCGACTCATTTATCCATGCCCATATATCAATCACGTGTATTTTGAAATCTTGCTGCTATTTTTTATGCATCATACTTTTATACATTAGCCTTTTATACACTCTAGTTGCTATATATTTATACAAATTGTTTTACATCCTAGTTATATGAACTAGCTTTTAATTTTGTATTCGTTTTGAGATTATGTAATGTACCATCTTACTTTCATCATGTTTGATAACATTATTTGCCCTTAATGATTTCATTTATAAGACACTACGAGATGTGCAGAACTTTTCCTGGAAACCACATGATCTCCTCAGATTTCAGGCTCCTGGAAATCATGTGGTCTCCTCAGTTGGACTGATAAGCAGGATTCCTGGAAATCACACGACCCTAAGACCTGTAAAACATGTGACCCCTTATCTCGAGAGAGCAAAGGGGCCATTTAATGGATGGTGCTTCCCTAGGTGTCTGTCACTTTAAGAAACCAACAAGAAAGTGATCACATGCACCTGAGACCAATCAAAAGAACTAGGGATGGTTGGTTGGTTAGGGGCCACCACCTCCAAGAAAGGGTTAAAAGACTATGCTCAGTCGACTTTGGCACACAGCTTTACTAAAGAAAGAAGAAGGAAGAGGCCAGAATTAGCGTCAACGTCTGTCCAAACCGCTCCAGAGAGTAAAGGCCATGTGTGACTTGTAAACTATCATCTGGGTGTTTGGTATAATTTTGTTACTTAATAAATCTTCTTAATTTGTTGCATTGGAACTACTGTCTGCAATTGTTTTTATTTTTATTTATTTAGAGATACAGCACTGAAACAGGCGCTTCAGCCCACCGAGTCTGTGCCAACTATCGACCACCCATTTATACTAATCCTAGATTAATCCCATATTCCTACCACATCCCCACAGTTCCCCTAACTATACTGGGGGCAATTTATAACGGCCAATTTACCTATTAACCTGCAAGTCTTTGGCTGTGGGAGGAAACCGGAGCACCCGGCGAAAACCCACACAGTAACAGGGAGAACTTGCAAACTCCGCACAGGCAGTACCCAGAATTAAACCCAGGTCGCTGCAGCTGTGCGGCTGCGGTGCTAACCACTGCACCACTGTGCTGCTTGTCTTGTCTAAAAACCCAAATGAGTTTAAGAACAACCCAGAACCTTTACAAAAGCCAACCTTTTTCGGCTTCTTTAATTTATTTTTTACTTAACTCTTATTATCTACATATGTCAGATATTAGTGCAATGCCAATTTGGAATCCTTTAATATTTAGTTCATTTTAACTTTATCCCCCAGATCTGATTGATTCATTAAACACTGAAAGTAATTATAGTTAAAGCATAAACAATATATTAAAATGATATATTAAGGTTTATGTATTTGATATAATTAGCTAATTTTCAGTTTTTAAATAAATAAATTGATCTAGTTTGTTATACGGAAATGAAATGTTCAACTGTAAACATATCCCTGTGCCTGTCCGTGTACTGTGATGTCACAATGCGGTCATTCTCCCACTGGCTCACAGACAGCATGCCCTTTCCACTGCTCCACTCTGCTCCTGGCCTTGCCCTTTCCACTGCCCCACTCTGCTCCTGGCCTTGCCCTTTCCACTGCTCCACTCTGCACCTGGCCTTGCCCTTTCCATTGCTCCACTCTGCACCTGGCCTTGCCCTTTCCACTGCTCCACTCTACTCCTGGCCTTGCCCTTTCCACTGCTCCACTCTGCACCTGGCCTTGCCCTTTCCATTGCTCCACTCTGCACCTGGCCTTGCCCTTTCCACTGCTCCACTCTACTCCTGGCCTTGCCCTTTCCACTGCTCCACTCTGCACCTGGCCTTGCCCTTTCCACTGCTCCACTCTGCTCCTGGCCTTGACCTTTCCACTGCTCCACTCTGCTCCTGGCCTTGCCCTTTCCACTGCTCCACTCTTCTCCTGGCCTTTCCCTTTCCACTGCTCCACTCTGCTCCTGGCCTTGCCCTTTCCACTGCTCTGCTCCTGGCCTTGCCCTTTCCATTGCTCCGCTCCTGGCCTTGCCCTTTCCACTGCTCCGCTCCTGGCCTTGCCCTTTCCATCGCTCCACTCCGCTCCTGGCCTTGCCCTTTCCACTGCTCCGCTCCTGGCCTTGCCCTTTCCACTGCTCCGCTCCTGGCCTTGCCCTTTCCACTGCTCTGCTCCTGGCCTTGCCCTTTCCACTGCTCCACTCCTGGCCTTGCCCTTTCCACTGCTCCGCTCCTGGCCTTGCCCTTTCCATTGCTCCACTCCGCTCCTGGCCTTGCCCTTTCCACTGCTCTGCTCCTGGCCTTGCCCTTTCCACTGCTCCGCTCCTGGCCTTTCCCTTTCCACTGCTCCACTCTTCTCCTGGCCTTTCCCTTTCCACTGCTCCACTCTGCTGCTGGCCTTGCCCTTTCCACTGCTCTGCTCCTGGCCTTGCCATTTCCACTGCTCCGCTCCTGGCCTTGCCCTTTCTACTGCTCTGCTCCTGGCCTTGCCCATTCCATTCCTCCACTCTGCACCTGGCCTTGCCCTTTCCACTGCTCCACTCTGCACCTGGCCTTGCCCTTTCCACTGCTCCACTCTGCTCCTGGCCTTGCCCTTTCCACTGCTCCACTCTGCACCTGGCCTTGCCCTTTCCACTGCTCCACTCTGCTCCTGGCCTTGCCCTTTCCACTGCTCCACTCCGCTCCTGGCCTTGCCCTTTCCACTGCTCCACTCTGCACCTGGCCTTGCCCTTTCCACTGCTCCACTCCGCTCCTGGCCTTGCCCTTTCCACTGCTCCACTCTGCACCTGGCCTTGCCCTTTCCACTGCTCCACTCCGCTCCTGGCCTTTCCCATTCCACTGCTCCACTCCGCACCTGGCCTTGCCCTTTCCACTGCTCCACTCTGCACCTGGCCTTGCCCTTTCCACTGCTCCACTCTGCTCCTGGTCTTTCCCTTTCCACTGTTCCACTCCGCTCCTGGCCTTTCCCTTTCAACTGCTCCACTCCGCTCCTGGCCTTTCCCTTTCAACTGCTCCACTCTGCTCCTGGCCTTTCCCTTTCCACTGCTCCTGGCCTTTCCCTTTCCATTGCTCCAATCCACTCCTGGTCTTTCCCTTTCCACTGCCACTCCGCTCCTGGCCTTTCCCTTTCAACTGCTCCACTCTGCTCCAGGCCTTTCCCTTTCCACTACTCCTGGCCTTTCCCTTTCCATTGCTCCAATCCACTCCTGGTCTTTCCCTTTCCACTGCTCCACTCCTCCTGGCCTTTCCCTTTCCACTGCTCCACTATGCTCCTGGCCTTGCCCTTTCCACTGCTCTGCTCCTGGCCTTGCCCTTTCCACTCCTCCTGGCCTTGCCCTTTCCATTGCTCCAATCCACTCCTGGTCTTTCCCTTTCCACTGTTCTGCTCCTGGCCTTTCCCTTTCCACTGCTCCACTCCACTCCTGGCCTTTCCCTTTCCACTGTTCTGCTCCACTCCTTGCCTTGCCCTTTCCTCTGCTCCTGGCCTTTCCCTTTCCACTGCTCCACTCCACTCCTGGCCTTTCCCTTTCCACTGTTCTGCTCCTGGCCTTTCCCTTTCCACTGTTCTGCTCCTGGCCTTTCCCTTTCAACTGCTCCACTCCGCTCCTGGCCTTTCCCTTTCCACTGTTCCACTCCGCTCCTGGCCTTTCCCTTTCAACTGCTCCACTCTGCTCCTGGCCTTTCCCTTTCCACTGCTCCTGGCCTTTCCCTTTCCATTGCTCCAATCCACTCCTGGTCTTTCCCTTTCCACTGTTCCACTCCGCTCCTGGCCTTTCCCTTTCAACTGCTCCACTCTGCTCCTGGCCTTTCCCTTTCCACTGCTCCTGGCCTTTCCCTTTCCATTGCTCCAATCCACTCCTGGTCTTTCCCTTTCCACTGCTCCACTCCTCCTGGCCTTTCCCTTTCCACTGCTCCACTATGCTCCTGGCCTTGCCCTTTCCACTGCTCTGCTCCTGGCCTTGCCCTTTCCACTCCTCCTGGCCTTTCCCTTTCCATTGCTCCAATCCACTCCTGGTCTTTCCCTTTCCACTGTTCTGCTCCTGGCCTTTCCCTTTCCACTGCTCCACTCCACTCCTGGCCTTTCCGTTTCCACTGTTCTGCTCCACTCCTTGCCTTGCCCTTTCCTCTGCTCCTGGCCTTTCCCTTTCCACTGCTCCACTCCACTCCTGGCCTTTCCCTTTCCACTGTTCTGCTCCTGGCCTTTCCCTTTCCACTGTTCTGCTCCTGGCCTTTCCCTTTCCACTGCTCCGCTCTGGCCTTGACTTTTCCACTGCTCCGCTCCTGGCCTTGCCCAGTCCACTGATCTGCTCCTGGCCTTTCCCTTTCCATTTTTCCGCTCCACTCCTAGTCTCGCTATTTTGACTCCTGCTGACCTATCCTGTTATCATAATAAACCGACAGCAGATAGCCAAATTGTGAACTGGAATGATATTTGTGAAAAACAGTCTGAAACCATTCAAGCAAATTACTTGACCTTACAGAATATTGACAACAATTGTTTGGGAAAATGGCCATGAAAATAATGGGCTAGCAATCATGTTTCAGAGGTACAATCTTTCAGGGCTGTCCATAGTGCTGCTTTTCATCAAAGGAGGCAATCTACACTTCCAGCATGCTCTCAGCTCTCCAGATCTCCATAGGTTTTTCTTATGCCAATATATCTACGGTAAGGATGTGCCTGCTTCATCTCTCCAATGACAAGTACATTTTGTCTGCTTCAATAGGAGAGCAGATGTGGACAAGATGATGATGTCTTTTGATATAATGGCACTGGGTTTGTGCTAATTCTGTGAGGATTACACCACTGAGCCCGATGTTCCACGTTGATCTTAACACTTTGAGCTGGTTGCTGTTTTGCAGACATAAATTGTTGCCTTGATGCAAGAAACTCCTAATAATATACCACCTTTAATTCAGTTTCGGGTTGGAACAATTCTACTTCAGGGAGTTTAATTTCCTCTGGTTGCGCACTGGTTAATATGCTTGCATCGAGTTCCTTTGTGTTCTATTTTAATAGTCATTAATTCATTTATTTTAAACAGTTAATAACAAATTAAAATAGTGCACAAAGGAATGCAATACATTAATTAGTACATCACTAGATGAAATATCCCCAAGAAACTAACAATTTTAATAGCACTCTCAAGTTTCTATTCACTAAATAGACTGTTAAAATGAGACTTGGCAAGGCCTGTCGTTGGCTCCAAGTCACAGCCTGAAGTTATTTTTTAACAGATGTCTTAAGTTTTGGGTTTTTAGACACCAGATGGATTATGGCAGCTTTTCATTTTACCCCTTTAGCACTTCTCATTCAAAATGCCAAGAATTTCAATTATTTTGATACATGTTTACAGCTCTTCAGTTGCTACAGGTGGGAGCCAATTTAGGCAAGACTGAAGCAGAAATGTTAATTTCCCACTTTATGCTTTTAATTCTCTAACATGGCTGTTAATATGAATAGAATATTATGCATAATTTATGTAAAATGTCTTTTAGTTCTTTTGATATGAATTTTAATAATTTAAATTGTGTAGTTCAATAAAGGATACTTTCAAGTCTGAATTAGACATTTTAATTAACATACAGTATAAACTCTTCCTTCAGAGTTCACTAAATCTCCAGCAGAAAACACATTAGAGCAATCTGGCCCTCCAGAATAATAAATTTGTATTAAAACTATATGCACATCAATTTGATAGAATTTCAATTTGTTCCAGTGCACTGGCAACTATTCCAATATTAACATCCATCTACAAAGCCAATCTCTGGTTTCAATAAAACCTTGTACTTCAAATAGTTTTTCATTTTCTTGGAGGAATAACTTTTGCAAGGCTGCACACCAACAGGGCCTTGCAATCAGTTGATGGGAATTGTAAAATCATCGGCAAAGAATAGTGACCACGATTTTACAATTCCTTCCAATTGAGTACGGTGGCCTGCTTGTACCACAAAATTGTTATGCTGAAATTCTATGGGGCCTCATTTAATCTCACAATGTAATTTTGGCCAGAGACCAATGAAACCCACAGAGAAATAGAGTAAATAGCTGTTTATGCTGTTTTTCAGGGGTAGAACTGGTCTTCCACTGGAGGCCAGGCCTAATAATCCGAAAGACATGAATTCCCACTGTAGCAATTTGAGAATTTCAATTCAGTTTATTAAAAATCTGGACATAAAAGGCTGGCATCAGTAAGAGTGACCATGGAGCTGTCAGATTGTCAGAAAAATCCAACTAGTTCAGTAACATGCTTTGGGGCTATTCTGCTATTCTTACCCAATTTGGCCTACATGTGACCCCAGTCCCACACCAATGTGCTTCCCTCTTAACTGCCCTCTGAACTGGCCTAGTAAGCCAGTCAGTTGAACCAAACAACTATGGGTAACTAAGAACGGGCAATCAGTGCTGGCCTTGTCAGCATTGGCCACAGAAATAATTTTTTTAAAAAAAGACCAGGAGAACGCCCACAGAATTTCAGGGTTTACATTGTATACTAGCACACTGAGCCTAAATTTTGTAATGTAATTAAATTTCATGTAATGGGCCTGGTTTATAAAATTCTGATGAAAGGTCACAGCCTGAAACATTAACTCTGTTTCTCTCTCTACAGATGCTGCCAGACCTGCTGAGTGTTTCTAGTACTTTCTAGCATCCGCATTATTTTGCTTTTATAAAATTTTGTGCTTGATTTGTGGGGCACCCATTTTCCAGTGGACAATTTGGGCACAACAAATGTGCCAGCTTCATGCACAGCTTGATCTAGACATTAAAATCCAGCTGAAAAGGACCCCATATGGAATTTTACAACTTTGGCTCCTCTTCTTGGAGGCCTGCACTGCTCACTACTGACCCAGAACCCTCTGCCTTGTCCCACAAAATTCAGGAAAATTTCTATGGCAGTCATGCCAATCCCACTAACTCATAAATCAAGAGATAAACTCTTAAAAACAGGAGATTTGGTATAAAAGTCATGAGTTGCATTTTTATCAAACACAAACCATCCTAGTAACAGGATATATGCTCTTACTTATTGTGATTTAACATGTGAGGCTGAGTTTTATGGAGTCATAGAGTTATACAGCACAGAAACAGGCCCTTCGGCCCATCGTATCTGTGCCGGCCATCAAGCAGCTGGCGGAGTCCCAACGCAGGCCAGAAAGGTGAGGGGTTCTCTGCCTCAGCCGATTTGGGGACCCCCGGCTGCTCAGGCACTTACCTGCCTGCAGCCAGGGTCCCAGTCCCTGGAAGAACAGGGATCCCACCTCCAAGAGCTGCCTGTCAATTCGAGGGCTGGCAGCTCAGCAGTCCCAGCAGCAGCATTGGGAGCGGTGACCGTGGCTGGGACTGCAGGAGGCCCAGGACCAGGAGCAGCACTGGAACTTTGGAGAGGAGGTAAGTGGGGAGAGGCTCATCGGGGCATGTCAGACAAGCCACGGCGAGGGGTGGGGTGTTGGGTTGTTGGTGCACGGGGTGTTGGGGTGTTGGCACAGAGGCAACCTTTGCCGCCAGAGGCTCTCCGTGGGCCACATCAGAAGGGCCCCTCTGACCAGCCCACACAGAGGCCAGCTGGTGTTACTGGGTGGCCTCCCCACGTGGCAGAGGACCCTCAGCTGCAAGTAAAATGCTAGTGGCGGTGGGTTGGCCTCTGGATGGGAAAACCATCCTCGGCCTTCCCCGTCCTGACTAAATTGAATGGCATCAGCAAGGCGATGGGCACACCACCCCCCCCACCAACCCCCCACCGCCTTCCCTTGCAATTTTATGGCACCCCCCCCCACTCCCCCGCACCTCCCCCCCGCCACCCTGTGCATCCCTAGAGGACTGATAAAATTCAGCCTGAGCAGTCATAGTATGCATATTTATGCAAAAATCGGGTGTAGGGACATTTATAAACTGTTCGGTAATTGTATTGTTGCAATTGTTTAGATGATTCTTGTGCACTGTGCCTTTAACAGTTGCAGGATACTGCCTCTTTAAAAGTGATGAGTGTGGATTTGCAGGAAGTGGTCCCTTGGCAATACTTCGAAGCTACTGTTTTTAACACAAGTTTCCCGCATTGTTCGAGCTGTGATGAGGATAAGGAAATCTGTGATCTGGAGCTGAACGCAATTCTGAATAAAGACAGCTACGGCTTCAGGGCCTTGCAGAGCTGCTCTCTGTAACCAAAGGCAAGATTTTGCCCCCAGGGTCGGGAAACCAATCGCGGGACCATTTCTTTATATCAACCCTGCCCTCGGGGGGAGGGGAGGCGAGGGGAGGGGGTGCGGGAGTTATCACAGCCCACAACTTTTGCAGAGGCAGCCCGCCTATTGGCTGGAGGACGGGTTGGGCAGCCAATTAGTGGCATGGGTATGGAATGGAAGCAGACCCGATTTAAAGGTATCACGGCAGCCATTTCTGCGGCAGCTACTTGAAAGAGGAAATGCAAGAACCAGGGAGTCAGGGGAAGAGGCAGAGGCCTGGCACCCAGAGCAGGGCTGTCCATCACTTCTCAGATGCGATCTTCAAGGTCCTCCTGGAGACTGTGAGGGAGAGGAGGGAGGAAGGAGGTCCTCGTTCTGGAGGGTGGAAGGAGAAATCAACCCAGCCAAGCTGGCCTGGCTGTAGGTGGCTGAAACAGCAACAGAAGTGTAGTCCGGAGGAACAAAGTGCAGTGCTGTAAATGGTTCAATGACCTTCTTCGCTCTGGCAAGATAAGTGGAACACGAGACCCTGATGACAGGCCTTTGGGTATTCAACATCCAGCAGACACACCAGCTGAGGAGGCAGAGGGTGCAATGTGCTCCTTAACATAGGAGAAATATATGCCCAGTGTACTTACTGACCCCCTCAGCAAGGCTCAGAGCCTTAGTGCTGTTGAGGATTTGCCAGCACTGATACATTCAGCTTCCAATTTCAATAATCTGCTGGCATTGGTCAGAGCAGCCAGCAGGGCTTTCTCTCTCTTTTGTGCTTGTAGGAGGAAAGGGCACATTTTGTCAGGGAGAGGGCTCTCCGTGGAGGAGAAGTGCCCCATGTCGCCATCGTCGTTGCCATGGAGAAGGAAGCAATGGAAATCACTAGGGTTCCCCCCGCCAGGAGCAAGTCGGGGAAGGAGAGATGGGCATAACTGGTGGAGAGGGTAAAAAGATATTGTAATCTGTAGATGAAGGGGATGGAGTGCACTCCTCCCCGTCCGACTGCATCCAAAGGCTCAGCTGCATTGGGAAGCCTCAGCACTGCAGAGACTTTTGCTGTCAAAAGCTAGTTCACATGATCCCTTCTTGTGTCTCCCACAGGTTCTGACATGGAGGGGGAAACGTCTGAGTCCTGTCATGGCACTGGGGCCATCGCAAGAAACTGAGACAGTAGAGTCAACACTGGCACATCCTACAAGCACACACTCCAACAGTGCAGATACACACACTCACATCTGTGGATCCTCGAGAGTGCTTAGATGGGGTGGCTCTGGGTGCAGAGCACAGCATTAGTGAGCAGGAGGAGGTGAGAAAGGCAGAGGCAGCAGTGGGGACTCCTACTCTGAGGATAGAGGACAGACACAGCCATGCTCAGCTGGGTGCAGATGCAGGGCCTTGGGAGTCACAAGAAAAGAGACTTTACTTAACATAGAACATAGAAGATAGAACAGTACAGCACAGTACAGGCCCTTTGGCCCACAAAGTTGTGCGAACCTTTAACCTACTCTAAGATCAAACTAACTACCTACCCTTCATTCTACTATCATCCATGTACCTATCCAAGAGTCGCTTAAATGCCCCTAATGTATCTGCTTCTACTACCACCGCTGGCAGCGCATTCCACGCACCCACCACTCTCTGTGTAAAGAACCTACCTCTGACATCTCCCCAAAAACTTCCTCCAATCACCTTAAAATTATGCCCCCTGGTGGTGATAGCCCTTTCCACCCTGGGAAAAAGTCTCTGACTATCCACTCTATCTATGCCTCTCATCATCTTGTACCCCTCTATCAAGTCACCTCTCGTCCTTCTTCACTCCAATGAGAAAAGCCCCAGCTCCCTCAATCTTTCTTCGTAGGACATGCCCTCCAGTCCAGGCAGCATCCTGGTAAATCTCCTCTGCACCCTCTCTAAAGCTTCCACATCCTTCCTATAATGAGGCGACCAGAACTGAACACAATATTCCAAGTGTGGTCGAACCAGGGCCTTATAGAGCTGCAGCATAACCTCGCGGCTCTTAAACTCAATCCCCCTGTTAATGAAAGCCAACACACCATACACCTTCTTAACAACCCTATCAACTTGGGTGGCAACTTTGAGCGATCTATGGACATGGACCCCAAGATCCCTCTGTTCCTCCACACTACCAAGAATCCTGTCTTTAAGCCTGTGTTCCGCATTCAAATTCGACCTTCCAAAATGAATCACTTCACACTTTTCCAGTTGAACTCCGTCTGCCACTTCTCAGCCCAACTCTGCATCCTGTCAATGTCCCGTTGCAACCTACAACAGCCTTCCATACTATCCACAACTCCAGCAACCTTCGTGTCATCGGCAAAGTTGCTAACTCAGCTTTCCACTTCCTCATCCAAGTCATTTATAAAAATCACGAAGAGCAGAGGTCCCAGAACAGATCCTTGTGGAACACCACTGGTCACCGAGCTCCATGCTGAATACTTTCCATCTACTACCACCCTCTGACTTCTATGGGCCAGCCAATTTTGTATCCAGACAGCCAACTTTCCCTGAATCCCATGCTTCCTTACTTTCTGAATGAGCCTACCATGGGGCACCTCATCAAACGCCTTGCGAAAATCCATCCACTGCTCTTCCTTCATCAATGTGTTTTGCCACATCTTCAAAGAATTCAATAAGGCTTGTGAGGCATGACCTGCCCCTCACAAAGCCATGCTGACTGTCTCTAATCAAACCATGCTTTTCCAAATAATCATAAATCCTGTCTCTCAGAATCCTCTCCAATAATTTGCCCACTACCAACGTAAGACTGACTGGTCTATAATTCCCAGGGTTATCCCTATTCCCTTTCTTGAACAAGGGAACAACATTTGCCACCCTTCAATCATCCGGTACTACTCCAGTGGACAGTGAAGACGCAAAGATCATCGCCAAAGGCGCAGCAATCTCTTCCCTCACTTCCCGTAATATCCTTGGGTATATCCCGTCTGGCCCCGGGGACTTATCTGTCCTCATATCATTCAAAATTTCCAGCACATCCTCCCTCTTAGCCTCAACCTGTTCGAGCATATCAGCCTGTTCCACGCTGTCCTCACAAACGACCAGGTCCCTCTCAATAGTGAATACTGAAGCAAAGTATTCATTTAGGACCTCCCCTACCTCCTCCGACTCCAGGCAAAAGTTCCTTCTACTATCCCTGATCGGCCTTACCCTCACTCTGGCCATCTTCTTGTTCCTCACATAAGTGTAGAACGCCTTGGGATTTTCCTTAATCCTACCCGCCAAGGCTTTTTCATGTCCCCTTCTAGCTCTCCTAAGTCCATTCTTCAGTTCCTTCCTGGCTACCTTGTAACCCTCTAGAGCCCTGTCTGATCCTTGCTTCCTCAACCTTAAGTAAGCTTCCTTCTTCCTCTTGACTAGCTGTTCCACATCTCTTGTCATCCAAGATTCCTTCACCCTACCATCCCTTCCCTGCCTCATCGGGACAAACCTATCCAGCAGTCGCAGCAAGTGCTCCCTAAACAACCTCCACATTTCTGTTGTGCATTTCCCTGAGAACACCTGTTCCCAATTTATGCTCCCCAGTTCCTGCCTAATAGCATTGTAATTCCCCCTCCCCCAATTAAATATTTTCCCATCCCGTCTGCTCCTGTCCCTCTCCATGACTATAGTAAAGGTCAGGGAGTTGTGATCACTATCACCGAAATGCTCTCCCACCGAGAGATCTGCCACCTGGCCTGGTTCATTGCCAAGCACCAAGTCCAACATAGTCTCCCCTCTAGTTGGCCTGTCTACATATTGAGTCAGGAAACCTTCCTGGACACACCTGACAAAAACTATTTGCACTAAGGAGGTTCCAATCAATATTAGGGAAGTTGAAGTCACCCATGACAACAACCCTGTTACTTCTGCACCTTTCCAAAATCTGCCTCCCAATTTGTTCCTCCATGTCTCTGTTGCTATTGGGGGGTCTATAGAAAACTCCCAACAAAGTGACTGCTCCTTTCCTGTTTCTGATTTCCACCCATAATGACTCAGTAGACAAACCCTCCTCGACGACCTCCCTTTCTGCAGCTGATACCATCCCTGATTAACAATGCCACTCCCCCACCTCTTTTATCTCCCTCCCTATTCCTTTTGAAACATCTAAACCCCGGAACATCCAACATCCATTCCTGCCCCTGTGATATCCACGTCTCCGTAATGGCCACAACATCGTAGCTCCAAGTACTGATCCATGCTCTAAGTTCATCACCCTTATTCCTGACACTTCTTGCATTAAAATAGACACACCTCAACCCATCATACTGGCTGCAACTTTGCCCTGTCAACTGTCTAACCTTCCTCACAGACTCTCTGCACTCGGTATCTGCCTGTTCAACAGCTACCCCATCCACTGATCCGTGGCTCCGGTT
The DNA here is from genome assembly GCF_036365525.1 of Heterodontus francisci. Taxonomy (NCBI): domain Eukaryota; kingdom Metazoa; phylum Chordata; class Chondrichthyes; order Heterodontiformes; family Heterodontidae; genus Heterodontus; species Heterodontus francisci. Next base: position 107,400,209 of record NC_090375.1, on the reverse strand, counting down.
CCCATCCCCCTGCCAAACTAGTTTAAACCCTCCTGAAGAGCTCTAGCAAACCTCCCGCCCAGGATATTGATGCCCCTCCAGTTCAGATGCAACCCGTCCTTCGTATACAGTTCCCACCTTCCCCAGAAGGTATCCCAATGATCCACATATCTGAATCCCTCCCTCCTACACCAGTTCTGTAGCCACGTGTTCAGCTGCACTCGCTCCCTGTTTCTAGCCTCACTAGCACGTGGCACCGGTAACAATCCTGAGATTATTACTCTGCTCGTCCTGCCTTTCAGCTTCCAACCTAACTCCCTATATTCGCTTTTCAGGTCCTCATCCCTTTTCCTAGCTATGTCATTGGTACCGATATGTACCATGACCTCTGGCTGCTCCCCCTCCCCCTTAAGAATCCTGTCGACTCGATCTGAGACATCCCTGACCCTGGCACCCGGGAGGCAACATACCATCCAGGAGTCTCGTTCGCGACCACAGAATCTCCTGTCTGTTCCTCTAACCATTGAATCTCCTATCACTATCGCTCTCCTATTCTCCCCCCTTCCCTTCTGAGCCACTGAGCCAGGCACAGTGCCAGAGACCTGGCCTCTGTGGCTTTCCTCTGGTAGGTCCCCCCCCCAACTGTATCCAAAACGGTATACGTATTATTGAGGGGAACGGCCCCAGGGGATCCCTGCACTGTGCGCCTATTCCCTTTCCCTCCCCTGACGGTCACCCAGCTACCTTTATCCTGTAACTTAGGTGTCACTACTTCCCTATAATTGCTCGCTATCACCCCCTCAGCATCCTGAATGATCCGAAGTTCATCCAGCTCCAGCTCCAGTTCCCTAACGCGGTCTGCGAGGAGTTGGAGTTGGGTGCACTTCTTACAGGTGAAGTCAGCAGGGACACCAGTGGTGACCCTTACCTCCCACATCCTGCAAGAGGAGCATGCAACTGCCCTAGCTTCCATCCCCTCCGCACTAAATTGACAACAGAGATTTTTAAAAAAAGGAAAACCTTACCTTACCAAACACTCCACACAAGAGTCCTTTTTTTTTTGGTTAGAGGAGGAGGATGGGTGGGAGACACTACACGTGTAGTGTTTCGGGTTTAGCCACTGCCCGAATATATAGGTTTACTTACCCAGCAGTCCCCTTGTCCGCCGGAACAAAAGGTAAGTTATTTTAAACTGAAACTCACCTTCCCAGCTGACACCTCGCTCGCACTATCGCTGCTTCAGAAAAAGCTGCTGCAACTTAATTCAGCAGCAGCAGATATGAACCCTCATGTCACAGTTCCCTGAGGCAGTGCAGGGTCATGGGATGAGAACGGAGGAGTCCATTCAGCTCACGTGCGCCACCATGGTTCAGGGCTTTGAAATCATGTGTTCCTCCATTGAGAGAGTTACCAACCTCATGGAGAGCCATATGTGCCAGTGCTTGGAGTAGATGCAGGAACAGTGCACTGACATGCACAGAATGCCTGCCTCCTCTGTAGTATGGACCAGTCAGTGGTGCTGATGGCACAAAGATGCATGGAGTGGATGTCAGTTGCGCCCCAGCTGGTGTTCCCCTCCAGCCATCCAGAGCACCATCCAAGGACTGATGCAGTCATCGATGAGGATGAGGATGCCACCCCTTATGGTGTGCCATCATCATCATTGGCCTCCTTGGTCCCTCTGACTAAGAAACCATCTATGCAGCAGGACCCTGTGACAGAGGCTGCCCAAGCAGCCTCCGGGGATGCTCCCACTGCTACCTCTACAGCAAAGACGACCACCACATACTTTTCAGCTGCAAGCAGAGACAAGCAAGTAGGCTGCCTCCACCTCATACGAGGCCACAAGGAGAGCACCGCAAGGAAGTGGCCAAGAGTGGAGGCCACTGCATCGGGCAGAGCACTGAGTGGTTCACTGGGGTTTGCTTCGCGTGTAATTTTGCACTTTGTTACTTTCGGAGCGCACTGTAAATGTTGACACATGGCCCCAAACATGTGAGTTTCCATTCTTTAATGGTGTTATGACCAAGGCAGGAGTAAAGCACTGTTAATTCAGTCCCACTACTCCATAGGTCACAGCATATCAAGAAAGTTTCCCACCTACCAAAGAATAGCCAAATTAGACACTCTATTTGTCCCCCCAGAATAAAGCACAACAAACCAGGTTTCTTTAAACAACAACTACATTAACTATTTATTAGAAAAGAAATAATAAATCTTAACTACTAATGAGATAAATCTATATATATGAAAATCTTCTTAGTTCCTTAGCCCTCATGCGCACACACATACATTCAAAAAAACGGTTAACCAGGGAAAAGGATTTTTGGTTTACAGCTGTTTCTTAGGAATAAAAAGGAAAAATAAAATGATTGCGGTTATCACATTCTGGTAGGATGTTTTCAGTACAGTGAGGTGTCCCAGAGTCAAATAGTCAGATGCCACTCAAAGTCTCTCCAGATGAGGTTGATGAACAGTCTGTGATAGATAGGCATTCAAGGCAATTCGTCTACAGCAGGCATCACACACGTCTTTCAGTAGGGGTGCAGCAAGGGGTCTGCTTGGGTTTGGAAGCAGCAGTCTAGCAGTAGAAGCTTTCTTGAGATTTCAGGATCTCCCAAAACACAGGAGGCAACAGGAACCACTCTGGAGGCAATAGTAATCTGCTACATCTGACAAACAGGGGTTCTTCTATGAAAAGCAGTCTTCCTCTACAAAGAGAAGCAACCCTTTTTTTTCCTGGGTCTTTTTTCTCTCGCCACGCAGATCACAGCCACATTTCAAATGCAGGATTTCTTTTCAAGAGATACAAGTCTTCCTTTACAGAGGGAGGTCTTTTTCTCCAGTCTTCAGGCAGGTCACAGCCAGATTTCAAAATGCCTACTCCTTGTCCAACTCACTGGTCTTCTCACAATCCAAAAGTGAAACTAACTTCAACAATCAAGTCACATGACAATCATAAATCTTGACTTGTCATTCCCCTGCTGAATTGTTTGGAAACAGGTGCCTTGCAGTCCGTGTATTTCGCTTAAAGCCTAGCTCGGGTATAAGATTAAAACCCGACCCAGGCCCGACCCGACAACAGCCAACCCGAACCCGACCTGGGCCTGAGTCCTTTATTTTTTTTAAATGCCCGACCACACCCGAAAATAGCAAACATATTATTGAAACAGATAAAAATTGTAGATTAAAACCGAAAACAATACAAAACAAAACAGTACAGTCCAGCCCGACCTGCCCCGAGCCGGAATGCCGGATGCAGAATGCAGACCCAACCCGACCAGAATCCAACACATGCAGACGGGTTTGGTCGGGTTTGGGTCTGGTAGCCAGGCTTTAATTTCACTCAGTTCAAACGCACCAAGTTTCAGCGATCAATGTCCACAGAGAAAAATCCTTTCCTCAGTTTTTAAAAACATACAGAATTCTAAGATTTCAACACAAAAACAAAACTCTTGGTGAAACTAGAAAAAGATATGGGGTGGCAATTGGAAGCAAAGATCTTTGAACAGGAACAGCGAGACCACTGGGCAGATGTGCATCATTTATTGGCAGTAACAGTGGATCTGTTCAAGGCTGTGTCTTCAATGGAAGTGTTCTCATAGGTAGCTCAAAGTGAGTTCCAGAACATGCTGGGTTTGACAGGCTCAGCTGAAACATGCCTGGATCAGATGCTCCCTTACGTTGACAGCATCTGGCAAGATCCTTGAGTCCTGCGCCTGCCCTGGCCACCTCCCTGTGCAACTGGGGCACCTCTGTGTTCTGCATCTTCCTCTGTCGAGGGCCATGTTATAGAGAGCACAACAGGCCACCACAATGCACGAGACGCTTGCAGGAGTGTACTGCAGGGTGCCACTTGATTTGTTCAGGCACCAGAACCGCATCTTCAGAAGCCTTATGCCTGCTTGATGGTGGTCCTTGTGAGCAGATGGCTTCAGTTGTATCACCTCTGTGGCTCTGTCTCAGAGTCACATAAAGGGATGAGTAGCCACCTCTTCAAATCCTTTGCCCGCTAGAATCCATCCACGTGGTTTGGCAGGTGGACTGAAGAGCTGTGGCGGCCTGGACTGCTGGGGGAAGAAGGAGTCATGGCATCTGCCAGAAAAGCACATATGCAGAAAGCTCTTGTTGCAGACCAGCTGGCGTTCAGGGAGTGGAAGCCCTTCCTGTTGATGAATCTCACTGGCTGGTCACTAGGTGCCTTCATGACCACATGGGTGCAACCAATGATGCTCTGCACCTGTGAGAATCCAGCAATAGAGATAAATCCCAATGACCTTTGCATCTGTGAGGCCCCATTCGGAGGTGAAGGATTATCTTTGAGACACGCCTGAGCAAAATGACTACAACTCAGAAAAAAATGCACTGACAAACTACTTCACACCCAAGAGAAACACCATATATGACGTCGTTGTCTTCCAACGCACTAAGCAAGAAGCAAACAAGGCATTTGACCAACATTGCATTCATTTGAGGCAATTAGCAACCAAATGTGACTTCAGTGATGTTGAACATGTCGAACAGGAAATCAAATCACAAATAATGGAAGGCTGTCTCTCTAGTCAACTACGTTGAAAAGCACTCAAGAAAGACAGAAAGCTGTTAGAGCTGCTGGAGTTAGCAAGATCACTATCGCTTTCAGAGTCCAGAGCTACTGAAGTTGAGGGTGCTAAAAGGAACTACCACACTCCAAGTTCAACTCCTGTGGACACTGTTCATCACTAGTGCCAGGAAACCACTTGCAAAACAACAACAGCGGTTTCACCAACAGAGCTGCAACTTATGCAAAGAATATTTCCACTGTGGTGGTATTTACCCACACCAGACAGCTTGTCTTGCTACTGGTAAATGGTGTAAAGCCTGTGGAAAACCCAACCACTTTGCTCATGTTTGTCGCTCATCAGCAAAATCAACTAAGATTAATACCAACAGAAGGGTGCCACATATGCATACCAAAGCAAAAAGGCAACAGAATGTGGCCAAAGTAGAGGCAGACGACCCTGAACGTACTTTTGTTCCCTCAGACATAGCAAACAGCCATGTGTGGGAGTGACGATTAGCTGCTTGGACATAGATGCTCTCATAGACAGAGGAGCATCTGTCAATTCATGGGAGACAAAAGATTCAACCAACTTCAGGATTGCCCATTCTCTGTAAACCAGGGAATATGAAAATTTTCCATACAACAGTGACAAACTGCTGAAAATTGTCAGTACTTCTGAAACACCAGTTTCATTCAAAGACATTAAAACGAAATCTGTATTCTATATCATATCTGGAAAATGTGACACACTTATCAGTTTCCACACAGCAACAGATCTGCACGTGATTGCAGTCACATACACAATTCCTTTGCATAATGACAAAAATATTCTCGAACTGTATGCTGATCACTTCACTGGTATCGGCAAGCTGAAAGGTGTTACATGCAAGCTGCATGTAGATCCTAATGTGCCTCCAGTTGCACACCAATGGTGTTTCACACCATTGCACACCAATGGTGTTTCAAACAGACAGAGAAAGAACTTCAATACCTACTCAGCTTTGACATTATTGAGAAGGTTGGGGATGAACCTATCCTTTGGGTCTCACCCATACAAATTGTCAAGAAACCCAAGAACGAGAACCAGATTAGAATCTGCATTGATATACGATCACCAAACCAAGCCAAATAACAAGAAAGACACTTGACACTGACAATCGATGATATCATAGAGAAAGTGAATGATATCTTAACAACCGAGGCGGGAGGAGTGCACTGTCTTTCTCCAGTTCCACTTCTCCACAACATATATATAAATCTGTATCCAGTTACCAATACGGCCAATTATATACTCTATTTTTATTTCAGAATAAAATCCACCAACCAGGTTTCTTTCATAAACAAGTGTATTAATTTATTATAAAACAAGCCTTAGTCAATAAAAATGTAAAGCTTTAACACACAGTTTGAAATATGACAGTAAATATATGTATATCTTCCCTTCTAAGTACTCAACACACACACAAAATATATATATATACCGGTTAAAGAAAAAATAAAGATGCTTTGGCCAAAGTACTTGTTAATTCTTGAAGCAAAAGGATAAGATATATAATGTTGCAGATGGCATACAGTCTGGCATCAGAGTACATGTTGACGGGTCACTGGGATCTTTTCTGGATCAATTCTTTTCAAGCAGTGTTGAGAATTAATCTGGCAGGCTTTTCAGGAGCTTCTCAGGAGAAATGCGACATCATGGGTTTTAACAATCACACACTGGATTTTTCAGAGTTTCGCAGAGAGTTGGAGAAAGGATGAGCTGGGTGCTTCCCTCTCAGCAGGCTTACCCCCAACTGATTCAAGACAGTATTCAAAAATGAAACCCACTCTTGAGCATCATAAATCTTGACATGTCACATCTCTTGTAAACAACTCCCCTAGTCAGAAGGTACCTGTTGCTTACTTAGCTGAAGACACGTGACATCCAGTAAATGTTGTTTTTAAACAGAGTCCTTCCAGTAACCCATTTAAAAAAACATATCCATGGAATCCCTTCAGTCTCAAATGAATCCATCTCCACAATTCTAAAACATGAGTCCTCACAAAATATTAAAAAATGGAAGCACTTTCATAACAGGTGCTAAACACTTTGATAAACTTGATCTCGGTGCAGGTTACCATCAAATCAAGCTTGCAGAAAAATCGAGATATCTTACTGTATTCTCTACTGACATCGGACTTTTCCGATACAAGAGGCTCAACTTTGGAGTCAATTCAGCAGCTGAGGTATTTCAGCACATGATTCAATCTGCACTTCAAGGACTCGAAGGCACACTGAACATCAGTGATGACATTCTCATCTATGGCTGCATCAAAAGGGAACTATAACGTCTCAGAGAATGTAAGCTTACCTTGAACAAAGACAAGTGCTTGTTCAATGAAAGCAGAATTGAATTCTTCGGTCATGTGTTCAGTGGTGAAGGAGTATCACCAGATCCATGGAAAGTTGAACCCATTGCAAAAGCTTTGGATCCCACAAACGTACAAGAGGTGCAGAATCTGTTAGGACTCATCATGTACTGCAGTTGCTTCATTCTTGACCTTGCTACATTATCTGCCCCCTATGCGATCTAACAAAAGGGACCACCAATTGGGAATGGACTAAATCACATAAACAGACAGTACACAAAATCAAACTCTTACACCTTCATCTCTACCTATACAGAAGCAAATTTAAAGTAATAACTGATCATAAACCATTAGGGAGCTCGTTCAACAATCCACATAGCAAACAACCCACTTGAATAGAACATTGGATACTTAAACTACAAGAGTATAAGTTCCAAGTTGATTATCAACCAGGCAAACCAGTGGACTATCTTCTGCAACATCCGTTGCCAGCAGTCAGTTCTACCAGTCCTGAGGAAAAGGTTGCTGAACAATATCTTAACTACGTAAGCATAAATGTGATGCCAAAATCGCTAAAACTAGCCAACATCAAAGCAACAACAAATCAAGACGAGGCTTTACAATTATGTATGGAGGCTATGGAATCTCGAAACAGTAAAGACGTGATGGAGAAAGCGTCTACAAATGAAATCGCTCACACACACAAGGTCTTCATAATGTTCGAATTGAGCTCACCATTACAACCACATCTGATCTCATATTATGCAACTGTATTGTCATTCCACACTCATTGTGTTGTCGATATAGCACATGAAGGTGTAAGGGTGAGGGCTTGCCCCGGTACCTAAAAACGCCACAAGAGTCAGATATCTTGTCCAAATGAGCGATCTTTATTACAAGCATACAAGGAGAAGTCCTACTCTCACGAATGATCACAGGGATTCTACTAGTACAATGTTTAAGCAGTCATTTATACCGTTTACAAGAGGTTTACTTGACAAGCTGTTTCTTTAATCATATCATCTCCCATCTACTGTCTTCCCTAATCTCATCCTGCCTTGATTATATTATTCACCTTGTCAACCTCTTGATCAGGTTATTCATGTGATTTGGGTGTCTCTCTCCTGATCTCGTTTACTTTTTGATTAGGTTATTCATGTGATTCGTGTGTCTAACCGGCAAGCTTTTCTCAAGTTCCAGGGACCCAAGTTACACAAGTATCCCATAATCCCCACATGCCAGTCTCCCCTTACAGACCCCCCTATTGGTCCTTGGCCCAAGGTGGCCATTATCTTAGAATCCTCTGCCCATTGAATAATCTGGGGATCCTACCAGTTTCGATGAGCTTCGGATCCTTCCCTAGCATCCTCTTACGACCTCACCGGTGTCCTAGTGACCAGGCTTAGTCTAGGATTGATACTTTGTATTATTTTACATAAATTACAGCAATTTTAGTCAAGCCTGCAGTACTTCCAGGGTTCACTACTTCAGTCCCGCCTTTTGGCCCCTGGCTAGATGGCCAACTAACGCTAAATGCTCCTTGCTCCATCACTGTTGGCCAGATAGGCAGTTAGATTTGCACGCTTACATTTTCTAAATTATGTCTAACATCTCAATTTAGGTGCCAGGATACAACATTCAACCATAAGTCCAATAGCAATTAGCAACTGCACCACCACCAGTACATGGGGAGCAATTCTAATCCAGGGGCGAACGTCCACTCTTATATCCCAGTCCCAAACCAGCTCCCACCACGATGCATCCTCCAGTTCGGCTTTCACATCCTCTCTCATTGTTTGACCTCCTGTTGGATTCAGTGATACTGTTTCATTGCTGTCCGGGCCACTTCCCTCACCTTCAGTAGGTGTTCCAGCAGTTTAGGAGTTCGCTTCCACTCGGGAAGCAGGAATCTAAACAAGTCCTCCATTAGATCATTGGTTATGCTCATCCACTCCCAACGGGGAGGCCGGATTTGAGTTATCACCAAAGGTCCGATTGTCATTGGGGCCCCAGGGTGTAAGCAGAAACTCGAGTTGATTACTGGGAGGTGGATATTACCGTACTGGTATTGCGGCTTTTTTATATATATTAGATTAGATTAGAGATACAGCACTGAAACAGGCCCTTCGGCCCACCGAGTCTGTGCCGACCATCACCCACCCATTTATACTAATCCTACACTAATCCCATATTCCTACCAAACATCCCCATCTGTCTCTATATTTCCCTACCACCTACCTATACTAGTGACAATTTTTTTATAATGGCCAATTTACCTACCAACCTGCAAGTCTTTTGGCTTGTGGGAGGAAACCGGAGCACCCGGAGAAAACCCACGCAGACACAGGGAGAACTTGCAAACTCCACACAGGCAGTACCCAGAATCGAACCCGGGTCCCTGGAGCTTTGAGGCTGCAGTGCTAACCACTGCGCCACTGTGCCGCCCTGATGGCTTGATGGTGGTCACGCAGTATTTCCCTTCTCCATGGTGTGCCACCTGCATCGGTTCATGCCAGGCTGGGAATGTCAAGGGTACAGTTTAGAGTGGTATTAAAACCATGCGCGGCTCTCATCCCTATCTCTATGAGTTGTGGACAGACAACATTATTCATTACACCCAGCCAACGCGATCCCGCAAGGAGGGAATCTCTCTGGTTCACATATTTGGGTGAGAGGTAGTACTTTGGCCAATCGCTAGCTCCCATGATCCCTGTATTCTCTACCCTGAGAAGGGTTTGGATGGCCCTGGTTCTTTAGTGTTTTGCTAGCATGTTGGTTAAATTCAAATCTAACTTAAAATTCCATTTAAACATTGCTTTGCTCAATATGATTTAGAAGTCAGCAAGCTCATTATAGCTAACAGCTGTAATTCATTAATAAATACCGACTGGCTCGACACAATTATTCTAACAATTCAATTTTTTTTCAATTAAGAGTTCCAATTGCATCAGTTAATCTGGCTGTACAGTTCAGCCACAAAGCTAGCCAATGTGCTTATGCACACTTAATGGAGTCTAACAACCTCTCTCGTTCAGGATACAAATAATGAACAGATTACCCAAAATAGGACCCTGCAGTCAACATTCACGTTGGTTAGACAATTTAATAACAAATAACTTGAATAGAACTTAATCCAATAAGTTACTGCATACAGATATAACAGGGGTTATAAAGTTAGAACTTCAGTGGATGATATGGATGCTAGATTTATACATGATTGCTTTAAGTATAAAGGGAACCTTCATTGCCATGCTTTGCAACTTCAGGCACTGCTGTTCCCCATTCCCAACTGCCCTGAGCTACTCCTTAGGCATACTAGTTTGGTAACCATGACATTTAATGTTCCACGCGCCCGATCACAATTGACATCGCTCGAGTTTTTATAAAAGAGGCCTTGTTGGGTCCCCCAGTCAACCGACTTGGTTCCTTCCGTGATCGTGGTTGCCAGACATATCAGCAGTACTGTGGTTTTCATGGTCCAGTAAAGAGAGAACATAGCAAATGCCAGTCATCACTAGTTAGTCCTTATTATTCTTTGCATTTCCATACTCCTTGATCAGTGTCCACTGTTTCCACCAGCCTTTCCCTTCCACATCCACACATACAAGTGGTTGCTGGTCATCAGGACCTTGTAAGGTCCTTGACAGCGAGGTGCTAAGCCTAGTTTTGCATGTAGGTCCCGGACAATCACTTGATGCCCTACTCCTGGTGACTTTTCCCTGTCCTTTAGAATGACTTCCAAGTTCTGATGTTCCCTACATAACTACATTTGAACTGCGTCTTTAACTTGCTGCAAAAGTTGGAAAGATAAAAACTTGGTTTCTGCTAGACTTCTCCAAGGCTCTGGACTTATCTTTATATTTGGAAAACAAACTGGAGCTTCATCCCTAGTTGCCAGTAGTTTGTGCCAGTATGTCTCAGTTTTAAAATCGCACTGAAAATCACAAATTCAAGCACATAAACATCATGTGCCCAAATAAAATAAATAAATCCTCACACCCACAGACAGAAAAGAGTAGCACATGCATTTAAAGGAAGGGAAACAGAAATAAATCAATTACATCAACAATTCCAATTCTCCTTTCTTCAAATGTCTTGCAATAACTATAATTAGAAACTAAAGGAAAAAGATAAACTCTCACAAAGCAGAGAAACTCCAAGAGGTTATGCAACAGACTTTCATAGTCATTCTTTGATGACTATTCTGAACAAGCTGATATGCCTCCCCTTCATTTCGTCCTAGGTGCCTCGAGCCATTCTCCCTTCTTCTGATAGGGCTGAGTAAATCCCTGAACTTAATACATGGTCTAGCCTGGTCTCGCACTCTGACTGTGGGAGCCTTAACATCTTCTCGTTCCTGCTCAGCTTCATTACATCTCTGCTTCAACAATCTCTCGTCGGCCTCCCTCTTTTCCCTTTCCCTTGAGATATCTGCACAATATGCCTTCAGGATATCCACTCTCCCAGCCCACTTATATGTCTGGGTCGTTTGTCCTGTCATTTATCCCTTTCTTTCTGTAATTGATTCTTTGTCCTGTCAACTATGGCACATCTATCTTCGTTCTCTTTCCTTCATTTACTCAGTTCTAACTCCGGCTATCTACACGATTCCTTCTGCTTCTTACACTTAGCCTGATACGCCAACAGCCAGATTGCTTTCACTTGTCTGCCTTTACATGTTCTGCCTCACCCACAGGGTCATCCGAAATCTGTACAATCCGGACCCACCCTATAAATTTCACTACCACCAAACAAAGCAAGTTAAAAAGCAATGCTTTCTAATAACTTAAACACTCATTTTATCGTAGCTTCTTCTAGCTTCTTCTTTTAACTTATACCAATTTAATATGACTTCACTCAGAGATGGTTCGCACTCATTCACATTTACCATTCAACAACTTCTGAACACACAAAGAGACCAAACACCAACATAGACTTACACACACACACAAGTTGTCCTTCTTTTGTCCTTTCAACAACATTCTAGACTACTGTGGTACTTCCAATGGAATTTCTACCAATCGTTTTCTGAAACTTGTTTCTTCCCTGGACTTGTTTCCGGACTTGCTGTTAATTTGTTTCTGCTTTTGGGAATGTTTGTGGACTCTGAGGCTCATTGCCTTATCCTTCAGACCTTTCTTTTGGCCCTTTCACCATGCTCTTTGTACTTCTGGCGAGTCATTAGATTTCCACCCATCTTTTTTCATTTTACTGATCAAATTCTCATGTTTATCTGCTATAAACCTCGTAAGGGACCCCTCCGATCCCCAATCTAGGCCTTTGGCACTATTGGTCATTCTGTCAGAGTGTGGTCTGCCCGAGTGGTATTGACCTACGGGATATCCCTTAAATCCCCTGTGCAATTCAACCTCTAGTGAAGGTCTGCCTTGCGGTTTCTCTCAGCGCGGTCTCCTGCGCGGTAACGGCCTTCAGGATACCTCTAAATCCCCTGCACGGCTTCACCTACTACATGGCTTTATGTTGCGGCTTTCTCAGCACGGATGTCAGCCTGGTTCTCTCAACTCACGACCTACTACCCTAACGCACGCTTTGCTCGCTTGCCACTCGAGTCTCCAGGCGTTTGTCCTTTGATACCCACTTAAATTACCAGTCCCATGACTGTGAGGTAGACCTTTCCTAACTACGGGTGGTAAAATAAAAGGTACTCACCCCTTGATTGGTCTCCTCACTGTCGTTGCCCCGATGTGGTGTATCCTGCCAACTACGCCAAATGTAAGTGGCGAGAGCTTACCCCACTATTCAAAAACGCCTCGAGAGTTGGTTGTCTTGTCCAAATGAGCGATCATTATTACGAGCATGCAAGGTGAAGTCCTACTCTCACGAATGATCGCAGGGATTCTACTAGTACAATGTTTAAGCAGTTATTTATACAGTTTACAGGAGGTTTACTTGACAAGCTGTTTCTTTAATTACATCATCTCCCATTTACTGTCTTCCTTAATCTCATCCTGCTGTGATTATATTATTCACCTCATCAACCTCTTGATTAGGTTATTCATGTGATTCAGGTGTCTAACAGGCAAGCTTTTCTTAAGTCCCAGGGGCCCAAGTTATGCCAAGGATCCCATGACTCCCATCCACCAGTCTCCCTTTACAAAGGACACCAGGGAATTGTCAATACCAAACCACTCCTTAGGGAAAAGGTATGGTTCCCAGGAATCGACCGCATGGTAGAGAATTAAATTAATCAGTGTTTGCCATGTCAAGCAACCATGATGTCAAATCTTCACAATCCTGTCAAGATGTCCGAACTACCTCCAGGACCATAGATTGAAGTTAGAGCTGATTTCATAAATTTGCCCACAGGTGAACACCTACTTATTGTCACTGGCGACTACAGCAGATTCCCAGTCGTGTAATTTATTATGTCAACTTCAACAAAAGCAGTCATCCCAAATCTTTGCTTTGTTTGAAATCCCTCAAACGGTAAGAACTGACAATGGACCCCCATTCAACAGCATTGAGTTCAGCAAATTCGCCAACTACCTAGCGTTCACTCATAGGAATATCACACCCTGTTGGCCAAGAGGTGAAGTCAAGAAATTTATGTGAACCTTGAAAAAGTGATACGTACAGCTACAGCTGAGAACAAGTCATGGAAGCAAGAGCTATATCACTTGCTTCACAATTACAGTGACACCTTACTCGACTACTGAAAAACCTCCAGTTACACTCATCTTTGCACAGCCAATGCACACACATCTACCTGAGTTACCCTGCGGAGCTAGTGATCAACATGTACACAAATGCAATCTTGAACAGAAGGAGCGAATGAAAGTAAATGCAGAGCGAAACATGAAATATAGAGCTAGACCGCTAAAGCAGGAGATAAAATTCTTGTGAAACGTGATGGTCATATTGGAAAGCAAACAACCCCTTATGACATCCAACCATTTGTTGTGCCCAACACAAAAGGATCAATGATCACTGCTAAGCATGGTTCACAAATCATCACAAGAAACGCGTCATTCTTCAAAGCACTGAAAACACCACTTGCAAGCATCGAATCTGATTCTGACATCGATACCTCAGATGAAGAACATGAATCAAATGAGACTACGTCTGATGTCAGACGATATCCTACTCATGAGAAAGAATGCCCACCAAACTTAAGTGACTATGTTACAAAGTGAATTTTGTGTTTGAGTTTATTGCTTACATTTTTAGAAACAAACCACTGAAACAATTACTAGGAAGGGGAGGGATGTAGTATTGTAGTGTTTTGAAATTGCAATTATATTGTGCATTGTGTACTCTAGAGGCTGCTGTAGAACACATATGCTAGCAAAGAGAAAGTGAAACTAAAACAGAATAACAGAGAAGCCTTTGTGTTCAGCTGCTGCAGTATTGTTTCACTGTCTTTGCCTCATACCTTAAACCAAACTCAGCTAAACCTCACCCAAGTCCTGAGGAATGGCCTCTGTTGCCTTCTTGCCTTTCATCCCTCTCCTCTGCCCTGATGCTTGGGGCTCGGCCTCTGTTTCTGAGGATGTTGATCCTTATCACTACTCGATCCAATATCAGAGAATTGTAATCCCATCACCAGATGTTTACTTACTTGCACTCAGCTGCACTCACAATAATTTCTGGAACCCTGACCCCATCCTCTTATGCCCATGATGCCAGGAGGGTGACGGTCCCCTGAACTGTCCAATTGCTTAGAGACCACATGACCTGAAACCTATGCATACCCAATGGCACCTGTGTGACCAATGGCTGAGTGCCCCTCTCAGCTATGCTCCCTTTTATGGGCCCAGCTAAGTGGATGGTGCAGCCATGATTGGTTCTCCGCAGTGTTGTGGCCTCCTTGCACCTGGACTATCCATGATCCAGTGTGCAGCCCATGCGGCCCCAACAACATTCCAAACTTGCCTTTAACAATGAGCTCATTAAGAAGATTAATTGGCCTCAATTCCACACCGGGCAGGTTTCTGGCCCCTGCCTTCCCCCATCCTGAGGAAGAGTGCCAGCAGCAGGAACAGTGCCATAGAACCGGCACACCATTCAGCAGCAATAATTTACGCACTTGTGCGCCTCTGTGCTCATCCCCATTGGGACCGAAAAACCCAGTCCCAAGTTGCCGATCGGCAAACAGACAGTCAGCAACCCAGTCCGACCCAACTCCCTGAGTAAATGTCAACAGTTGTCAAGAGGAAATTGCTGGAAAAGATGGAGTATAGATGCTGGCTTGCTTTCATTTTAATTCTAAGCCAGTGTAAAGGTGTAGAAGTGATGCTGGAGTCAGCCAAATGATCAAGGATTTAAAAATTGGTAACAACTTTAACGGGTTCATCGGCCCAATGATGGCTTGGACAGCACTGGTTGAGAGAAGCAATCACTGGCCAGTGCTCGGGCCTGTAGTTGCCACACTCGTCTTACTGCTGATCACATTAAAACTGCAGCTGTTAGTAATGATGGGAGCCAGCACAAAACATTCTGCGTACGGCAGGGGCTTGGCCCGATATACTGGTGTAAAATTGCAACCTGTACCTGAACAGCGGCCTAATGCCACCAATCATCTGGGACTCCATCTCTATGATCCATCTGGGGGAGAAGCAGGATGTATCAGCCTGGCAAAAGCTGGTTTTTGAAAGTCTGTGAAAAATCAGAGGCCCTCCAATCTCCCAGCTGCTGAAGGAAACGGCAAGCCCAATCATGACTGCTGCTTGCCTTTTAAGATTGCCCTCAGCGACCAGTTCCCACCTCCAGGATGCTACCAGCGCCTCTAATTGGGCACCAGACTTGCACTCAGTCCAATTAACTTACTTCTATTTAAAAATAGTGCCACATCAGCGGATGGTCAGGACCCAGGAATGTTCTGGGCATCAGGTTTCCAACCCCATTACGGAAATCCAGCCCCCATGCCTCTCGACGTAAATTCATTAATGTTGGCATGTCTGCTATAGTTTCAACTGTAAACAAGTTGCTCACAGGCCTCCAACAACTTATATTTATATAGCACCTTTAATGTAATAAAATGGCCCAAGGCACTTCACAGGAGCATTACAAAGCAAAATTAGGCACTGGGCCACATAAGGCAATATTAGGACAGATGGCCAAAAGCTTCGTCAAAGAGGTAGGTTTTAAGGAGTGCCTTAAAGGAAGAAAGAGAGGTAGAGTGTTGGAGAGGTGGAGGGAAAAAATTCCAGAGCTTAGGGCCTAGGCAACTGAAGGCACAGCCATCAATGGTGGAGTCATTAAAATCAGGAATGCTCAGGAGGCCAGAATTAAATGAGCATAGATATCTCAGAGGGTTGTAGGGCTGGAGGAGATTACAAAGGTAGGGAGGGCCAAGGCCATGGAGGGATTTGAAAACAAGGAGCAGAATTTTAAAGTCAAGGCATTGGTTGATGTTACAGAGGTGGAAATAGTAGTCTTAGTGATGGCATAGATTTATGGTCAGAAACTCATCTCTGGTAAAATATGGCATCAAGATTGTGATCAGTCTAATTGGCAGGGAGATGAATGGAGTTGGTAGTGAGTTTGCGGCGGGGACTGAAGACAATCGCTTCAGTCTACCCAATATTTAATTGGAGGAAATTTCTGCTCATCCAGTACTGGATATCAGATAAGCAATCCGACATGACATGAGTAAAGGTTACTTGGGTGAGGCACCAGAGGGCGACAAATGCTTGTGAAACCATACTCCAGAAAGGCCCCAAAGCCTGACAGACAGTGGATCATGGGAGCCAAAGAAAAATGCTCATTCTCATTGTAAAGCCATTGCATGTAGAAATAACATTGCATAACCCTGCAAACAAATGAAGATACTCCATATACAGACCTCATAAATCTGTTTCTATAGATACCTGAAAAGACTCCTACAAATAGATTTTACAAAGTCTACTCATAGTGCCAACATAAATTCACACATTTGTACAGATTATAAAGCTAGTATAGTGGCTCTAGAAACATTTTTATAGCCAGTGAAAGAAGTGGGAGTTTATGTGTTGCATAGTGTACTTCAGGGTACCTACACACAGGGTCTATGGCTGTATGGAACCACCTTTAATGGGATCTGTATGAGGTAGACATATCTCTGTGAGGACATTGACATCATAAAATGCTCATAAGAGTAGTGCACACAACATTAAAGGGTGCATTAATAGATATGAATTTGTATGGCAGGGGTTTACAGCATCTTAATGGTTTATATTGCTGAGCTATGTTGCTCAGTCTTATGAGAAAAGTTTTCTGTTGGAACAAGGAGACGATTTGGGGCAAGACTCACCTTGAGCTTTCTGCACAGCTCACGTGGTGTTCAACACTGATATGGGTGCAAGCAGTTGCATATCCTGTTTGCACCCAAACACATGGAAATGGTACTATTCTGACGTCACATATGCCAGGATACCAAAATTGGGCAGCACGGGTCCTGGCAACGCCTGCGTATATATAAGATCCTGAGGGGGCTTGACAGGGTGGATGCTGAAAGGACGTTTCCTCTTGTGGGTGAGACTAGAACTAGGGGACACAGTTTAAAAATAAAGGGTCTCCCATTTAAGACGGAAATGAGGAGAATTTTTTTCTCTCAGAAGGTTGTGAGCTTTTGGAGCTCTCTTCCCCAGAGAGTGGTGAAGGCAGGGTCATTGAATATTTTTAAGGCAGATGTAGATAAATTCTTGACTAACAATGGAGTCAAAGGATATTGGGGGTAGGCAGGTAAGTGGACTTGAGGCCACAATCAGATCAGCCATGATCTTATTGAATGACAGAGCAGGCTCAAAAGGGCCGGATGGCCTACTCCTGTTTATAATTCGTATGCTCGTATGTCCTGAAATGAAAAAAGAAGCACCAATCTGCAAGATAGGTCCTGCAGTAGTGTTATTTAAAGGGCCAGGCACTCTGATTTCAGGTAAGTTAAATGTATGGAACTTTATCATTGAAAAGTGTCTGAAAGTACGCTTGAGATTTTTTGGACGTGTTTTGGTGCATTTGCCAGAAAGTTTTACTGCATCGCTATAGGGCTGGTAGAGGAGCAGGCTACCTGTGCACGCAGAGGGCTGGATTTCATGGAGCCAGCAGGCCTCCCAGCGCTGGGCTGAAAAGGCGGTGGGAGCCCTACCTCAGCCCTTCTCCCCAGCTCTAGTTAATGGCGCCCAGGCAATTACATGCCCGGCGGCAGGAAGAGGCCCCAAGTGGCTGATAATAGACCTCTTAAGGGCCTCTATTGGCCTCTGGGCGGGAAGACTGTCATTGGCCTTTCGCACCCCTGACTTAATTGCACTGTGACGGGAACGTGATGGGCCCTCCAAACCCTGCCTCCTACTACAATTCCAAGGGCCTCCCCACCTCCTAGCCCGTCTAGAGGTGGGTTGGTGTTTGAGGGGGGAGGTGGGGGTGGTGGAGAGAGAGTGTGGGTGACTAGTTTAAATATTTTAATGAGGTGTGTGCCCCAATTTTACCTCCAATTCAGGTTCAACGCCTGCTGGCCAAGCACACCAGACCTTGGAAATGTGTAGCTGAAGGGAGGCAAAAATGGCCGGATCCAACAGATAAGTTGGAAAAACCCGCCACCTCATCCTCCCTCTCTCCTTCCACTCCACTCCCCAGCCGCAGCCCAGTACTGAAGACCTACATGCCCAACAACCAGCACTGCTTGTGGGTAGGATTGCTTCCCTCAGCCGACCAAGCTAATCAGCTAACCTCCTGTGATCACCACCCCTCCCCCAGCAATCGTGCCCCGCTCCCAAATGATCAGACTCTTCAACAGCACCCCCCTCCAGATGATCAGTCACCTTCGGCCACCCCGTGATCAGATCACTACGATTACCCATTCCCCACAGCTCTGACTCCCAACCCTCCTCTCCAGTCCCCGATCGATCTCTCTGTGATTCCCCCTCCCTCAACTCCACCCCCACCCCTGATGTCCACCACAGTAGTCACAAAAAAACTAGACATACTGAATCAACATCCAGGTCTGCAGAAAGACACAAAGGATCATTTTTTAACGCAAGCTCCCATCCAAGTTATAAACAGAAAAAACATTTTAACATCTTCAGTTTTTTAAAAATTCTTAATTTCTGGAAAAACCCACAATCGCTCCCTCCCTCTCTTCTTCACTCCGCTCCCCAGCTGCAGCCTAGTACTGAAGACTTACCTGCGCAATAGCCAGCCAGCCAGCCTTTTAATCTGGCTGGTTGCGACCGGGAAGCGGAGGCCTTTCCGTTAAGTCTAACAAGACCTCCAGGAAACCTGTACTGTCGGGTTTCCCAGCCACTAAACCCCCTCCCCAGCTCTACACCCATCTCCTCTAACTCAGCTCCCTGTAAATTTCAGGGCCTTTTCTTCTCTGCAAGTTTTTGCTAGTGCTAGCAAAACACAGCTGGAACTTTTTAAATCTGTGAATTACAAAGACACATTCCTTGGTACTTAGCAGCCTGGAGTTGCATTTCTTCAGTAAAACCCTCATTATCCCTAGAATAACTTGCCAACTGTAAATTTTGTTATTGTTCATAGTTTCAGAATCGCAGATATAAACAGCCCATATTATAATCTAATTTATTCTATTACTCATTCTTGTTTAAGGTTATATTATGGTTAATGACAGATTAAAGCCCTATTCTTCCTCCTGATCTCATTAAAGGTTGCAACTAGCCAACTGTGAAGAAGTGTTTCCTTGGCAACCTGTGTGCAACAAAGTGCCTGTCTGAGTTTTTAATTCAGGCTAACTCTATGTTCCCATAGTGCATATTATATCAGCCATTATATGTCAACATATGTCAGCAATTTTATGTTAATATCTCTAAAAACTATAATGATGTAATCAAAAAGATTCCATACAATAAACATGTGGTTCAAACACACGTGGGATATCTATCAATTAGAGCAAGTAATGTACATGCTGTACATGGAGTTGGAGAAACACCAGGAGATGAACTCCCCTTTCCTGAGAGCCATCTACCCACATATCCCAAGTTCCCACAACTAGGCTAGCCTCAGGACTCCCTGCTGATGAGACAGTCCCCACATACCTAACCCTGGTAGAGACCTTTTGGCACTTACTGCAATGCTCCAGCTCCTCTCTTCAAGCCTCCAGCATTTCTTGAGTAGGGATGACCCTGGCTCTGTTCTCTCACCCTTATGTGTAGAGGAAAATACTGAGGTTGTCCCTGATCAGGGATTTACCCATAAGCACTGTGGAATTTGTATGCATTGTCATGCAGGCCCCCACCTGCCAAGAATGAGGCACCTTAATTTGGCCACATGGACATTAAACTTCAACTTCTTGCTGGGAAGAGGGCCTAGCACAAGGAATTGCCAGGCCCCTTGCCAGAAAGACATTTTTTTGCATACTAGCAGACAGTGTTGGAACAAAGGAACCAGTCCCTGCTCCCCCAATACATAGAAGACGTGGTTAGACCAGTTTAGTCACATGACTAACTGGCTGTTGGAGTTTTTTGAATTTGAACTTGCCACAGAGAATTTGAACACAGAAAGCTGTTTGCTCCTGGACTAGAAAAGACCTCTCTCCTGTCTGCTCTCATCTCGTTCTCTCTCCAGCTTCGGAAACCATTGAAAACATATGAACCCAAGAGAGAAAAGTCTCCAACAGTGAAGTGAAGTCCAGTGAACAAGGTTTAAGAAGAATACTGGGCCCCAACGAAAAGCAAGATCTACCTACAAGCAAGGACTACAGCGAGCTCGAAGCACAGTAACAAAAGTACCTCTTCAGAGATTGCCTCAAACCCCTCTACTTATTTTTTCTCCTGTTCTTTTCTGTCTCTATTTGCATGTGTGTATCGCGTATGCATGCTAACGTGGGGCAAAATTGTAGCTGAATAATGGGCTGCTTTTAATGAGGAGATAGCTTGGATACAGTCAAGGTACATTTCCATGAGGGAGAAGGTAGGGCAAACAGATGCAGAGCTCCCTGGATAATGAAAGAGATAGAGAGTAAGATGAAAGTGAAAAAGGGTGCATATAACACATGTCAGGTGAATAATATAATTGAGAACCAGGCTGAATATAGAAAGTTCAGAGGGGAAGTGAAAAAAACAAATAAGAGAAGCAAAGAGAGAAAATGAGAAGAGACTTGCGGAATCAAAAAGTCTTCTATAGGCATATAAATAATAAAAAAGGTGCTAAAAGGAGGAGTGGGGCCAATTAGGGACCTAAAATGGGGTTTACACATGGAGGCAGGGGGCATGGCTAAGGTACTAAATGAGGACTTTGCATCTGTTTTTACCAAGGAAGAAGATGCTGTCTAGATCATGGTGAAAGAGAAGGTAGTGGAGACTCCGGATGGGCTAAAAATTGATAAAGAGTAGGTTTTTAGTTTTTTTTGTTTTGTTTTTGTTTTAGAGATACAGCACTGAAACAGGCCCTTCGGCCCACCGAGTCTGTGCCGACCATCAACCACCCATTTATACTAATCCTACACTAATCCCATATTCCTATCACATCCCCACCTGTCCCTATATATTTCCCTACCACCTACCTATACTAGGGGCAATTTATAATGGCCAATTAACCTATCAACCTGCAAGTCTTTTGGCATGTGGGAGGAAACCGGAGCACCCGGAGGAAACCCACGCAGACACAGGGAGAACTTGCAAACTCCGCACAGGCAGTACCCAGAATCGAACCCGGGTCCCTGGAGCTGTGAGGCTGTGATGCTAACCACTGCGCCACTGTGCCGCCCCACAGGTATTAGATAAGCTGTCTGTACCGAAAGTTGATAAGTCACCAGGACCAGATGAGATGCATCCAAGGAAACTGAGGGAAGTAGGGGTGGAACTTGTGGAGGCAATGGCCAGAATTTTCCAATCCTCCTTCAATACAGGGGTGGTTCCAGAGGACTGGAGAATTGCAAATGTTACAGCCTTGTTTAAAAAAGGATGTAAGGATGAGTTCAGGAACTACAGGCCAGTCAGTTTAACCTTGGTTGAGAGAAAAGCTTTCAGAAATGATAATTCAGGACAAAATGAAAGTCACTTGGACAAATGTGAATTAATTAAGAAAAGTCAGCACATGTTTGATAAGGGCAATCGCCACTGTGCCGCAGTGGTTAGCACTGCAGCCTCACAGCTCCAGTGACCTGGGTTCGATTCTGGGTACTGCCTGTATGGAGTTTGCAAGTTCTCCCTGTGACCGCGTGAGTTTTCGTCGGGTGCTTCAGTTTCCTCCCACAGCCAAAGACTTGCAGGTTGATAGGTAAATTGGCCATTATAAATTGCCCCTAGTATAGGTAGGTGGTAGGGGAATTGAGGGAAGGTGGGGATGTGGTAGGAATATGGGATTAATATAGGATTAGTATAAATGGGTGGTTGATGGTTGGCACAGACTCGATGGGCCGAAGGGCCTGTTTCAGTGCTGTATCTCTAAATAAAAAAAAAAATAACTTGCTTGAGTTTTTTGATGAGGTAACAGAGAGGGTTGATGAGAGTAATGTGTTGATGTGGTGTACATGGACTTCCAAAAGGCATTTGATAAAATGCCACCTAACAGGCTTGTCAGCAAAGTTAAAGCCCATGGAAGCAACAGGACAGTAGCAGCATGGATACAAAATCGGCTGAGTGAAAGGAAATAGTGAATAGCTCTCTCTCACACCTCCAACCCCCACCAGGATGGTTTGAGGTCCACTCCTCTCCTCTTCATCCTTGAACCCAACCAGTCCACATCCACCACCACCCGGGAGAGGAGCGGACCTGTGGGGAGAACGCCAATAGTGGAGTCGATAAATTGAGCCCAAGGATCGCGGCCCAGTGACTTACCTTCCAGGAGCGGAGCGGAGAGCAGTCCAGGCACGCCGGAGTTTGAAAACAAAATGGGCAGTGATGTCACAGGAAAGCTGCAAGGTTATTGATTGGTGAGTAACTGCTGTTAGGGAATAACTCTAAATAGTTGAGTAAGTAACTAAAAGTAAAGGGAAAGGTCTATAGTTTTTTTTAATATAGGAGGTAGTTTTTTTTCTAGGGAATCAAGGTCCCTAGTGTAAATAATCTAATTTTTGGGTAACTTAAGGGGATAAATTATGGATAAGTCATGGCAGGGCAGGTTGGCAACGTGGAGTGCTCCTCCTGGGCAATGTGGGAAGTCAGGGACACTTCCAGTGTTCAGGGCGAACACGTGTGCAGGAAGTGTCTCCAGCTGCAGCTACTCAAAATCTGCGTTTCGGATCTGGAGCGGCGGCTGGAGACACTGTGGAGCATCCGCGAGTCTGAGATCATCGTGGATAGCATGTACAGGAAGGTGATCACACCGCAGGTAAAGACTGCTCAGGCAGAAAGGGAATGGGTGACCGCCAGGCAGTGTAGAAGAGCTAGGCAGGTCATGCAGGAGTCCCCTGGGTCCATCTCCCTATCCCACAGATTTCCACTTCGGGTACTGTTGGGGGCGATAGTTTCTCAGGGGAATGCAGCAAGAGCTAAGTCTGTGGCACCACATGTGGCTCAGCTGCACAGGAGGGAAGGAAAAGGAGTGGAAGAGCTATAGTGATAAGGGATTCTATCGTAAGGGGTACAGCTAGGTGTTTCTGTGGCCGCAAATGTGACTCCAGGATGGTGTGTTACCTCCCTGGTGCTAGGGTCAAGGATGTCATGGAATAGCTGCAGGACATTCTGAAGGGGGAGGGTGACCAGTCAGAGATCGTGGTTCACATTGGTACCAACGACATAGGTAGGAAAAGGGATGAGGTCCTGTAGCAAGAATTTAGGGAGCTAGGTAGCAGATTAAAAAGCAGGACCTCAAAGGTTGTAATCTCTGGATTACTCCCAGTGCCACCTGCTAGTGAGTAGAGGAATAGGAGGATAGAGCAGATGAATGCATGGCTGAAGAGATGGTGAAGGAGGGAGGGCTTTAGTTTCCTGGATCACTGAGTCTGTTTCTGGCAAAGGTGGGACCTGTACAAGTTGGACAGATTGCACCTGAACTGGAACTGGACCGACATCCTTGCTGGGAGGTTTGCGAGTGCTGTTTGGGGGGCCTTTAAACTAATTTGACAGGGGGATGGGATACAGAGTGGAGGTACAATAGGGGGTGATGCACAGTCAACTATAGAAGAAAAACAGTCAGTCTGGAAGGCAAAGAAAATGCAGACCTGTTAAGGCACAAGCGAACAATGCAAGGCTGGATTGCATCTATTTAATGCAAGGAGTCTTAGAGTAAGGCAGATAAATTGAGGGCATTGATTAACACATGGGATTATGATATTATTGCTATCACAGAGACATGGTTGATGGGGGGGCAGGACTGGCAGCTCAATATTCCAGGGTAGAGAATCTTCAGGTGAGACAGGGGAGGGGGTAATAGAGGGGGTGGCATCGCACTGTTGATCAAGGAGTCAATTACTGCAGTAAGGAGGGATGATATCTTAGAAGGCTCCTCAAATGAGGCCATATGGGTAGAACTTAAAAACAAAAAGGGGGCAATCATTTGGCTGGGAGTGTAGTACAGGCCTCCAAACAGTCAGGGAGAGATAGAGGAGTAGATATGCAGGCAAATCTCAGAGAGGTATAAAAGTAATAGGGTAATAATAGTAGGGGATTTCAACTTCCCCAATATCAACTGGGATAGTTTTCGTGCAAAAGGCTTAAAGGGGGCAGAATTCTTAAAATGCATACAGGACAGCTTTTTAAGCCAGTACATAGAAAGTCCGACTAGAGAAGGGGCAGTACTGGACCTAATCATAGGGAACGAAGCCAGACAAATGGTAGAAGTGTCAGTGGGGTAGCATTTCGGGATAGTGACCATAACTCTGTAAGATTTAAGGTAGTTATGGAAAAGGACAAAGATGGACCAGAAATAAAGGTGCTTTATTTCAATATGATAAAACAGGATCTGGCCAAAGTGGACTGGGAGCAGATGTTAGTAAGGAGAACTTTGCAGGATCGACAGGGCTGTAGGAAAGTCGACATCACATCAATGGGAGTCATTCAAAGAGGAAATAGCGAGAGTTCAGAGCCAACATGTACCCGTTAAGGTGAAGGGTAGGTGAGGGGAGGCGGTGACGTAGTGGTATTGTTACTGGACAAGTAACCCAGGGACCCAGGGTATTGCTCTGGGGCATGGGTTCAAATCCCACCACAGCAGAAGGTGGAATTTGAATTCAATTAATAAATCTGGAATTAAAAAGCTAGTCTAATGATGGCCATGAAACCATTGTCGATTGTTGTAAAAATCCATCTGGATCACTGATTTCCTTTAGGGAAGGAAATCTGCTGTCCTTACCTGGTCTGGCCTACACGTGACTCCAGAACCACAGCAATGTGGTTAACTCTTACATGCCCTCTGAAATGGCCTAGCAAGCGGGGCGGCACAGTGGCGCAGTGGTTAACACCGCAGCCTCACAGCTCCAGGGACCCGGGTTCGATTCTGGGTACTGCCTGTGCGGAGTTTGCAAGTTCTCCCTGTGTCTGCGTGGGTTTTCTCTGGGTGGGTCTTCAATGTCCATCACCAAGAGTGGCTCGGTAGCACCACTGCTGACAGAGCCTATGAGTCCTAAAGGACATAGCTGCTAGACTGGGTCTGCGGCAGGTAGTGAGGGTACCAACAAGAGGGGAAAACATACTTGACCTCGTCCTCACCAATCTGCCTGCCGCAGATCCATCTATCCATGACTGTATTGGTAGGAGTGACCACCGCACAGTCGTTGTGGAGACGAAATCCTGCCTTCACCTTGAGGATACCCTCCTTCGTGTTGTGTGGCACTATCACCGTACTAAATGGGATAGATTTCAAACAGATCTAGCAATGCAAAACTGGGCATCCATGAGGTGCTGTGGGCCATCAGCAGCAGCAGAATTGTACTCAACCACAATCTGTAACCTCATGGCCCGGCATATCCCCCACTCTACCATTACCATCAAGCCAGGAGACCAACCCTGGTTCAATGAAGAGTGCAGGAGGGCATGCCGGGGCAGCACCAGGCATACCTCAAAATGTGGTATCAACCTGGTGAAGCTACAACAGAGGACTATGTGTGTGCCAAACTGCGTAAGCAGCATGTGATAGACAGAGCTAAGCGATCCCATAACCGACGGATCAGATCTAAGCTCTGCAGTCCTGACGCATCCAGCTGTGAATGGTGGTGGACAGTTAAACAACTAACTGGAGGAGGTGGCTCCACAAATATCCCCATCCTCAATGACGGGGGAGCCCAGCACATCAGTGCGAAAGATAAGGCTGAAGCATTTGCAACAATCTTCAGCCAGAAGTGCCAAGTTGATGATCCATCTCGGCCTCCTCCTGAAGTCCCCAGCATCACAGATGCCAGTCTTCAGCCAATTCCATTCACTCCGCGTAATATCAAGAAACGAGTGAAGGCACTGGATACTGCAAAGGCTATGGGCCCTGACAATATTCCGGCAATAGTACTGAAGACCTGTGCTCCAGAACTTGCCGCACCCCGAGCCAAGCTGTTCCAGTACAGCTACAACACTGGCATCTACCCAGCAATGTGGAAAATTGCCCTGTACACAAAAAGCAGGACAAGTCCAACCCAGCCAATTACCGCCCCATCAGCCTACTCTCAATCATCAGTAAAGTGATGGAAGGTGTCATCAACAGTGCCATCAAGTGGCACTTGCCTAGCAATAACCTGCTCAATGACGCTGAGTTTGGGTTCCGCCAGGGCCACTCAGCGCCTGACCTCATTACCGGCTTGGTTCAAACATGGACAAAAGAGCTGAACTTAGGAGGTGAGGTGACATCAAGGCAGCATTTGACCGAGTATGGCAACAAGGAGTCAAAACTAAGGTCAATGGGAATCGGGGGAAAACCCTCCGCTGGCTGGAGTCATACCGAGTGCAAAGGAAGATGGTTGTGGTTGTTGGAGGTCAATCATCTGAGCTCCAGGACATCACAGCGGGAGCTCCTCAGGCTAGTATCCTAGGCCCAACCATCATATCCAGGCTTGGGTTAATAACTGGCAAGTAACATTCGCGCCACATAAGTGCCAGGCAATGACCATCTCCAACAAGAGAGAATCTAACCATCTCCCCTTGACATTCAATGGCATTACCATCGCTGAATCCCCCACTATCAACATCCTAGGGGCCACCATTGACCAGAAACTGAACTGGAGTCGCCATATAAATACCATGGCTACAAGAGCAAGTCAGAGGCTAGGAATCCTGCAGCGAGTAACTCACCTCCTGACTCCCCAAAGCCTGTCCACTATCTACAAGGCACAAGTCTGGAGTGTGATGGAATACTCTCCACTTGCCTGGATGGGTGCAGCTCCAACAACAGTCAAGAAGCGCAACACCATCCAGAACAAAGCAGCCCGCTTGATTGGCATCCCATCTACAAACATTCACTCCCTACACCACCGACGCACAGTGGCAGCAGTGTGTACCATCAACAAGATGCACTGCAGCAATGCACCAAGGCTCCTTAGACAGCACCTTCCAAACCCGCAACCTCTACCAACTAGAAGGACAAGGGCAGCAAATGCATGGGAACACCACCACCTGCAAGTTCCCCTCCAAGTCACACACCATCCTGACTTGGAACTATATCGCCATTCCTTCACTGTCGCTGGGTCAAAATCCTGGAACACCCTTCCTAAACGCATTGTGGGTGTACCTACCCCACATGGACTGCGGCAGTTCAAGAAGGCAGCTCACCACCACCTTCTCAAAGGCAATTAGGGATGGGCAATAAATGCTGCCCTGGCTAACGATGCCCACATCCCATGAATGAATGAAAAAAAACAAGTCCAAAGAACCCAGGATGTCATGGGATATAGAGGATTGCATCAGGAAAAAAAAGGAGGCTTATGGCGGATTCAGAGCACTGAAAATAGCGGAGGCACTAGAGGAGTAAAGCAAGTGTAGCGGGGCTACTTCAAAAAATAATTAGGAGATCGAAGAGGGGTCATGAAAAAACACTGGCGGGAAAGATAAAGGAAAATCGCAAGGCGTTTTATAAGTATATTAAGGACAAGAGGATAACCAGGGAAAGGGCCCATTAGGGACCAAAGTGGCAAGCTGTGTGTAGAGCTGGAGGACATAGGTGAGGTTGTAAATGATTACTTTTCAGCTGTGTTCACTATGGAGAAGGACAATGTAGGTGTCGAGATCAGGGAGGGGGATTGTGATATACTTGAACAAGTTAGCATTGAAAGGGAGGAAGTATTAGCTATTTTAGTGGGCTTAAAAGTCGACAAATCCCCAGCCCAAGATGAGATGTATCCCAGGCTGAGGGAGGAGATAGCAGGGGCTCTGACACAAATTTTCAAATCCTCTCTGGCCACAGCAGAGGTGCCAGAGGATTGGAGGACAGCAAATGTGGTACCATTATTCAAGAAGGGTAGCAGGGATAAACCAGGTAATTACAGGCCGGTGAGTCTAACGTCAGTGGTTGGGAAACTATTGGAAAAAATTCTGAGGGACAGGATTAATCTCCACTTGGAGTGGCAGGGATTAATCAAGGATAATCTGCATGGCTTTGCCAGGGGGAGATCGTGTCTAACTGACTTGATTGAATTTTTCAAGGCAGTGACTAGATGTGTAGATGAGGGTAAAGCAGTTGATGTTGTCTACATGGACTTCAGTAAGGCTTTTGATAAGGTCCCGCATGGGAGATTGGTTGAGAAGGTAAGAGCCCATGGGATCCAAGGCAATTTGGCAAATTGGGTCCAAAATTGGCTTAGTGGCAGGAGGCAGAGGGTGATGGTCGAGGGTTGCGAGTGGAAGCCTGTGACCAGTGGTGTACTGCAGGGATTGGTGCTGGGACGCTTGCTTTTTGTAGTGTGCATTAATGATTAAGACATGAATGCAGGAGGTATGATCAGTAAGTTCGCAGATGACACGAAAATTGGTGGTGGCGTGAATAGTGAGGCGGAAAGCCTTAGATTACAGGACAATATAGATGGGCTGGTAAGATGGGCGGAGCAGTAGCAAATGAAATTTAATCCTGAGAAGTGTGAGGTGATGCATTTTGGGAGGATTAACAAGGCAAGGGAATATACAATGGATGGTAGGACCCTAGGACATACAGACGGTCAGAGGGACCTTGGTGTATTCAGGCTACGGGCCAAGTGCTGGAAAATGGGATTAGAATAGTTAGGTGCCTGATGGCTGGCACAGACACGATGGGCCAAAGGGCCTGTTTCTGTGCTGTATAACTCTGTGACTATATGACCCTCCTCCGCCTGGCTGAACTTATTCTCACATTGAACAACTTCTCCTTCAACTCCATTCACCTCCTTCAAGTACAAGGTGTTGTTATGGGTACCCGCATTTGTCCTAGTTATGCCTGTCTTTTTGTGGGATATGTCGAACATTCTTTGTTCCAGTCCTACTCAGGCCCTTTCCCCCAACTCTTTTTCCGGTACATTGACGACTGTATCGGTGCCATTTCCTGCTCCCGCCCCGAACTGGAAAACTTTATCAACTTTGCTTCCAATTTCCACCCTTCTCTCACCTTTACATGGTCCATCTCTGACACTTCCCTTCCCTTCCTCGAC
The DNA here is from genome assembly GCF_036365525.1 of Heterodontus francisci. NCBI lineage: Eukaryota > Metazoa > Chordata > Chondrichthyes > Heterodontiformes > Heterodontidae > Heterodontus > Heterodontus francisci. The sequence goes on along the minus strand of NC_090375.1, from coordinate 107,370,903 downwards.
TTCTCTGTTTCCATCACTGGGGTAGGCTGTCTACTAATATTCATTATAAGCCCACCTACTCCCACACCTACCTCGACTACACTTCTTCACACCCTGCCTGCTGTAAGGACTCCATTCAATCTCCCAATTTCTCCATCTCCGACGCATCTGCTCTGATGTTGCAAACTTCCACAACAGCGCTTCTGATATGTCTTCCTTTTTCCTCAACCGACGATTCAGCCACATTGTGGTTGGCGGGGCTCTCAACCGTGTCCGGCCCATTTCCCGCACCTCTACCCTCATCCCTTCCCATCCCTCCCAGAACCGTGACAGGGTTCCCCTAGTCCTCACTTTCCACCCCACCAGCCTTCACATCCAAAGTATCATCCTCCGCCAATTCTGCCACGTCCAGCGTGATGCCACCATCAAACACATCTTCCCCTCCCCTCCCCCGTCAGCATTCGGAAGGGATCATTCCCTCCGCGACACCCTGGTGACACTCCCCCGACACCTCATCCCCTTCCCACGGCACCTTCCCATGCAATCGCAGGAGGTGTAATACCTGCCCATTTACCTCCTCTCTCCTCACTATCCAAGGCCCCAAACACTCCTTTCAGGTGAAGCAGCGATTTACTTGTACTTCTTTCAATTTAGTATACTGTATTCGCTGCTCACAATGCAGTCTGCTCTACAGTGGGGAGTCCAAACATAAATTGGGTGATCACTTTGCGGAACACCTTCGCTCAATCCAAAAACATGACCCCGAACTTCCTGTCGCTTGCCATTTCAAGGCACCCCCCCCTGCTCTCATGCTCACATCTCTGTCCTGGGATTGCTGCAGTGTTCCAGTGAACATCAACACAAGCTCGAGGAACAGCGTCTCATTTACCAATTAGGCATGCTACAGCCTACCGGACTGAACACTGAGTTCAATAATTTCAGAGCATGACTGGCCCCCCTTTTTTTACTTTTGGTTTTCTTTTTTCTTTTTATTTTATTTTAGCTTGTTTCATCATTCATTTTTTTACCCTGTGCCTGCCCACTGTTTTTTTTTCATGTTTGTGCTTTTGGCCAGGGCTATTCATTATTCTGTCTTTTAACACCCTCTCTGCACTAACGCTTTGTCTTTCACAATACCATTAACACACCCTTTGCCTTTAGAGTCATAAAGTTATACAGCACAGAAACAGGCCCTCGGCCCATCATGTTTGTGCTGGCCATCAAGCACCTAACTATTCTAATCCTATTTTCCAGCACATGGCCCGTAGCCTTGTATGCTATGGCGTTTCATGTGCTCATCTAAATACTTCTTAAATGTTGTGAGGGTTCCTGCCTCTACCACCTCTTCAGGCAGTGAGTTCCAGATTCCAACCACCCGCTAGGTGAAAATTTTTTTCCTCAAATCCCCTCTAAACCTCCTGCCTCTTACCTTAAATCTATGCCCCCTGGTTATTGACCCCTCTGCTAAGGGAAAAAAGTTTTTTCCTATTTAACCTATCAATGCCCCTCTTAATTTTGTGTACCTCAATCAGGTTCCCCCTCAGCCTTCTCTGCTCTAAGGAAAACAACCATAGCCTTTTCAATCTCTCTTCATAGCTGAAATGCTCCAGCCCAGGCAACATCCTGGTGAATCTCTCTGCACCCTCTCCAGTGCAATCACATCTCCGTGACCTTCTTTTCAGTTATTCTCTGTGACCTACTGTCCTATCAACACCTTCCCTTTTGTTATCTTTTGCCCCACCCCTGCTTTATTTGCTTAAAACCTATTACATTTCTAACCTTTGCCAGTTCTGATGAAAGGTCCCTGACCTGAAACGTTAACTCTGCTTCTCACTCCACAGATGCTGCCAGACCTGCTGAGTATTTCCAGCAATTTTTGTTTATATTTTTATTTCAGATTTCCAACATTTGCAGTATTTTGCTTTTTATTATAATAGTTGTAAAGGGTCGTTTTTCAGATATACTGTCAGGTGGGAGTGTCCCTTGGAGTATTCTGCATTAATTCCAAGTCATGCAATGTCAAGGAAATCTCCAGCTGATTATCACCCCTCAACTGATGAATCATTACTCCTCTGTTGAAAATCAATTGGAGGAGATACTTAGGGAGCCAATTGCATACAATGTGCTCTGGGTAGGGGTTTTCAACATCCACCATCAAAAGTGTCTTATTAGCACCACCATTGACCAAGCTGTCTAAGTCCTGAGAGACATATCCGCCAGACTGCACCTTTGTCAGCATGGAGACAGAATCAGCATAAAAGACAACTGCCTTGATTTCATCCTTGTCAACCTACTTGTCACCAACATGTTCATGCAGGATAGCATAGTCAGAATTGGCTGCCGCACAGTCCTTGAAAAGACTAAATATCACATTCACTGCAAGGGCATTCTTTACTACATGATGTGGCACTACCATTGTTTGCAAGAGTCTTCAGCCAAAACTAATTGGAAGATCCTACTCAGCCTCTACCTGAGGTTCGCACTATTGTCGGCACCAGAGTTCACTCCATGTGAACACAGCAAATGCCTGTGGCCCTGAAAATATCCTGACTGTAGTGCTGAAGACAGAAGCACCAGAGCTAGCTGCTTCCTGAGCCAGATTGTTTCAGTACAGCTTTGAACAACTGACAAGATTGTTCATCTGTGTCCTATTCACAAAAACAGGCTAAATCTAAACAGGCCAATTATTGCTCTATTAGCCCCCTCCCAATCATCAATAAAATGATGGGAAGTGTCATCCACAGCACCATAAAACAACTCCTACTCTCCAATAACCTGCTTATGAACACTCAGATCATTTTCAGGCAGAAATACTCAGCTCCTGGTCTCAGCTTTGATCCAGACATGGGTGCAAGACCCAAATGTCAAAGAGCTATGGGGTATTTAGGTATGGGACAAGTAACCCACAGGTTGGCAGTTCATTAATGATGTTCAAGGAAAGGGGACTGCAGCCCTCCCTACACAGTCTGGCCTATACATGATTCCAGTCCCACACTAGGTGGTGATTTTCAATGCCCTTAGGGTGATAAATACAGCCCCTTGGGGATGGGTGATAAATACAGCCTACATTCTAAGAACAAGTATATAAAAATTAATAGTCAAGAATTACCTTTTAGGGTATCACATGGCATCATGTTCCTTATCCCAGAGGAAAAGTCCCTCAGCAGCATTCAAGTCAAGTGTCTCATATTTTGTAGTGCATGCTAGCATATTGTAGTCTTACACACTAGGTCTTGGCTTCATAACAACTATTATTACTACTATTCATTACATTAATCCTGGCTGATCTTCAGTAATCAATTAATAAAGTTTATTCCTCTTGCAGGGGTAGCCAGGCCCATGGAGGAGAATGTGGCAACATTTGACCATTACAAAGATGAAAATGAATTAATGGCAATTATTGGCTTCAACCCTGGCTTGGCAGTTGGGGATGGAGATTTGGGAGTCTCTGTTTTTTCAGTGGGTTTGTGAGAAGTCACACCTTTTCTTATTTAATGTTTCTATGTGTTCTTCAGTCTCTTCATCAGCTATCATGCTCTTCATAAGAAATACACAAAGTAACTGATTAAGATAGAATGCTGCTCAAGCAGACCAAAGTTAACTATTGTTTTGTTCTCCAGAGGCTGAAAGCCAGAATATAGCAGTGAAAATTACTGAAGAGCAAGTCCTTGCAGCCCCTTCTGCCCACCCCATCATTCATTGTCTCCCCTTTGAACTAGTTAATCCAGAGATACGAACTAAATGGGCACAGATAGGGAAGAATTGAAATATGGTGAAACACAGAACACAAAGAGGCTAGAAGGTGCAGGTTTGGAAGTGGAGCCGGATGTAGTTGAGCGAGGTCAAAAAATATGTCAGCCCTTGGCTGTAAAATAAATGGATGATGATTATAGGGGGCCTGTAATCAAGGGAAGGAAGCTAGCAGAGCATCAAGCACATAGGGAAGTCAGTAGCATGGAATCCAGTTTGATCGAGTGCTGCTTTAACAGAGTACTTAACTCGGGATATTCGGCGCAGTGAGGGAAGATGTGCTGTTCTGGTCTTTTCCAAAACAAGGGGCAGTCCAAGTGAGGGAGCAGGAAACAGGAGGACCTGAAAGGCATTAATTAGATGAACAGGGAGATGTTTATCTATATTACAGAGAGACTCACCAGCAGCAGCGGTGGCAGCAGACCCGGGTGGAGACTGAGCACAGCGATTGAGGAGTTAAAGTGGGGCGCAGAGCCTCCAGTGAAATTCCCAACAACAAAAACACTTCTGCAAACCAGCTGAGGTGGCATCCCAACCAGGGAAGGAGCCAATTGGTGTGTAGTTGGTAAGTATTTTGAGATAATAGTCTAGAAAGTAAAGGCATGGCAGGGAACCTCAGCCCCATGGAATGCACATCCTGTGCCATGTGGGAAATCCTGGATGCTTCTTGTGGCCAGGACAACTAAATGTGAAGGGATTGTCGTCATTTACAGCAGCTGAAGCTCTGGGTTTTGGAACTTGAGCAGTGACTGGAGTCACTACAGGACATCCGCTAGGCTGAGAGCTTTGTGGATAGTACTTTTCTGGAGGTAGTCACCAAGCAGCTTAAAAATGTGCAGGCAGAGAGGGAATGGGTGACCGACAGAAGGACAAGAGGACCAGGCAGGCAAGGTGGGGATCCCATGAGTGTATCTTGCTTTCCAACTGGTACTCAGTTCTGAATACTGGTGTTAATGATATTTCTTCTGGACAGTGCAGGCAGAGCCAAGTCCCCTGCACCATGGGTGGCTCAGCTACACAGTGGGGGAGGAAGAAGAGTGGAAGAGCAATAATGGTATGGGATTCAATAGTGAGGGGAGCAGACAGGTGCTTCTGCAGCTGCAGATGTGACTCCAGGATATATGTTGCCTCTCTGGTGCCAGGATCAAGGATGTCACTGATCAGCTGCAAGACATTCTGAAGGAGGAGGGTGAACAGCTACAGCTCGTGGTCCATATCCACATGAATGACATAGGCAGAAAGAAGGATGAGATCCTGAAGGATGAGTTTAGGGAGCAAGGAGAGAGATTGAAAAGCAGGACCTCAAAGGTAGTAAGCACTGGATTGCTCCCGGTGCCACGTGCTAGTGAGTAGAGAAATAGGAAGATATAGCTGATGAATATCAGCTGGAGTGATGGTGCAGGAAGGAGGGCTTTTGCTTCCTGAGGCATTGGGACTGCTTCTGGGAGAGGTGGGATCTATACAAGCCAGACAGGTTACACCTCAACAGGGCCAAGACCAATATCCTCACAAAGGTTTTGCTGGTGCTGTTGGGGAATTTTAAACGTGCTTGGCAGGGGGATGGGAACCTGAGAGTAGATCCAGAAGACAGAGAAGAAAAGTTGGAAACGAAAGGCAGTAGATTAGGAGGCATGCTTGGAAGGCAGAAGAAGCAAAGGTTTGAGTATAGATAACAGGGGAGTTTGGCAGTGCTAAATGGTATATACTTCAATACAATAAGTCTAGGGAATAAGGCAGATGAGATGAGAGCACTGATTGACACATGGGAGCATGATATTATAACTTTACAGAGACATGGATGAAAGAAGAGCAGGGAATGGGAGCTCAACATTCCTGGTTACAGGGTTTTCAGATGAAATAGGGAGGGGATAAAAAAAGGAGGGGTGTAAAGATTCTGAGCGGTTCTGAACATTATTTGGGGTTCTTGAAGACAAAATGATTGCAAACAATAGTTTCGATGTAACAAATTAGAGGATTTATTAAGTAACAAAATTATACTTACAACTAGGCGATAGTTTACAATTCGTACCCAGTCTTTACTTCCCACAGCACTTGGACACAGAGCGACGCTAGTTTTGGCTTCTTCTTACTACTTTCTTTTTCTTTCCTCTTTTCTTCTCCAGTAAATCTGCAACAAGAAAGCATTTAACTTAAAGTAAAGGGGCATTAAAGGATCAAGTGGCTGTACTGTGAAGACAGTTTGTAAATTGATTATCATCAGAAATGGGCCAAGTTTCGTATCCCAGGAACCAACAAGAGTTTTAATTGAACTTTTAAAACAAACTGGGAGCTGAAATGAAATTATTCATACAGAGACACAGACATGATCATGAATATGTTAACCAAGAAATAGCTTGAGCAATCAGACCACACAATGGTATGTATTTGCTCAAATTTAAGTGACTGTCCTGACCAGTGGACTCCTGTGGCCAAGCTGTTAACAGGACTTACAAAATGATGAACATGGCTCCAGTGCATCTGAAACGACCCCCATACCCCTTGGAAATTTTAATCTCAAAACTGTTGCAGAAGGTAAAACTCATTCACCAACCTGATGATGCTGATAAACCCAGAACATTTCCCATCAAAACACCTTTGTCTGTTAATAGGCTATTCAAGCACTCTGGATGTGGAAGTGATCAAGTCAAGCATTCTATAGGTTGCAGAAACAGACAAGATTATGATGTTATAATCAAAAGGGGATTGCATCAATCATTGTCACAGGTGTGATCTTTGTATTATAAGAAGTGTGCATTTAGGACAGATTGCGTGACTTGCAGATATAACTATGGGCAGACTTGATCATCCGTATTTAGGACAACCATGGCCATCATTTGATGTTTGAATGGGAATCACTCTGTTGTAATGTTATTGCTTCACACCTTATTCATCTTGGTTTGGCTATGAGCCAGACGGTTTCCAACATCCTCTGCTAATTCATTGATTTTGATCAGAGTCATTAGTATGCAATAGCTCCTTTCAATTTCAAAGATATTTCAGAGCTATTTCAGACGATGTTAACAAGCCCTGTTCTTGCAGAAGAGTTTGTGGATGTCCAGTACAGGAGGGGTCACATGACTGCTACTCTGTTTTTATTGTGTCAAAGTCTCCTTGTTCTTGTGATTTTATTTAGCAGTTGACTTTTTTAAATACATAATTCTTCTATTTCATTGTTTGTTTCATCATGGCTCCTTCCATGCATGACACTCTTCAGGAGTGTTGCAGCTCCTAACACGATGTGGGTTGAAGGTAAACCCTAAAACGGCTCAGATCGGGTAAAAGAAGGTGCAATTTTTGGGGCTTACACTGCCAGGAGAGAGAGATATAAATGAGGCAAAAAGAAAAGCAGTACAAGAGTTACCAATACCAGAGGATGTTTTGGCTTTAAGATCATTTTTAAAACTGACGGGATATTGCCGTGAGTTTATAAATAATTATGCAGGTATAGCTAGAACCTTGTAGACATTAACACGGAAGTCAGCCAAATGGGAGTGGACAGAGGAATATGACAGGACATTTCACACACTTATGGAAAAGCTGCAAACAGCCCCAGCTTTGGGAGCGATAGATCCTATGATGAAGTGTTACCACTGGTGTTGATGAATATCAGGGGAAGTACCACTTGTATAACAGGGTCACAACAGGGTTCCGAAGAAGGGTCACTGACCCGAAACGTTAACTCTGCTTCTCTTTCCACAGATGCTGCCAGACCTGCTGAGTGAATCCAGCATTTCTTGTTTTTGTTTCAGATTTCCAGCATCCGCAGTATTTTGCTTTTATATTATTGTATAATAGGGTATTCACTTCATGAGTTGATGGCAGGGAGATCTATGAGAACACCAGTACACTATTGGTACCTGTTCTGACTGAAAGACAGGAGAAGGAAGTAATTTGGGACAGATTTGTGAGAGACCTGACGAAACAATTAGAGGAGCTCTGTAGAAAAGCTGCAGGGAATATTGGCAGAAAACATCAAACCAATAACATGATCTAGAACCACATTAACCACAGGAATGGAACATAGGGGATCAGGTGATGGTAATGAATTTTGCTCGGGTAGGAGTGTTTGAATTGCTATATAAAGGCTATATAATATTGTGGAAAAAGCTAGTCCAATGGTATATTGGGTACAACTACCCAAGAAGGTAAAATGGTTTCACATCAATCAAATGAAACTGTACAAACCCCAATGGAAACAACAGAGAGTGGAAGGAACTGTTATGAGTATGATAAAATGATGGACTATGGAAAATGAGGGTGCAGCTGTGGTGCTACAGCCAAAGAGACAGCCACAAGGCCACCAGTATCAGTCCTAGCCCCTCAAAGAATGACAACAGGAGTTGTCAACAGAAAGGGAGAGAGCCTAGAGGGCACCAGCCCTAGAGGTCTGAAATATAACTTGAGGAGTCATAAATGCCAAGGACATGCATATAAATTCGGGAAATGAATAAGTTAATTATTTAACCAATCAGATCTGCATAGTATAGTAGAGGCCAAAGCAGAGTGAAACTTTGCTTATTCTGTTTTACAGGGAGAAAAAGGAAAAAGGAGGAACAGGTGAAGAGTGTGTTAGCTCGTCTCTTGGCAATTGTGTGGTACAAAAGTGTGACCTCTAAAGTAGATTGGTACTCATCAACAGTCACCTGGGGAAAATGCCGAAGCTGAAATATATTCTAAGGAATTGTATTTTGCATGTCTTTTTGAAAGTAGTAACAGCTCTGAAAAGGGGGCAACAAGATGCAAGTGTAATTTAGCTTTGATAAAGGTGGTAGAGGTAAAGGATCGGAGATGAATTTACGTAACATGTAGCTTTGAGTTACCTGGGGATGGTAACAAGTGCACAACACCTAAATTACATAATGCCACAAACGTTATACTGCTCACGCCTGGAAAACCTAGTGTGGAAATGTTAAAAGTAGAACCAGCTGTATCTGCACGATTGAATGAAACCAATCACTCTGTGAGTGGCAGTATAGTCTTCTGCTGGCTGAACTGGACTAGGCAATACGAAGACATATTATTGTGAGTATAGTGCGATTGAGAATAATGTAATAGGAAAGAATGTGAATAAAAAAGAAAGTAAACCATCAAACTATTATAACGCATCAGTTAAAAACAGCACCAAAGAAAACATCTGAATTAAAACAACAAAAATCTCCAGAGTGTCCAAAGCAAATAACAGGATCAAAAATAACCTGGTATTGGTCCCAACCAATCAGATTTTTTTATCAAAAAATACTTTATCAGATAATTCCAGTTATTTTGAATTTGAACAAGGCATGATGCCCAAGCTGGTGTGAAAGAGGCACCCGGAAACTTCTAGATAAAATGCGGCAACAAGCAGTTTAAGGTTTTGCTGGGGGGTGGGGGGTGGAATCCAAAGATTTTGAAAATTATTATGAAGAAGTGGTATACTCCACCTACTACAGTGGTATACTCCACCTACTCCAAACCATCAGGGATATCTCCTGTTTCGAGTAGAAAACCTTGGACATGTATTGTATGGGACACAAATAGGAATGGAGCACCGAGACAATGTTCATTATATAGCCTATAATGCCTCCACGAGTGGAGAAGATAGGTGGATTCCCACAGACCTGGTAGGATGTCAGCAAATGAGGGAGACAGTAATTTAGCCCGAAAGATTACATGACCACAAAGGATCAGCATGGGCGTTCTCTGGGAAGATGGCAAATTGTACCATGCAATCTACATCAGGAAGACCTGGAGTTGTTAACTCTGTTTATAAAGGGAATGGAATGTATTGTGTAACAACAACGGTAAGATCTTTTATTTATGGAAATAATTTGACATGCCCAGTTATAAAAGCAACCTTTTCTGGTCAGCCTGCTCATGGGGGATTAACGGGACATAGGATCCGACAACCCTTTCAGCCAGGAAAGAAAACTGGTATTGTTGTATCAGACCCACTCTCTCACTTGAATATGGAAGAATTTGTTCGTAAATTTGCCTATAATATAGATTTACATGAACCTGAGTTTCAGGCTAAAATAACTAAATTAAGAATGATCTTGATGTAATCCAAGATGCACTGTGGGAATTAAAACAAAGACAAAGTGAAGTTGGGAAAGACAGAAAAAAACATTAAAATTATCCCATTTGGAAGAAAATGGGCTTATCAGTGATAGGCAACATGGTTTTGTGCAGGGAAGGTCATGTCTTACCAACTTAATAGAATTCTTTGAGGAAGTGACAAAGTTGATTGATGAGGGAAGGGCTGTAGATGTCGTATACATGGACTTCAGTAAGGCGTTTGATAAGGTTCCCCATGGTAGGCTGATGGAGAAAGTGAAGGCGCATGGGGTCCAAGGTGTACTAGCTAGATGGATAAAGAACTGGCTGGGCAACAGGAGACAGAGAGTAGCAGTGGAAGGGAGTTTCTCAAAATGGAGACGTGTGACCAGTGGTGTTCCACAGGGATCCGTGCTGGGACCACTGTTGTTTGTGATATACATAAATGATTTGGAGGAAAGTATAGGTGGTCTGATTAGCAAGTTTGCAGACGACACTAAGATTGGTGGAGTAGCAGATAGTGAAGGGGACTGTCAGAGAATACAGCAGAATATAGATAGACTGGAGAGTTGGGCAGAGAAATGGCAGATGGAGTTCAATCAGGGCAAATGCGAGGTGATGCATTTTGGAAGATTCAATTCAAGAGTGAACTATACAGTAAATGGAAAAGTCCTGGGGAAAATTGATGTACAGAGAGATTTGGGTGTTCAGGTCCATTGTTCCCTGAAGGTGGCAACGCAGGTCAATAGAGTGGTCAAGAAGGCATACGGCATGCTTTCCTTCATCGGACGGGGTATTGAGTACAAGAGTTGGCAGGTCATGTTACAGTTGTATAGGACTTTGGTTCGGCCACATCTGGAATACTGCGTGCAGCTCTGGTCGCCACATTACCAAAAGGATGTGGATACTTTGGAGAGGGTGCAGAGGAGGTTCACCAGGATGATGCCTGGTATGGAGGGCGCTAGCTATGAAGAGAGGTTGAGTAGATTAGGATTATTTTCATTACAAAGACGGAGGTTGAGGGGGGACCTGATTGAGGTGTACAAAATCATGAGAGGTATAGACAGGGTGGATAGCAAGAAGATTTTTCCCAGAGTGGGGGATTCAATTACAAGGGGACACGAGTTCAAAGTGAAAGGGGAAAAGTTTAGGGGGGATATGCGTGGAAAGTTCTTTACGCAGAGGGTGGTGGGTGCCTGGAATGCATTGCCAGTGGACGTGGTAGACGCGGGCACGATAGCGTCTTTTAAGATGTATCTAGACAGATACATGAATGGGCAGGAAGTAAAGAGATACAGACCCTTAGAAAATAGGCGACAGGTTTAGATAGAGGATTTGGATCGGCGTAGGCTTGAAGGGCCGAAGGGCCTGTTCCTGCGCTGTAATTTTCTTTGTTCTTTGTTCTTTGGAAGCTATTATGGAATTGGGGAACTACGGTTGAGATAAATCCTTGGATAAGAATCGTGTTTCAGGTGTTGTTCATAATCTAATTGATCCTTGTGATCTATTTACTATGTCTGGCGATGGCAGAGAAAAGACGGCAGAAGAAGAGGCAGCAAAAGTTAATGCGCGAGGTCTTGGTTTAGCAAGAACAGGAGGAGTTGGTTTAAAAGTGACTGATTCCCTGAGGAGTCAGGACATCAGTCATTTGGGGGTGGAGTCTTGTGACCAATTCTGCAGCAAGAAAGCATTTAACTTAACATAAATGAACATTAAAGGATCAAGTGGCTGTACTGTGAAGGCAGTTTGTAAATTCAGAATCGTCAGTAATGGGCCAAGTTTCGTATCCCAGGAACCAACTGGACTTTTAACTGGCCTTTTAAAACAAACTGGGAGCTGAAATGAAATTATTCATACACAGACACAATGGATTGACTTCATGAATATATTACCCAGGAAATAGCTTGAGCAATCAGACCACACAATGGTATGTGTTTGCTCAAATTTAAGTGACTGTCCTGACCAGTGGACTCCTGTGGCCAAGCTGTTAACGGGACTTACAAAATGATGAACATGGCTCCAGTGCATCTGAAACAGCCCCACATCCCTTGGAAATTTTAATCTCAAAACTGTTACAGAAGGTAAAACTCATTCACCAACCTGATAATGCTGATAAACCCAGAACATTTCTCATCAAAACGCCTTTGTCTGTTAATGGGCTATTCAAGCACTCTGGATGTGGAAGTGATCAAGTCAAGCATTCTATAGGTTGCAGGAACAGACAAGATTAGGATGTTATAATCAAAAGGGGGAGTGGAGAGTTGCGTCAATCATTACCATGGGTATGATCTTTGCTCTATAAGAAGTGTGCATTTAGGACAGACTGGATGACTTGCAAGATTAACTGTGGGCGGACTTGATCATCCACATACATGGGAGCATACTCCTCTGAGTGATCGCCAGGGTGAATAGTGTTTGAAATTAAGGAGAGTCAAAGGGGACAGCATTTGTGGGTACTGATTGAAATTGAAGGGAGTTAAAGAATAGTAAATGTGAGAACTGCTTGAAATTAAAGGGAACAGTTTATTGACGTTTGCATGTTATCCATGGTACAATAAATAGTTAAAAGAATACTCAGTTGTACTGAGTTGTGAGCCTTGACCATTTTACCCCATCCACGCAGGTACAGGCCAGATTCTGGAATTAGAGTATAAGAGGGAAGGTGTGGGTTCACCCACCTTAATGAATGCTTTTCATCTGTTTTCACAAAAGAGAGGGATGACACAGACATTGCAATCAGGGAGGAGGATGTGAAATATTAGAAGAAATTAACATTGTGAGAGAGGAAGTATTAAGTATTAGCATCTTTGAAAGTGGATAAATCCCCAGGCCCGGATGAAAAGGGAAGCAACAGAAGAAATAGCAGAAGCTCTGACCATCATTTTCCAATCTTCCCTGGCTACGTGTGGTGTCAGATGACAGCTAACAATGTACCATTGTTTAAAAAGGAAGAAAGGGAGAGACCTAATAATTACAGGGCAGTTAACCTAACCTCAGTGCTGGAAAAATTATTGGAAAAAATTCTGAGCGCCCTGATAAATATTCATTTACAAAGACATGGAATAATCAAAGACAAACAGCATGGAGTTGTTAAGGGAAGGTTATGTCTGACTAACATAATTGAATTTTTTGAGGTGGTAACAAGGAGGGTAAATGAGGGTAGTGCATTTGATGCAGTCTACATGGATTTTAGCAAGGTTTTTGATTCAGTTCCACGTGGAAGACTGGTCACAAAAGTAAAAGCCCATGGGATCCAAGGCAAAGTGGCAAGCCGGGTCCAAAACTGGCTCAGAGATAGGAGGCAAAGGATGATGGTCAATGCGTGTTTCTGTGACAGGAAGGTTGTTCCCAATGGGTTCCACAGGGTTCAGTACTAGGTTCCTTGATTTTTATTGTAAATCTCAATGATTCGGACGTGAATGTACGGGGTATGATTAAGAAATTTTCAGACGATACAAAAATTGGCCATATGGTTAATAATGAGGAAGAAAGCTGTAGACTGCAGGATGTTGGGTGGGCCGAACAGTGGCAAATGGAGTTCAATCCAGATAAGTATGAGGTACTGCATTTGGGGAAGGCTAACAAGGCAAGGGAATACACAATAAATGGTAGGATACTGAGAAGTATAGAGGAACAGAGGAACATTGGAGTGCATGTCTACAGATCCCTGAAGGTGGCTGGACAGGTAGATAAGGTAGTCAAGAAGGCTTATAGGATACTTGGCTTTATTAGCCAAGATATAGAATATAAGAGCTGGAAGGTTATGTTGGAAATGCATAAAATACTAGTTAGGCCACAGCTGGAGGACTGCGTGCAGTTCTGAACACAGCATTATAGGAAAGATGTGATTGCACGAGAGAATGTACAGAGGAGATTTATGAGGATGTTGATGGACTGAAGAACTTTCATTATGAGGAAAGATTGGATAGGTGAGTGTTGTTTTCTTTGGAACAGAGGAGGCTGAGGAGACACCTAATTGAAGTCTATAAAATTATGAGGGGTCGAGCTAGAATGGATAGGAAGGCCTGATTCCCCTTGGTTGAGGGGGCATAGATTTAGGGTAAGTGGTAGGAGGCTTAGAGGGGATTCAAGGGGAAATTCTTTCACCCAGAGGGTTTTTTAAAAAAAAATTATTTGGAGACCCTTCAGCCCACCGAGTCTGTGCCAACCATCAATCACCCATTTATACTAATCCTACATTAATCCCATATTCCTACCACATCCCCACCTTCCCTCAATTCCCCTACCACCCACCTGCACTAGGGGCAATTTATAATAGCCAATTTACCTATCAACCTGCAAGTCTTTGGCTGTGGGAGGAAACCGGAGCACCCGGCGAAAACCCACGCGGTCACAGGGAGAACTTGCAAACTCCACACAGGCATTACCCAGAATTGAACCCAGGTCGCTGGAGCTGTGAGGCTGCCCACAGGATGGTGGGGATCTGGAACTCACTGCTTGAAAGGGTGGTAGAAGCAGAAAGCCTCATAACATTTAAAAAGTGGTTGGATATGCACTTGAAGTGCCATAACTTACAAGCTCCGGACCAAGAGCTGGAAAGAGGATTAGGCTGGATGGCTACTTGTTGGTTGGTATGGACAGGTTGGGCCGAATGGCCTCCTTCTGTGCTGTAAATTTCTATGATTCTATGATTTCTATGATATGGACGAAAACTCCATTTTTTCATCAGTACCTCATTCTTTAAATAGTAGCGGTCAGGCACTCCCTCTGCTTCACTTTCAGACTGGGCATCCTGTGCTAACTCTCGCAATAGTGGGTGAGCTTGCTGAGCCTCAGCGAGGGAAAATCCATTTAATTAATTCCCTGGGTCTCCTAACTTTCCAAAGAAAGTCTTGGACGGGCAGACCTCATGGTCATCTGCCTGCAGTGCCAATGCTGTCTCCTCTGGGGAAGCTGGTTTGATCATGGCTTGATCCACTACACATTCAGGATCACTGCAGGGAACCGTCTCCTGCCACTGCCCTGTCTCTCTGACCTCCTGCAGTCTTTTACAACTGGGGGGGCTACCACCTTCACCCCCACCAGATCATTGCCTAGGAGCAGGTCAATCCCGTCCACAGGTAAACTAGGGACAATCCCTACAGTCACCGGTCCCGAAACTAGCTCGCACTTCAGGTGTACCCGGTGTACAGATACAGGCATACACTGCCCTCCAATACCATTCACCACCGTCGTGGTGTTCACTGCACTCTCTGGGTGAAAGGTCAGGCCTTTTCCCAGTAAAAGGGATCTCGTGGCCCCTGTGTCCCTGGGAATTACTATGGGCTTGCTTGCCCCACTTGAGGGGTATGCGGTTACTTTCCCTTCAGACACAAAACCCTGATAACCTTCAAGGATCCTATTAATTTTTCCTGCACTGGCCATAGTAAGCTTCCTGCATTGTACACTTACTGCAGTTAAAGCCACAGCTTGTTCTGCTGTGCTTTGTATCAGGTCCCTGTCTTCACTGAGCGAGCGTGCCCTGATTAACCCTACAGATTTCCCTTTAGTTTCCAGCAGTCAGCTTTTAAATGCCCAGCTTTATTACTATGGAAGCACACAGGTCTTCGGGTCTCTCTCTTGTTCACAGCACCTTCCTATTTGGCTGGAGGAGAGCCCTCTGTGTCTCCTGCTTTCCTTTCTCTCCCAGGACTGCCTGGGCAGAGATTACCTACCCACCCTTTGTCCTTTTCAGATTTGTGGGGATAATCAGGAAAGGTTCTCCCCGGGAGACTAACTTATAAATTAGAGTAAACTCATCAGCCAGAGCGGCCGCTTGCCGGGCTCTCTGAACCCTCTGCTCCTCTACATAGGTCTTTATTGAGAGTGGGAGAGAGTTTTTCAATTCCTCTAACAGAATTACTTCTCTGAGAGTCTCATAGCTGAGCTCTACTTTAAGAGCCCTCAGCCACTGATCAAAAGCCAGCTGCTTACTTCTTTCAAACTCCAGATAAGTTTGATTAGCTTGCTTCTTGAGGGTTCTAAACTTTGGTGATAGGCTTCGGGTACTAATTCATATGCCCCGAGGATAGCATTTTGGGTCAGTTCAGAGTTTGATGAACTCTCATCTGGCAACAAGAAATAAACCTCATGAAATTTTCCAATTAGCTTGCTTTGTCTTAAAAGAGGCCAGGTCTCAGCTGGCCATTTTAGTTGCCTTGCCAGTTATCAAAAGACACAAAAAACACTTCCACATGTTCCTCACTGAATTTTGGAATTAATAGAGCAAGTTTTAGCAACTTTGTACCTAGCCCTGAATTCTGCTCCTCCATATTGGCCATGCTTTCACTGGGGTTACTCTTCATCCCTGAGTTAACTCAAGCCTCTTCAACTCTCTTTCTTCGCATTCTTTCCGGATATTATTTCTCTCTCTCCCTCTTGCCTTTCGTTTTCTTCACATTCCTTCTGGAAGGCTCTCTCTTTCTCCCTCTCCTGCCTCTCTCTCTCCTTTTCTCTTTCCTCTAATTCAAGTTTCCTTTATTCCAATTGTATCTTTGCTAGCAGTACCCTGTCTGAGTCTGCTTCTAACACTGCTTCTGCTTCTTCAGATTCAAGGGAAAGATGATTGGCCGCTAGCCTCAGGAGTTCAGACCTCCTAGCCTTGCCACGTCCAGTGATCCCACACTGCTCAACCATTTTTCTCAGTTCCTCCATAGACAGTGCTTTTAACTTATCCCAAGTTACTTCACCCTGGCTTGGAGAGCTACTAACTTCAGTTGCAGACATGTTAGTATTGAATCACACACA
Organism: Heterodontus francisci; assembly: GCF_036365525.1. Classification (NCBI taxonomy): domain Eukaryota; kingdom Metazoa; phylum Chordata; class Chondrichthyes; order Heterodontiformes; family Heterodontidae; genus Heterodontus; species Heterodontus francisci. The sequence goes on along the minus strand of NC_090375.1, from coordinate 107,354,394 downwards.
ACCACAAGAAAACCTGCATTAATCTTGCTCTTTTTTTGATTGGAAACAATTTGGCTTCCCACTTCCAATTTCTCTCATTTGTCTGTGGGTAAGGTTCTGGACAGTAGCACCCAAATTTCTGTTACAACCAGGTGAGGAAGGTGTCTAGGGGTCCCTTTAAGCTTCACCTGCTCTTATTGTAATAGGGTTTAATTTTGAAACACAACATGTTTTGACCTCCCCCTTGTTCACCATTTTCCAATTATAAGGCAAAGAAATGAGCACAAACAGGCCTTCTTAGATTTCAAGAAGAAAACTGAAATTTATTAAAACTAAAACTTAAACTCTAATTCGGTTACTGCCTACGGATACACGCCGCACACCACGCTAGCATGCATATGCGATACGCACGTGCAAATAGAGACAGAAAAGAGCAGGAGAAAAATAAAATGGAAACGTTTGAGGCAATATCAGAAGAGTTTCTTATTACTGTGTTTCACGCTCACTGTAGTCCTTTTGCAGGTAGTCTTGCTTTTTGTTGGGCCCAGTATTCTTCCTAAACCTTGTTCAGTGTAGGAGATTTTTCTCTCTTGGGGTTCATGTGTCTTCAATGGGTCTTCAGTTTCATGAGAAAGAGATGGGAGCAGACAGGACAGAGATGTTCTCAGTCCAGGAGCAAAGAGCTTTCTGAGTTCAAATTATCTGTGGCAAGTTCAAATTCAAAAAACCCCAACAGCCAGTTAGTCATGTGACTAAACTGGTCTGACCACATATATTTGTGTACTCGGCCATCTTAGCAGTTTACCTGGAATGCTATCATCTCCACCTTCAACATCTGGTAATCAAAAGTCAATTATGGATTAAATTAGAGCAGGGAGTGGCCCCTTTGTCCTTTCCAAGTACTGTCTGTTACAATGCAAATATCTTTCCAGTCAGGGGCTTGGCAACCCCTTGTAATAGGCCTTCTTATCTTCCCAGCAACAATTTTAAAATTTAATGTCCATGTGACAAAATATCTGTGCCCCATTCTAGGCAGGTGGGGGCCCGAATGGCACACGCAAATCATGAATGCCTGTCAGACGCCATCTTCGTTTCAAGGGACTAACAACAACAGTTTCTAATTCCTAATCTTGTGTCCTTTACAAGTGCTGCTCCAATGGGAGGATTAAGTATGGAGGCATACTGCTGTTCTTTAAGAGAAATTTGCTGTAATTTCATGAATTACATAGAGTCCATAGCACAGAAACAAGGCAATAGGGTATTTGGCCCAACTGGTCCATGCTGGTGCTTGTACTCCACACAAGCCTCTTTCCGCCCCTCTTCATCTAAACCTATCAGCATATCATTCTATTCCTTTCTCCCCCATGTGCATACCTAGCTTCCCCTTAAATGCATCCATGCGATTTTCCTCAACTATTCCTTGTGATGCTGCCTTGCACATTGTTACCACTCTTTCAGTAAAGAAGTCCTCTTGATTTTCCTTTTGGATTTATTAGCGACTTACATTTATGACCTCTTGTTTAGGGCTCACCCACAAGTGGAGTATTTTCTCTGCATCAATGCAGTCAAACCCTTTCATACTCTTAAAGGCCACTATCAGGTCACCCCTCAACATACAGAAAACCCCCCAGCCTGTTCAGCTTTTCCTGATCCATATATCCTTTCAGTTCTAGAATCACCCATGTGCAAATTTTTTTTGCACTTTTCCCAGTGACTCTATATCTTTTCTTTAATATGGAGACCAGAAATATGCTCCATAATACTCCACAAGTGTAACCGAACCAATGTTTTATGCAAGTTTAACATAATTTCTTTGCTTATCAATTCTCTCCCTCTAGAAATAAACACCAGGATTTGGTTTGCTTTTTTAATGGTCTTATGAACCTGCATCACTAATTTTAGTGATTTGTGTATCTGTATCTGTAACCCTAGATCACTTTGATCCTCGACCCCATTTTGACTCTTATTATCCAATTACTTGGCCTCCATATTCTTCCTACCTAAATGTTACTTGTTACTGGACTAGTAATCCAGAGGTCTGCACGAATGATCTGAAGATATGAGATCAAATCCCACCATGGCAGCAGGGGAGTTAAATTCAATTCAATAAATCTGGAATTAAAAAGCTCGCACCAGTAATGACGACCACAAAACTACAGGATTGTTGTAAAAATTTATTTGGTTCCTTAAGGAAGTCTGCTCTCCTTAGCTGGTCTGGCCAATATGTGACTCCAGACCCACAGCAATGTGGTTGACTTGTAACTAACCACTGAAATGGAATAGCAAGCCACTTAGTCATACCAAACCGCTATGAGAAAGCATAATAAGAATAAGACTGGACAGGTCACTGGGCTTTGACCTGCACATCAGATTTGGATAAGACAAAGGCACACCCAAGCTAACATCTGGGGACTTGTACAAAAATTGGGAACTGTCCCACAGACTAGTCAACCAACAGCCTGACATAGTCATACTCAAAGAATCATACCCTACAGTCAATGTCCCAGACACGTCCATCAGCATCCCTGGGTATGGCTTGTTATATTGATCCACCAGAGTTAGCGGCATGGTGGTATGCAATCAGGAGGGAGCGACTCTGGGAGTTCGCAACATTGACTCCAGACCCCATGAAATCTCATGGCATCAGGTCAAACATGGGCAAGGAAACCTCCTGCTGATTACCACCTACTGCCTTTGCTCAGTTGATGAATCAGTACTCTTCTATGTTGAATATCACTTGGAAGAAGCACTTAGGGTAGCAAGGACACAGAATGGACTCTGGGTGGAGAACTTCAATGTTCATCATCAAAAGTGGCTCAGTAGCACCACTACTGAATGAGCTTGCTGAGTTCCTGAAGGACATATCTGCCAGACTGGGCCTATGGCAGGGGGTGAGTTAATAAACACAAAGGAAAGACCTACTTGACCTCATTCTCACCAATCTACCTGTTGCAGATATATCTGTCCATGACAGTAATACAAAAGCAAAATACTGTGCTGGAAACCTGAAATAAAAACAGTAAATGTTGGAAATACTCAACAGGTCTGGCAGCATCTGTGGAGAGGGAAACAGAGTTAACATTTCAGATCTGTGACTTTTCTTCAGAACAGATGATGAAAGGCCACAGACCTGAAATGTTAACTTTATTTCTCTCTCCACAAATGCTTTCAGACCCACTGAGTAAATCCAACACTTTTTGTTTTTAATGTGCATGACAGTATAGGTAGGAGTGCCCACCGCACGGTCCTTGTGGAAATGAAGTCCTGTCTTCACATTGAGAATATACTCCATCGCGTTGTTTGGCACTACCACCGTGATCAATGGGATAGATTCAGAACAGATCAAGCAGCTCAAATAAAAGCAAAATAATGCGGATGCTGTAAATCTGAAAGAAAAAGACAGAAAGTGCTGGAAATACCCAGCAGGTTTGGCAGCATCTGTGGAGAGAGAAAGAGAGAAGCAGAGTTAACATTTCAGGTCGGTGACCTTTCATCAGAACTGGCAAAGGTTATAAATGTAATAGGTTTTAAGCAAGTAAAAAGTGCAGAAAGTAAACAAAAGGGGAGGTCTGTGGTAGGACAGAGGGCCAAAGAGAATAACTGACAAAGAGGTCATGGGGCAAAGGCAAAGAGAATGTGCTAATGGTGTGATGAAAGACAAAGCATTAGTGCAGAGGGAGTGTTAAATGACAGAATAATGAACAGCCCTAGCCAAAAACACAAACATGAAAGAACCAGGAGGCAGGCACATGGTAAAAAATCATGAAACAAAATAAAATAAAACAAAAATAAAAAAGGGCCAGTCATGCTCTGAAATTATTGAACTCAATGTTCAGTCCAGTAGGCTGTAGCGTGCCTAATTGGTAAATGAGGTGCTGCCCCTCGAGCTTGTGTTGATGTTCACGGGAACACTGCAGCAGGCCCAGACAGAGATGCAGGCATGAGAGCAAGGGAGTGTGTTGAAATGGCAAGTGACAGGAAGCTCGGAGTCATGTTTTCAGACTGAGTGGAGGTGTTCTGCAAAGCAGTCACCCAATCTGGGTTTGTGAGCAGCAAATATAGTATACTAAATTGAAAGAAGTACAAGTAAATCGCTGCTTCAACTGAAAGGAGTGTTTGGGGCCTTGGATAGTGAGGAGAGGGGAGGTAAAAGGGCAGGTATTACACCTCCTGCGATCCTGCGCTTGCATGGGAAGGTGCCGTGGGAAGGGGTCGAGAATATTGCAGTGCTGGAGAGAGAGGATGTTTTGGAGGGGTCAAGGTCAGAATCTATTTTGTTAGAGATAAGGAACAATAGAGATGCCATTACACTACTGGGTGTATTCTATAGGCCACCTATAGTGGGGAAAATGTAGAGGAGCAAATTTGCAAGAAAATTAGAGTACAGATAGTGGGGTGCTTTAATTATCCTAATATAGGCTGAGATAGTAATAATGTAAGGGGCAGAGAGAGGGAAAAATTTCTGGTGTGTTCAGGACAAGTTTCTTGATCAGTATGTTTCTGGCTCAACGAGGAAGGAGGCATTGCTGGATTTAGTTCTGGGAATGAGGTGGGTCAAGTGGATCAAACATCAGTAGCAAAACATTTAGTGAACTGTGATCATAGTATAAGGTTTAGGGTTACTAAGGAAAAGTATAAGGAGCAATCTAGAGTAAAAAATAAGGAGGGCAAATTTCAGTGGGTTGAGAAAGGATTTGTCCCAGATAAATTGTAATCAAAGATTGACAAGCAAAACTGTAAATGAACAATGGGCTGCCTTTAAAGAGGACATGGTTCAGGTACAGTCGAGGTACATTCCCACTAAGTCGAAAGTTAGGGCAGCCAAAACCAGAGCTTCCTGGATAGCAAGTTCTCCCTGTGTCTGCGTGGGTTTTCTCCAGGTGCTCCAGTTTCCTCCCACAAGCCAAAAGACTTGCAGGTTGGTAGGTAAATTGGCCATTATAAATTGCCCCTAGTATAGGTAGATGGTAGGGAAATATAGGGACAGGTGGGGATGTGGTAGGAATATGGGATTAGTGTAGGATTAGTATAAATGGGTGGTTGATGGTCGGCACAGACTCGGTGGGCCGAAGGGCCTGTTTCAGTGCTGTATCTCTAAACTAAACTAAAACAGGTAGATAGTAAGATGAAGCTGAAAAAGGGTGACTTATCACCGTTAGATACAGTCAGCCTTTCTCATCAATTTTTAGCCCATTCAGTGTCCCAGTTACCTCCTCTTTCACCATGACTTTGGCAGCATCTTCTTCCTTGGTAAAGACAGTTGCAAAGCAATCATTTAGTACCTCAGTCCTGCCCTCTGCCTACATGTGTAAATCCCCTTTTTGATCCCTAATCACCCCCGGTCCTCCTTTTACCACTCTTTTACTATTTATATGCCGATAAAAGAGTTTTGGATTCCCTTTTTTGTTAGCTGCCAGTCTCTTCTTATACTCTCTCTTTGCTGCTCTTATTTCTTTTTTCACTTCCCTCTGAACTTTCTATGTTTAGCCTGGTTCTCACTTGTATTATCAACCTGCCATCTGTCATACGCACCCTTTTTCTGCTTCATCTTATTCTCTATCTTTTCCATCATCCAGGGAGCTCTGGCTTTGTTTGTCCTACCTTTCCCCCTCATGGGAATGTACCTTGACTACACCCTAACTATCTCCTCATTAAAAGCAACCCATTTTTCAATTACAGCTTTACCTGCCAATATTTGATTCCAATTTACCGTGGCTAGACCCTTTCTTACCCCATTGAAATTGGCCTTCCTCCAATTAATTATTTTTACTCTGCATTTCTCTTTGTCCTTTTCCATAGTTAATCTAAACCTTATGATACCTTGATCACTGTCCCCTAAATGTTTCCCTACTGACACTTGATTCACTTGTCCCACCTCATTCCCTAGAACCAAATCCAGCAATGCCTCCTCCTTCATTGGACTGGAAACATACTGACGTAAAAAATTTTCCTGGACACACTTCAAAAACTCTTGCCCCTCCCTGCCCTTTACACTATTACTATCACAGGCTATATTAGGATAATTAAAGTCTTCCATTATAACTACTGCATAGTTTTTCACTTCTCTGTAATTTCCTTGCAAATTTATTCCTCTATATCTTTTCTACTGGTTGGTGGATGACAGAATACAACCAGTCATGTAATGATACCTCTATTGTTCTTAGCTCGAACCAAATAGGTTCCATCCTTGACCCCTCCAGGGCATTCTCTCTCTCCAGCACTGTAATATTATCCTTAATTTACACAGCCACCCTCCTCCTTTCTTTCCTTCCCTATTTTCCTGTACATCTTATACCTATGAATATTTAGTACCCAGTCCTGCCCTTTCCGTATCACTACAACATCATACTCCTATGTGGCTACCTGCACCTGCAGGTCACCAACCTTATTTACCACACTCCATGCATTCCTATATTGCATCCAAGTATACTGAGAGAAGTAAGGCTGGAAATTGCAGAGGCACTGGCCATAATCTTCCAATCCTCCTTAGATACAGGTGTGGTGCCAGAGGACTGGAGAATTGCAAATATTCAAAAAAGGGTGTAAGAGTAAACCCAGAAACTACAAGCTAGTCAGTTTAACTGTGATGGTGGGAAAGCTTTTAGAAACAAAATAATCTGGGGCAAAATTAACTGTCACTTGAACAAATGTGGATTAATTATGGAAAGACAGCATGGATCTTTTAAGGGCAAATCCTATTTAACTAACTTGCTTGAGTTTTTCGATGAAATAACAGGGAGGGGGAATGAGCATAATGCGTTTGATGTGTTGTACATGAACTTCCAAAAAAAGGCGTTTGATAAAGTGACACATAACAGGCTTGCCAGCAAAGCTGAAGCCCATAGAATGAACTGGGGAAAGTATATAGTGGGGTTCCGCAGGGGTCGGTATTAGGACCACTGTTTTTCTTGATCTATATTAATGACCTAGATTTGGGTGTGCAGGGCACAATTTCAAAATTTGCATATGACACAAAACTTGGAAGTATTGTGAATTGTGAGGAGGATAATGATAGACTTCAAGAGGACATAGACAGAATGCTGGAATGGATAGACATGTGGCAGATGAAATTTAATGCAGAGAAGTGTGAAGTGATACATTGTGATAGGAAGAATGAGGAAAGGCAATATAAAATAAAGAATACAATTCTAAAGGCGATGCAGGAGCAGAGGGACCCCGAGATATACATGCACAAATTGTTGAAGGTGGCCAGGCAAGAGATTAATAAGGCATACTAGCTTTATAAATAGAAGCATAGAGTACAAAAACAAGGAAGTTATGGTGAACCTTTATAAAACACTGGTTTCCCCTCAACTGGAGTATTGTATCCAATTCTGGGTACACACTTTAGGAAGGATGTGAAGACTGTAGAAAGGGTGCAGGAAAGAGTCACAAGAATGGTTCCAGGAATAAGAGACTTCAGTTATGAGGATAAATTGGCAAAGCTGGGGTTGTTCTCTTAAGAGAAGGTTGAAAGAAAATTTGATAGAGGTGTTCAAAATCTTGAGGGATCAGGACAGATTAGAGAAGGAGAAACTGTTCCGATTGGCAGAAGTACTGAGAACCAGAGGACACAGATTTAAGGAGATTGGCAAAAGAATCAGAGGTGACATGAGGAAAAACATTTTTATGCAGTTAAAACCTGGAATGCACTACCCGAGAGTATGGTGAAGGCAGATTCAATCATGGCTTTCAAAAGGGAATTTGATCATTATCTGAAGAGAAAAATATTTTCAAGACTAGAGGGAAAAGGCTGGGGAATGGGCTAGCTGAGTAGCTCTTACAGAAAACTGGCACGGACACAATGGGCTGAATGGCTTCCTTCTGTGTTGTTACCATTCTATATGATTCTAATTAATCTAAATGTATGACAGATGCCAGGTTGATAATATAATTGAGAATCAGGCTGAATATAAAATGTTCAGAGAGGAAGTGAAAAATAAAATGAGAGGCGAAGAGAGAGTAGAGCATGTGAGAAGAGACTGGCAGCTAACATAAAAGGGAATTGAACAGTCTTCTATTGGCATATAAATAGTAAAAGGCTTTTGAGAGGACAGGTGGAGCTGATTAGGTACCAAAAAGGGAATCTATGCAAGGAGGCATCATTCACATTAACATCAGTGGTGGGAAAGCTTTTAGAAATGATAATCCAAGACAATAGCAGAAATATTAAATAGTTACTTTTCCTCAGCACAGATTTGTGCACAGATTTGTTGAAGGCGAATGGCGTTTAACTAACTTGGTTGAGTTTTTTGATGAGGTAACAGAGAGGGCTGATGAAGTAATGCAGTTAATGTAGTATACATGGACTTCCAAAAAGCTTTTGATGAAGTGCCCACACAATAGGCTTGCCAGCAAAGTTGAAGCCCATAGAATAACAGGGACAGTGGCAGCATGGATACAAAGTTGGTTGAGTGACAGATAGTAGAGAGTAGTGGTGAACGGTTGTTTTTCAGATTGACAGAAGATACACAGGGAATTCCCCAAGGATCGGGACTCGGACCACTGCTTTTCTTGATATACATAAATGACCTAGACTTGGGTGTAAAGGACACAATTTCAAAATATGCAGATGACACAAAACTTGAAAGTATTATGAACTGTGAAGAGGATAGTGATAGACTTGAAGAGGGCATCCAGCAGCTGATGGAATGCGCAGAAAAATGGCAGATGAAATTTAGTGCAGAGAGTGTGAAATGATACATTTTGGTAGGAAGAACGAGGAGAGCCAATATTAAACAAAGGACACAATTCCTACATGTGACTCCAGACCCATAGCAATGTGGTTGACTCCTAAATACCCTCTGGAATGGCCACTCAGTTCAAAGGCAATTAGGGATAGGCAATAAATGCTGGCATAGCCAACGACGCCTATGTCCCATGAATGAATAACAATAAAAAAAATTCTAAAGAGGGTGCAGGATCAAAGACACCTGGGGGTACATGTGCAGAAGTTATTGAAGGTGTCAGGGTAGATTGATAAAGCCATTAAAAATACATACAGGATCCTGGGCTTTATAAATGGAGGCATAGAGCGAAAAAGCAGGACATTATGATGAACCCTTTTCAGACACTAGTTCAGCCTCAACTGGAGTATTGTGTCCAGTTCTGAGCACCACATTTTAGGAAAGATGTGAAGGCTTTAGAGAAGGTGCAGAAAAGGTTGATGGGAATGGTTCCAGGGATGAGGGACTTCAGTTACATGGATAGATTGGAGAAGCTGTGGTGGTTCTCCTTAGAAATGTGAAGGTTGAGAGGAGATTTGATGGAGAGGTTCAAAATCATGATGGGGCTAGACAGAGAAACTGTTCCCATTGGCGGAAGGGTCAAGAACCAGAGAACACCAATTTCAGGTGATTGTTAAAAAGAAGCAAGAAACAGGAGGAAAAACGTTTTTACACAGTGAGTGGTTAAAATCTGGAATGCACTGCTTAAGACTGTGGTGAAGACAGATTCAACCCTAGCTTTCAAAAACGAATTAGATAAGCACCTGAAGAGAAACAACTAGCGTAGCTATGGGGAAAGTTTGGATGAGTGTGGCTAGCTGAGATGCTTTTGCAGAGAGCCGGCATGGATGCTATGGGCTGAATGGCTTCCTTCTGTGCTGAATGCATCCTCCCATCCTATAATTCTATCAAGCAGCATTTACTCACCAAGAACCTGCTCATTGATGATCAGTTTAGGTTCTGCCAGCACTCAGCTCCAGACCTCATCACAGCTTTAGTCCAAGCATGGACAAAAGAGCTGAGTTCCAAAGGTGAGGTAAGTGTGACTACCCTTGACATCAAGGCAGCAACTGACTGAATGTGGTGTGAAGGAACCCTTGTAAAATTGAAGTCAATGGGAATCAGGGATAAACTCTTCACTGGTTGGAGTCATAATGAGTAAAAAGAAAGATGGTTAGGGTTGTTGGAGTCCAATGATGTCAGCCACAGGACATCACTGCAGGAGTTCCTCAGGGTAGCGTGCTAGGCCTAACCATCTTTAGCTGCTTCATTAATGATCTTCTCTCCATCATATGGTCAGAAATGGGGATGTTTGCTGATGATTGCATAATGTTCAGTTCCATTTACAACTTCTCAGATAATGAAGTAGTACGTACCCATACGCAACAGAACTGGGACAATATTCAGGCTTGGGCTGATAAGTGGGAAGTAACATTGGCACCACACAAGTACCAGGCAAAAACCATCTCCAATAATCACATCCCCTTGACATTCAATGGCATTACCATCTCTGAATTCCTCACCATCAATATCCTCATACTGAACTGGACCAGCCACATAGATACTGAGGTTACAAGAGCAGGTCAGAGGCTGGGAATTCTGCAGCAAGTGACTCACCTTCTGACTCCCAAAAGTCTTTCCACCACATGTAAGGCACAAGTCATGAGTGTAATGGATTATTCTCCACTTTCCTAGATTAGTACAGCCCCAGCAACACTCAAGAAGCTTGGGAGCAGTGGCCACTGCTGGGACTACAGCCCAGCGTGAAGAAAAGATGTCGGGGAGCCTGAAACAAAGGTAGGTTTTGGTTGCCTTGCTGGGGGTAATCATTTGGGCCCCGGTGAGGCAAGGGTGGTCGATTAGGAGACAGCTTCTCTCGGGTCTAGGATGCCCGCTTGCCTCGCATAAAATCCTCATGGAGGCGGGCGAAGGCCCTTATGTGGCCATTAAGTGGCCACTTAAAGGCCTCGATTGGCCTGGAGTGGGCGGGCCATTTTTTCCCGCCTCTGCCCTGCGTAAAGTGGTGGAGGAGGTGGGGGCGGGTCAGGAAAGGCTCCCGGAGCCTCCTGCTCCAGTTTACGCCCCCACCCCCCCCTTACCCCCCCCCCCCCCCCTCCACCACCATCTCGCTCTTTGGGATGGAGTAAAATAATTCTTATCCACCATCTTAGTCTCCCTGGTGAATACTGAGGAAAAGTGACTATTTAATATTTCTGCCATTTTGCTGTCACCTTTTGAGTTTTCCTTGTGCATCCCATAGTGGTTCTGTCCCTATCCTGATTTTCCTTTTGCTATTTATGTGTCTGTAGAATACTTTACTATTTCTTTTATAGTCATTGATAATTTAATTTTGTAGTTGCTGTTTGCTTTTGATTTATTTTTACTTCTATCTTAACCTTTTTGTAGTCTGTTTTGTCATCCATTCCTTTATTGTTTCTGTAATTAGTATATGGCTTTTCCTTTAGTTTCAATTTTAGCCTTATCTCTTTACTCATCCATGGTGTTTCACTAGTTTGCTCTTGTTTCATAGTGGAATATATTTCTTCTGAACTCTACTGTTTATCACCTTTTTAAATATTTCCCGCTACTATTCTATCTCTGTCAGATTTTTTTTTCTCAGTTTACCTTCCGTAGTTCCATTCTCATCCTATCAATGTTAGCTTTTTCCCAATCTATTACTTTGGGCTTTGTCTTACTTATGTCTTTCTCAATCATTATTTTAAACTGTGTCATGCTATGATTGCTATTACCTAGATGTTTCCCTACGCTTACATCTCTGATCTGCTGCTGTTCTTTTTCTATTCCTAGATCCAGCAGTGATTCTTCACTAGGCTTCTTACATACTGTAAAAGCTCCATTCCCTTTTCCACTTTCCCTACCTCTTCTTTCTTATTCTGGTCAATTGAAATTCCCATGATTATTATTCTACGTCTTTTACTCACGTCATAGATTTGCTTACATCTTTCTTCCTCCACTTCGCTTCCACTATAAGTGGTCTATAGAATGCCCCTAAATAGTGTGATCCACCCATTTTTATCTTTTTATCTCAATCTACATTGATTCTGCTTCTATCTTAATATTGGTTATGTCTCTTTTTCTACTGCCATTATATTATCTCCAATTGGTATAGCCACCACATACCCCCTTCTTCCCTCTCTATCCTTTCTAAATGTGTTAAATCCAGCAATATATAATTACCAGACCTTTCTTTACATAGCCATATTTCAGTTATCCTGAATACATCTGCTCCTCACTACAAATTATTGCCTCCAGTTCCCTAGTTTTATGACAGATGCTGTGCGTATCACTGTACAGGCAATTTAATTTGTTTATATTAACTATACCTATCACTATTTCTAACTGTCATTTTATACTTATGTTCTGTAACTGTATCTGTTCCCTCACCATTTATGTCACGCTTACTCTTTGCCTTGATCTCATGATCTCACCTTTCCTGCCATCTCCTATTTCTTTTATCGTCAGGCCGATGTTATTACCAACAGATCCCTCCCCCTTCTTACTAGTTTGAAGTCCTACCCGCATTCCTATTTATCCTTTCTACTAGGACTCTGATAGAATTTAAAATCTGTCCCATCACCAAACTCATGCAATGTTACCAAAGCTATTTATGAGTGGCAAAGTACTCAACTGAAAATAACCTATTACTTAGGACTTCACATTTGTAGCAAACCATCAGTTGCAGTACATTTCTAAAACAGGGTCACTTTTTACTGTTAAATTTTGTTTGGGCATATAAAATCTCTTAATTTTGAAATACCCTAGATTTTAGTTTTAATTTTGAACGTGTGGTAGCATGAGATTGCTAATTTATATATAATAGAGATTTTCTGCCAGTGTCTTAGAGATATTTAAATATCTTTTGATTCATGATGGGACTTACTTCAATTTAGGTTTCTGGATGTTTGTGGACATGGTACATTGTTCCACTATCTGTGCATTCTGAGTTTCTATCATCTCAACAGGAGCCTTCATCTCAGAATCACAAATATCATCTATCTTCCTTATATCCCTATTTGAAACAAACATGATTTAAGATGTCTCTAAGTAAGGTAATGGAATTGGAATATAAGTGTCTATATATTTTAGCATATATCACAGTAAATCGTAGCATGAATGGGTATACTGTATTAAGTCCTTATTAGCAATGACAGCTTGAGGTACATGTTCATCATGGAAACTAATCCTTGGTTAATACAATGAAGACAGCGTCCTCCTGCAGGCATCTGTGAAGCAGGCTACATTGGAGCAGCTACAATACAGTCTGAGATGGAGGCCACAGTCTCTCATAATAAAAACATTACCTGAGGTAATTCAAATATGCTACCTAACTATTCTCAGTCTTGACTCACCATCTTTGAATCAGAAGGTAGTGAGACACTTCAGCATAGTTCTGAGGGAGTGCTGCACTTTCAGGGTGCTGACTTTTGAATAAGATGTTAAAATGAAGCCCTGTCTTCTCTGTCAGGTGATACAAGAGATCCCATGGCATTATTTAAACAAGAACAGAGGAGTTCATTCTGTGTCCTGGCTAACCTTTATCCCTCAACCAACATCATTAAAAAAATTACCTAAAATATTATCACTTATCTCAATGCTGATATGGGACTTTGCTCTGCACAAATTAGCTTCTGTGTTTAAATTTAACTTAAAACTGTATTATGTTCAGTCATGTATTTCATTGACAATAAACTACTTCTTTGGTTTACTGTACATCAGTTCATCTTACAGAAGATAGGAAAAATGTACAGTGGACAGGCACAAGATCTCACAATCCAGTACATACAATGAAAGGTCTTATTGTTACAACCACAATGTTACATGATTGTGTAACTGGATACTAAATGATAATGGTACTTTCTAGGTTGCACACAGAGGATGCAAGGTCCACTTATGGGTGTGAATGGTAACGCTGAGCATCAGGGAATTTCAATGGCAGACCTGGAATTTGTAAAACATATTCTCACTTATTTAGATTTACAGTTCAGTGTTGTTTGATTATTGCTACTCACTGGTGATTTGACTTTTTAGTGCCAAGTCTACTATAACCCTAAAAATTCTGTCAAGTCGTTCTTTAGTTATTTTTACAATACTCTAGCTAAGCTGTTCCACTACACCCATAACACTGGCATCTGCCCAACAATATGGAAGCTTGCCCAGGCATGTGTTATCCACAAAATAACAGGATGGCCTGAAAGATCCATGTGGATGCAATCATAAATGTGACAGAGAGTAGGTTTAAAAGTACAGAGAGATTTATTTTTGCAGAGGGTTGATGGAGCACGAAATGCTTTGCCACAGGGATTATGTGTCTTTAATTTGTTCATGGGATGTCAATGTCTCTGGTAAGGCCAGCATTTATTGTCCATCCCTAATTGCCCTTGAAAAGGTGGCGAACCACTGCAAACCATGTGGTGTAATTACATTCATAGTGCTGTTAGGGAGTTCCAGGATTTTGACCGTGACAGTAAAAGAACAGCAATGTAGTCCCAAGTCAGAACAGTAAGTGGCTTGGAGGGGAATTTGCAGGTGGTAGTGTTCCCATTTGTCTGCTGCCTATATCCTTCTAGGTGGTAGAGGTCACAGGTTTGGAAGGTGCTGTTGAAGGAGCCTTGGTGACTTCCTGTAATGCATCTTGTATATGGTACACACAGCTGTCACTGTGCATTGGTGGTGGAAGGAGTGAATGTTGAAGGTAGTGGATGGAATGTTGATCAAGCGGGCTGCTTTGTCCTGGATGGTGCCAAGCTTCTTGAGTGTTGTTGGAGCTGCACTCATCCAGGCAAGTTGAGAGAATTCCATGGCACACCTGACTTGTGCTTTGTAGATGGTGGACAGACATTGAGGAGTCAGGTGAGTTACTCACCTCAGAATTCCTAGCCTCTAACCTGCTCTTGTAGCCATAGTATTTATATGGCTGCTCCGTTCAGTTTCTGGTCAATGGTAACCCCCAGGATGTTGATGCTCAGGGATTCAGCGATGGTATTGTTACGACCAGGTGAGAAATGTGTCGAGGGGTCTTTTGCTGTCTTTAGCTGGTCTTATTGCAACAGGGTTTTATTTTTAAACACATTGTGTTTTGAGCTCCCCTTTTTGTGAATCCTTGTTCACAGCTTTCCAATTATAAAACAAAGAAACCAATTCACCCAGGTTTCTGAGGTTTAAAGAAGATGAAATTTTATTAAAACTTGAACTTAAACTCTGATACGGTTCACGCCTATGAATATATGATGCGCCCACCGCAGCAAGCACACACGATACACATATGAAAATAGGGACAGAAAAGGAGATGTAAATATAGTAGAGAGGGGTTTAAGGCAATATCAGAAGAGTTACTTGTTACTGTGCTTTGAGCTCACTTGATTGTAGGTAGTCTTCCTGTTATTCGTGGCCTAGTGTCCTTCTTAAATCATGTTCATGTCGGAGACTTTTCTCTCTTTGAGGTTCACGTATTTTCACAAGATTCAATTCTGTGGGAAAAAGATGGAGGCAGGCAGGACTGGAGAGAAGGTTCTGTTCCAATGGGGAGCATACGGCTTTCTGAGTTCAAATTCATTTTTCCAATTTAAAACTCCCCTAGTTGGCCAGCAGGTGGTCACGTGACCGACTGGTTAGACCAGATCTCTTCTGTGTATTGGGCAACGGACTGGTTCCTCATTGTTCCAACACTGTCTGTTACTATGCAAATGTCTTTCCAGTTAGGGGCTTGCAATTTTAAGTTTTTACTGTTCATGTGGCGAAATAATGTGTACCTCAGTCTTGGCAGGTGGGGGGCTTGCCTGAGAGTATGCCGTTGAACATCAAGGGGAGATGGTTAGATTCTTTCTTGTTAGAGACTGTCATTGCCTGCCACTTGTGTGGCGCGAATGTAATTTGCCACTTATCAGCCCAAGCCTGAATGTTGTCCAGACACTGCTGCATGCAGACATGAACTGCTTCAGTATCTGAGGAGTTGTGAATGGTACTGAACACTGTGCAATTGAAGACATTGAAGTCCCCCACCCAGAGTACATTCTGCACCCTTACCACCCTCTGTGCTTCCTCCAAGTGGTGATCTACATGGAGGAGTACTGATTCATCAGCTGCTGGTTGTAGCTTCACAAGGTTGGCACCTCATTTTTAGGTATACCAAGAATGAGGCATAGTAATTTCACCGTATGGACTTTAAATTTCAAACTGTTGCTGAAGTGAAGAAAGGACATGTTTAAAAAATCACCAGGCCCTTGGATGGAAAAATATTTTTTGCCTATGAACAGCCAGTGCTTGGAAGGACAAAGGGGCTATTCCCTACTTTAATTTAACCCATAATGGACTTTGAGCACCAGGTATTGTGTGTAAGAAGAGACATTCCATGGTCGACCAGAGAATCCTCAAATAGACATGGTCAGACCAGTTAGTCACATGACTAACCTGCTTGGCAACCTGAGTATCTTTGAATTGTACAAACAGTTTTAACTCAGAGCGTCTGTTTGCTCCTGGACCAAAAAGACCTCTCCTGTCTGCTACCATCTCTTTCTCACAGAACTCAAAATCCACTGAAGACATATGAACCCCAAGAGAGAAAAGTCTCCTACAGAGAACAAGGTTTAAGAAGAATACTGGGCCCCAACTAAAAGCAAGATCTATCTAAAATCAAGGACTCTACAGTGAGCTCAAAAATCCATAACAAAAGCCCTCTTCAGAGATTGACTCAAACTTTTCCACTTTATTTCTTCTGCTCTGTTCTGTCTTTATCTGCATGTGTGTATCGCGTATGCACGCTAGCTTGCACGCGTCTTGTATCCATAGGTGTTAACCGAATTAGAGTTTAAGCTTAAGTTTAATAAATTTCAACCTTTCTTCTTTAAACCTAAGAAAAGATGTTTGTGCTGGTTTCTTTGCCTTATAATTGGAAAGCGGTGAACAAGGATTCACCAAGGGGGAGCTAAAAACATGGTGTGTTTAAAATAAAACCCAGTTACGTTAAGACCAGAAGATGGTTGAGAGGGAACCCTAGACACCTTTCTCACCGGGTCATAAAACTACTGCTGCTCCTGGCATGCTCCCCTGCACTCCTCATTGAACATGGTTAGTCCCCTGACTTGATGGTAATGGTAAAGTGAGGGATATGCCAGGCCATGAGGTTACAGATTGTGGTGAAATACAATTCTGCTGCTGCTGCTAATGGCCCACAGCACATCATGGATGCTGAGTTTCGAGCTGCTAGATCTGTTCTGAATTACTTGGGGTAGGGACCATTCAATCTTTTAAGGGAAAATTGGATAAATATTTGAAGTAGAGGAAGATGCAGAAATATGGGAAAAGAGCTGATCAGTGAGATTAGTTTTAAACAGTTCTACCAAAAGCTGGCACAAACTCAATGGGATGAATGGCCTCCTTTTGTGTTGTCAACCTTGATGGTTCTATGACTTCCAGTTCCAGTGGGAGTATGTCTATAGTTTGCTGTTGGTTCCTGTACAAGTACCTCTGTGGTTTACTGCTAGTTCCTGCAGGAAAAACTCTCTGGTTTGTTGCTAATTGTCTTGGGCCAGTCTGCCCGCTCCTGTAGGATGGCCCATCTCTCTGTTGATTCTAGTATCTATGGTTTCCTGCTGGTTCCTGTGAAAATATCTTCTGGTTCAATCCTAGTTCCTCTGGGGTACGCTGTGTTCCTGCTGGTCCTGTGGGATTTTTCTTTTGGATTTTGGTTTGCACCGCAGCCTCACAGCTCCAGGGACCCGGGTTCAATTCTGGGTACTCCCTGTGACCGCGTGGGTTTTCGCCGGGTGCTCCGGTTTCCTCCCACAGCCAAAGACTTGCAGGTGATAGGTAAATTGGCCATTGTAAATTGCCCCTAGTGTAGGTAGGTGGTAGTGAATATGGGATTACTGTAGGGTTAGTATAAATGGGTGGTTGTTGGTCGGCACAGACTCGGTGGGCCGAAGGGCCTGTTTCAGTGCTGTATCTCTAAATAAATAAATAAAAATAAAATAAATACTGTGAAACAGCAGAGTCTCCTGAGTTTTAGTGCAAAATGTACTACAAACCATTATAGTTTGTACCTCTGCTTGTGAGTGGACATGTCTCTCTGGATTGCAGCCAGTTTATGCGGGACAGTCTAGCTGCTAGTTCCTACAAGAGTGCTTTTTGATCTGTATTTCTGCTGGCTTCCGTCAGGGTATGTTTCACTCTCTCTGCTATTATTGTTGAAGTGTCTGTCAGCCTGTCTCCCTTTTCTCTGGTGGGAGTATTTTTGGGTTTACATCTCTGCTGGTTCCTATGGGATGGTCTGTCTCTGTTAGGTTTTGTAGAGGTACATTGTGGTGTTTGTCTCTTCTGGTTCCTGTGAAAGTGTCCCTCTCAGTTTATACATGTGCTAGTTTCTGTAGGATACTGGCCGGAATTTTACCTTCAGGAATCGGTTCCCATCGGAGGCGTCTGGAAGGTAAAATAGAGCGCGATGACGTCGGGCCAGGTCCCCGGCATCATGACGCACAGACGCCATTTAACGAACGTAGGAAGTCGGGCGAGATTGAGTCTGCGCTCGCCGCCCGACTACAAGCAATTGAAAGCTCATTAAGGTACTTGATAAAGCAATTGACAGCAATTTTACATGTGCCGTCTGATTTAACGGCCGTAAATCGTGTTGTGCGGCAACTCGGGAACCCGACAGGTTTAAAAGGGCGACTGGCATTGATTCATGAGGGAGTTGGAGATACAAATTTTCTTTTTGCTCTTTATTAATTCTGATATTATTTGTGTGTCCTAACAAGGGGTGTTATTTGCAGCTTGTGCAGAAGGGTTTATCTAACTGTTATTCACTGCTGCTTGGGCCCCAGCAGCTTTGAGTTATTGGGTGAAAGGAAGGGGGTTTCTTGAGCTAGTCCTAACAGCTAGAAGCTAATACCTGTGGTCATTGCATCTGGTCTGCTGTATAACAATGGGAATTGTTCACTCTGGAGGTGGATCATCAGATGAGGAGGACTGTGCCCCAATGAGGGACAGAAGAACAAATGGGCAGGCGAAAGTGAAACCAGCTGGCCTAGTGCATCCTCGCAATGTGGGAGGGAGAGCAGGTGGCAGAGTCGCCTGGGAGCGAACACATGTGAGGAGATGTGCCTACCCAGCAGGAAGGGCATACCCACCCGGAAGGGCATACCCACCCCGTCTGAGCTACTTGCAGCTGTCAGAAGACAACTATGGCTGTCACAGGAGACTGTTGCATCTCTTTGTGAGATGCTGGCAGTGGATGTTGTCTCAAACTGTCTCGGTGGCCATCCAATGCCAGTCACTCTTAAGGTTACAATAGCTCTTAACTTCTATACATGTGGCTCCTTCCAATCCTCAGCAGCAGACTTGTGCGGAGTCTCACAAGCAGCAGCACACCGCTGCATAAAGGTTGTGACTGATGCATTGTTCCAACATGCTAACCATTTCATCATGTTCAAGACGGACAATACTAGTCAGGCTGAGAGAGCCAGATGCTTCAACTCTATATCTGGGTTCCCAATGGTACAGGGTGTGATAGACTGTACTCATGTGGCCCTTAGAGCACCAGCAGGTCAGTTGGGGGCATTCATGAACCACAAGGGATTCCATTCAATGAACGTTCAGCTCGTCTGTGATCATCGGAAGAGAATCATGCAGGTGCATGCACGTTACCCTGGTAGTTGTCATGATGCTTTCATTCTCCGAAACTCCCAGGCACCTGCACTTTTCAGTCCTCCTGACAGAATGGAGGGTTGGTTCCTTGGCGACAGGGGTTATCCTCTGAAGACAGGGCTAAGGACACCAATGAAGAACCCAAGGAGTCATGCGGAGGAACGATATAATGAGAGCCATGCGGCCACCATAGTGGCAATCGAACAAACCATTGGCCTACTAAAGATGAGATTTAGGTGTCTTGACCGCTCTGGTGGAGCACTGCACTACGCACCATCAAGGGTTTCAAGGATCATTGTCGTCTGCTGTGCCTTGCATAACCTGGCAATTGAAAATGGAGAGGCCCTGGAGGATGATCAAAGTCAGCGCGATACGTCATCAGATGATGATGGATTTCTGATGAGGAAGCTGGGCATCAGTCACATGATGATCAGGGAGAGGAACATGAATGTAATTTGGCACTAAGTGCTAGAGAGACCAGGGAGTTTCTAATGGCAGGCGTTTCTATTGAGAGGATATAAATTTTCACACATTTGATATTGCCGTATGAGATGAATCATTGTGAGGATCTGAGAGGGCAAATACATTCACCTTCAGGGGGAGAGATAATGTGATGATGCACTCCTTCACATCATGAGGAACCCAACCCAAGTGGGTGACCTCGTGTTTAAAACTACTTGTGTTGAGCAACGAAGTTGGATGTGATTTCAGGAATGACATGTAAAATAGTCATGACACAAAATTTATTACACTTTTTTCTTATACAAATCAAATAATGAACTTACAAGTAACCCAGTGAACCAGGAGTGATGTTAATGTGATTTATAATTCGTTTGCGAGTGCTCATGCGGGTGAACGATCCCTCGCCACCATACTCACCAGAGACAGGTGGCTGATCTGGTTGCCGCCCTCCTTGTGATGACTTTGGCGGACATCCTCTGCCTACTCGCGGCTGTCAGGGCCGTGGCATTTCAGGGTTCTCATGATAAATATCATGTAACACCCTGGCAGTTAGCGATTTCACATGTCCCTGGCAGAGGGAGCAAGGAGCTGCAGGATGCACCAGGGGTGCCCTGAGAGGAGCTCCCTTCTGCGATCTGCTGCCCTCGTGCCCTCCTGAGGCTCGGCTGGTCCTCAATGGTGACATCAGAGGGATGAGCAGCCTCGACCTGTCGCCAGCGCATCCGATTCTGCTCTCTGGCGCTCTGGTCCAGGGAGGCCACACTCGCTCTGAGGTCACAAATTGCATCCAGCACTGGCCTCTCCACTGCAGCCGCCAGTCTTTCAATGGAGGAAGCCAGATGTACAAATGCCTGAGAGTTTGCAGAACTCATATACTGGATGGATGTCTCCAGAGTATGAGGCATAGCTCGCAGCATCTCCGGAAACTCCGCCAGATTTCCATGCACCGCATGCTGCACCTGCAACATCTGCCGATGAATGGATGTTCTCAGAGGCACGTCATCAGCTTGTGGCTCTGCACTGGCCTGGCATCCCACACTCCTCCGAGTGTGTGAGGCATCGGCCCGTTCTGCCTCTGGGGGCTGGTCCGGCAACTGTGTTGTGCTCACACCTGTCTGTGAATTCAACTCCGTGGACACACTGATCCCAACCCATGTAAGTATCTGCTCTGGTACTTGGTGCGGTGCGGGGATGTGACAGTGCACCCTCCTCCACCTCAGAGGTGGATGGTTGAGCAATGGAGATGCTTCCTGGCCCCTGCTGTATTTCACCTGTTGGGAAAATCATATTGATCAGTTTGATCAGCAATCCGGACTTAAGCACATGTTATTGACTCCATTTAGGTCACATCTGTGTGATTAAACTTTTGAGAGCACACTTCAGTGCATTAGACAATCACCACACCCTTGGCCCACCACCACTCCCCAACCCCCCATGCACTCTAACAGCACATTCTCAATCGCATCCTCCTCCTTTCTAATCAGCTATGCCCGACTGGCCACGCCACCACTGGTCCGGGACCTCTCTCGAGCATTGTGTGCCCTCTTTTCCTATTTAAACAAAAATACTTAGTTTAGACATATTAGTTGGCATCTCACGCACTCACCCAAAAGGGTTGATGTTGCATTTCACTGCTGTGCCAGTGCAGAGCGCGACTTGAACACTTCTGCATCACCGTGCATCTCAGACTTGCCCATCTTGCGTCCCAATGCAAGGCAGTAGCCAAGCAGTTATCATACGGGGCTTCCACATTGCAGCATGAGGACACATAGACCCTCCCTGGAGACATTAACAATTAGATGAATGAGTAATGCCCCTCATCCAGGCAGAGCGAAGCAGGTCATTGAGGCGCTTGCGGCACTGAAGCCATGTCCGCCTTACAACGCCGCGGCTGCTGACCTCCTCCGCGACCTCCAGCCAGGCCCTCTTGGTCACTTGAGAGGGTCGCCTTCTGCCATCTGGATTGAAGAGGACATCCCGCCTCTCTTCAACCACCTGAAGGAGGACCTGCAGTGATTCATCCGAAAATCGAGGGGCTGAGCGAAAGCTTCTCCCCTGCTGATTGTTCTTCAGATTTTATAGGTTTCTTTCTTACTTCTTCTGTACACTGTCAGTCCTCCTTCTCTCCTTGCAGGTGTAGAGCCTTTTAGTCCTCCAGTATTAATGCCACTGATGTCTTCATCTAAAGCCAGGTAAGAACTAACTGTTCAATTTCATTGCTGTAAATCTTTTTCAAGGGCTTACAGCAGTCTTTCCCGGATGTGGCCCCGCCCCCAATGCTGATTATCATCCCGCCCGCGTGCGCCTTTTCTTTTCACAAATACGCCACGGGGCCGCTAATTGGCTGCCCCGCGCGTGCTGCCCGTGGCCAAGAGGCACGGAGCGGGATCGGAGCCCTCATCCGCTTCAGCCACATCCGCCCTGGAGTCACAGAGAACGGCAAAATTCCGGCCACTGTGTCTCAACTGATTGTTGTGGAACTGGCTCTGGGTCTGTAATTTGGCTGGTTCTTGTAAAACTGTATCTTGGTCTGTGTCTCTGTTGGTTCCAGTGGCTGTGTCTTCTGGGATTTTGCTCGATCAGTCCCAGTGGGAGAGTATCCCTCAGTTAATGTCTCTGCTGGTTACTATGGAGGTGACTCTCTCTATCTGTACACTGCTCATTCCAGGAGTGCCTTGATCTGTCACCTGCTAAAAAGAAAATGAAAGTCTTGCATTTATACAGCGCCTTTTACGACCTCAGGATGTCCCAAAGTGCTTTACTGTCAAAGAAGTACTTTTGAAGAGTAGGAAATGCAGCAGCTAATTTGCACACAACAAGCTCCCAATAACAACAATGTGATAATGACCAGATAATGTGTTTTTTGTGATGTCGATTGAGGGATAAATACTGGCCAGGACAACTCCCCTGTTTTTCGGTGAAATAGTGCCATGAGATTTTTATTGTCTACCTGACAAGGCAGACAAAGCCTCAGTTTAACATTTCATCCAAAAGACAGCACTTCCAACAATGCAGCACTCCCTAAGCATTGCATTGGAATGTCAGCCTAGATTGTTGTGATTCCGAGGTGAGAGTGCTAACAAATAAGTCATGGCTGATAGCTCGTGCTAGGTCCTGGAGACGTTTCAGGCACCATGTCCCTGACAGTTTCAGGGAGACAGTGTGCACCTGTCAGTTCTCGACTGCATCTCTGCTGCTTTTTGTAGGAGTGTTTCAAGGTCCGTATCAGCTGTTGAGTGACTGATTTGCAGCTGGTTCCTATTGCACCATCTGCTACTTCCTATGAGAGAACCTCCCTGTTCTGCAGGTGATTCTAATGTCTCTCCATGTTGCATCTCTTATGGTACCCTTGGGAGTACCCCTGCTTTGCAGCAGATTGCTTTGGGAATGTCTCTTGATCCGTGTCTTTGCTGGTTCCTGTGGGAGTGTGTCTCTGGGTCTGTACTTCTGATGGTTGCAGCAGATTTCTGATGGAAATCTCTCTGGCCTGTACCTCGACTGGTTCCAGTAGGAGTGTCGCACTCGGTCTACATCACTGCTGGATCCTGTGGAAGTGCCCGCGCTGTACCTTTACTGGTTTCCTAGGGAATGTCACTGCTCTCTGGCTCTACTGGTTTCTGAGGGAATGTTGTTGGTATTGGCTCTACTGATTTCTGAGGGAATGTTTTTGGTCTCTGGCTCTACTGGTTTCTTAGGAAATGTCTCAGGTCTGTACCTCTGCTGGTTTCTGTGGGTGTGTCTCTGGTCTGTGCCTCTGCTGGTTCCTGTGGCAGTGTTTCAGGTCTCTGGCTTTGCTGGTTCCTGTGGGAGTGTCTCTGGCTCTGCTTTCCTTGTGGGAGTGTCTCTGGCTCTGCTGGTTCTTGTGGGAGTTTCTCTAGTCTGTGCCTCTACTGATTCTTCTGGGAGTATTTCTGCTCTCTGACTCAGCCGTTTGCTGAGGGAGTGTCTCAGGTCACTGGCTCTGCTGGTTCCTGTAGCAGTGCCTCTGGTCTGTGGCTCTGCTGCTTCCAGTGAGATTGTCTCTGGTCTCTGGCTTTGCTGGTTCCTGTGACAGCATGTCTGGTCTCTGGCTCTGTTGGTTCCTGTGGTAGTGTCTCTGGCTCTGCTGGTCCCTGTGGGAGTGTCTGTAGCTCTGCAGGTCCCTGGGGGAGTGACTTTGTTCCCCGGCTCTCCTGGTCCCAATGGGAGTTTCTCTGGCTGTACTGGTCCTTGTGGTAGTGTCTCTGACTCTGCTGGTTCCTGTGGTAGTGTCTCTGGCTCTGCTGGTCCCTGTGGGAGTGTCTGTAGCTCTGCAGGTGCCTGGGGGAGTGACTTTGTTCCCCGGCTCTGCTGGTCCCAGTGGGAGTTTCTCTGGCTGTACTGGTCCTTGTGGTAGTGTCTCTGACTCTGCTGGTTCCTGTGGTAGTGTCTCTGGCTCTGCTGGTCCACGTGGGAGTGTCTCTGGCTCTGCTGGCTCGTGGAGCAGTGTCTCTGGCTCTGCTGGTCCCTGTGGAAGTGACTGATCTCTGGCTCTGCTGGTTCCTCATAGAGTCATAGAGTTATACAGCACAGAAACAGGCCCTTTGGCCCATTGTGTCTGTGCCAGCCATCAAGCATCTATCTATTCTAATCCTATTTTCCAGCACTTGGCCCATAGGCCTGTATGCTATGGCGTTTCAAGTGCTCATCAAAATACTCCTTAAATGTTGTGAGGGTTCCTGCCTCTACCACCCATTCAGGCTGTATGTTCCCAGTGTGTTCCAGATTTCAATCACCCACTGGGTGAAATTTTTTTTCCTCAAATCCCCTCGAAACCTCTTGCCTCTTACCTTGAATCTATGCCCCCTGGTTATTGACACCTCTGCTAAGGGAAAACGTTTCTTCCTATCTACCCTATCTATGCCCCTCATAATTTTGTATACCTCAATCAGGTTCCCCCTCAGCCTCCTCTGGCCCAAGTAAAATAACCCGAGCCTATCCAGTCTCTCTTCATAGCTGAAATGCTCCAGGCCAGGCAACATCCTGGTGAATATCCTCTGCACCCTCTCCAGTGCAATCACATCCTTCCTATAGTATGGTGACCGGAACTGTACACAGTACACAGCACACAGCTGTGGCCTAACTAGCATTTTGTACAGCTCCATCATAACCTCCTTGCTCTTATATTCTATGCCTCAGCTAATAAAGCCATATGCCTTCCTAACCACCTTAACTACCTGTGCTGCTGCCTTCAGTGATCTATGGACAAGTACACCAAGGTCCCTCTGTACTTCCTAGGGTCCTACCATCCATTGTATATTCCCTTACCTTGTTAGTCCTCCCAAAATGCATCACCTTATACTTCTCAGGATTAAATTCCATTTGCCACTGCTCTGCCCATCTTACCAGCCCATCTATATCGTCCTGTAATCTAAGGTTTTCCTCCTCACTATTTACGACACCACCGATTTTCATGTGATCTGCGAACTTACTGATCATACCTCCTGTATTCACGTCTAAATCATTAATGTACAATACAAACAGCAAGGGTCCCAACACCGATCCCTGTGGTACATCACTGGTCACAGGTTTCCAATCGCAAAAACCCTCGACCTCACCCTCTGCCACTAAGCCAATTTTTGATCCAATTTGCCAAATTGCCCTGGGTCCCATGGGCTCTTACCTTCTTAACCAATCTCCCATGCGGAACCTTATCAAAAGCCTTACTGAAGCCCATGTAGGCTACATCAACTGCTTTACCCTCATCTACACATCTAGTCCTCTCCTCGAAAAATTCAATCAAGTTTGTTAGACATGATCTCCCCCTGACAAAGTTATGCTAACTATCCTTGATTAATCCCTGCCTCTCCAAGTGGAGATTAATCCTGTCCCTCAGAATTTTTTCCGACCTTTGATGTTAGACTCACTGGCCTGTCATTACCTGGTTTATCCCTGCTACCCTTCTTGAATAATGGTACCACATTTACTGTCCTCCAGTCCTCTGGCACCTCTCCGGTGGCCAGAGAGGATTTGAAAACTTGTATCAGAGCCCCTGCTATCTCCTCCCTTGCCTCACATAACAGCTTGGGATACATCTCATCTGGGCCTGGGGATTTATCCACTTTTAAGCCTGAAAAAACCACTAATACCTCCTCCCTTTCAATGCTAATTTGTTCGTGTATATCACAATGCCCCTCCCTGATCTCTACACCTACATCATCCATTCCATAGTGGCAGTATCTCTGGTCTCTGCTGGTTCCTGTGGAAGTGGGTAGTGTCTCTGGCTCTGTTGTTCCCTGTGGGAGTGTCTCTGGTCTCTGCTGGTCCAGTGAGAGTCACTCTGGCTCTGCTGGTCCCTGTGGGAGTGTATGACTCTGCTGGACCCTGTGGGAGTGATTCTGGTCTCTGCTGGTCCCTGTGGGAGTGTCTCTGTTGGTCCCTGTGGGAGTGACTCTGATCTCTGTTGGTCCCTGTGGGAGTGATTCTGGTCTCTGTTGGTCCCTGTGGGAGTGACTCTAGTCTCTGCTGGTCCCCATGGGAGTATTTCTGGTCTCTGCGGGTCCCTGTGGGACTGCCTCTGTGCTGGTCCCTGTGGGAGAGTCTCTGCTGATCCCTGTGGGAGTGACTCTGGTCTCTGCTGGTCCCTGTGGGAATGTCTCCGGCTCTGCTGGTCCCTGTGGGAGTGACTCTCGTCTCTGATAGTCCCTGTGGGAGTGTCTCTGGTCTCTGCTGGTCCCTATGGGAGTGTCTCTGGACACTGCTGGTCCCCTGTGGGAGTTACTCTGCTCTCTGCTGGTCCCTGTGGGAGTGTCTCTGCTGGTCCCTATGGGCGTGTCTCTGGACACTGCTGGTTCCCTGTGGGAGTTACTCTGGTGTCTGCTGGTCCCTGTGGGAGTGTCCCTGGTCTCTGCTGGATCTTTTGGGCGGTCCTTGTACCTGACTCTGCTTCCTGTTGTGTGTCGGTGAGACTCTGTCCCGGTTCCTGTTCCTGCGGCTCCCGGGCTCGGTGCCGATGCGTCTGTCTCCTGATGGCCTTTGTGAAGAAGCAGCATCGGCGCAAGGAGAGGTCGGTATCCGGGAGGGCAGTGCTGCAGCTTCACGCGATCCCCTGGCTTTGAGCAGAAAACCAGGCCCGTGAATTGGGCCAAACAAAACTGTGGAGCCGGGGTCGGTGAGGAGGAGGAGGGTGGGAGAGGGTGAGGGGGGTAAGGGTGTCCTGGGGCCGGGGGATGGTGTGTCCTGGGGCCGGGGCCCCGGGTCTGTAACTTACTGTGAGTCGGTTTTCGGGCTGTAGCTGCAGCTCGTCATGAAAAGCTTTATATTATGTTCAACTTGCAGGTAAAGAGCCTTCCACCTTCAGGCAGTTACTGTAGTCAGACTTTGATTACAGTTTTATTTTTTAATCCCCTCCTTGTTTAGTATTTGATGCAGCCTTTTTCCTTTATTTGTTGGAGTTGACTTCCTTATTGACACGTTTGCAGTTTCAAATGATTTCGCAGTTTTTTGCCTTGCTGCTTCACTAGTATTACAGTTAACAAAATAACTTGTATTAATCATTTTAAAAATAACAGTCACATCTATTTTGCATTCCAAGCAGAGTATCATGTGGTAGAGAGGACAGATTCACCCTGGGCTTTCACTTTGGCTGTTTTGAACTGGCTGTTATATTTTCCCTGATCGCTGCTCAGTGCTTCCCCACATTGATTTGAACAAAATCAACACTCAGTGGGTGTGAAGGACCTTTCAAGCTTTGTTGTGTAGTTTATTTGTTAGTGTATAGAATTCAGTGTACTCCCCTGCCTGGCTCAGGATGTTTATCCAAAGAATATCTGAGCCATTGAGACCAGGAAGATGCCAAGCTTAATAACCCCTCTTTGTGCCAGAGTGGTGGCAGGGGTTACAATTACAATTTCTCTCAGTGCTTTAGGGTTAGGGAGCAGAAAATTAAATAAGCTTCATGTTCTTGATCATTACACAGGAAATTACGTTCGAAGTGCTAAATATAGACTTAGGGCGAGAATAGATTGTCATTGCTTCTGCAGTTAAATAATTTGCTGATGCTCATTGTCGGAAGCTCAAAGATAAATAATGAATACGACTAGTTGGACAAGATATTTGCTGTGATCTATGCTTATGAAACTGGATACTATCAGGAAAGGAGAAAATTGATGCGAACATTTAAAAAAAATTAAGTGCAAGCCATAAGGTGGTAATTTAATAGCTGCCTGATTGGTGTCCTGTCGAGACTTATTTGTAATCTGAATCGGAGTATTGAGTTGCAGCTTTTACTTTGCTGTCCTATATTTGAGTAAAGTGTATAGAGTGGGTGATGTGAGTCCTAGGCTGGCTGCTACTTAGTTGAGATGTATCTGTCCTAATCTTTGTCATGTCTATGTAACTTTAATTTCCTCTGTGTCCATTTGTGTAGCCATTTTGGCAGCCACTCTCGACCCGAGCCCATTACATCTCTATCTCCTTTTTTCTCATTTCTTTCATTCTGTTACTATCTCCTTTCAGTGTCAGCTTTTGTCTAATTATGTCTCGTGTTTTCCTACATTAAAGGTGCTATATAAATCCAAGTTACTGTAATGGAATATAAGGCATTGACTGATGTCTGTCCTAATGAGTTTTATCTGTGGGGCATAAAGGCCTGCTACCCGACAGGACCCGACGACATGTGTCGGGTTCGGGTCGGGTCGCTCCTCCGGGTCCAGCTTTCAGGCTCGGGCCAGGTCAGGTCCGGGTCGGACACGTGCAGGAAGTCTTGCATTTTGCTCTGCTGGAGTGGAGAGTGTAAAAGTTAAAAAACTTATCTGAGCTGGAGTTCGGACGTCAAGGAGGGCGACTCTGAGTCTGCGCAGTGAGCGTCTCAGTGACGTCATTATGCTCACGCTACAGCTTCCTTAATCCATCCATCCAAAAGTAGTACAGTGAGTGAGTGCACTATGGAATCAAGATAGGTAACCATTCCGGTGGTCAGGTTGGGTCGGGGCGGGAAAAAGTGGAGGGGCTCAGGTCCGATGTAGTTCTGTCGGGTTCGGGGCGGGTTTTTATTTCCTGACCTGAGCAGGCCTTTAGTGGGGCAAGTCCACTGTAACTATTTGTGAGTAGCTTATTTTCTTTCAATCAGCATCTGCTAGTATGTACGTAAATTTCATGTTACATTTACATTTAATAAAAATAAGTCAGTACAATGCCTGTTGGGTGTTTCAGTTTACTACATTATAATTTCACTTTCCTATTGGTGTTCACCCCACAATTATGTACAATGTGATTGTAGAACAGAAAATGTATTAAGGGTAGTGCTCCAATTATTATTGAATGCTGTGAGAAGCTCATACATTGTGTGATTCACAGGATAGTATCATAAAGGAATTATTTTGCAGTTAGGAAGCAAAAGTAGGGCGGCGCAGTGGTTAGCACCGCAGCCTCACAGCTCCAGGGACCCGGGTTCAATTCTGGGTACTGTCTGTGTGGAGTTTGCAAGTTCTCCCTGTGTCTGCGTGGGTTTCCTCCGGGTGCTCCGGTTTCCTCCCACTGCCAAAAGACTTGCAGGTGATAGGTAAATTGGCTGTTATAAATTGCCCCTAGTGTAGGTAGGTGGTAGGGCATATGGGATTACTGTAGGGTTAGTATAAATGGGTGGTTGTTGGTCGGCACAGACTCGGTGGGCCGAAGGGCCTGTTTCAGTGCTGTATCTCTAAAAAAAAAACTATAGAGTATTTGAGACAAATTGTGTATTGGAAAACACACAGTACAGTGAAATGTAGTGTCATATCCATATTACTTCACAATGTACCAGTAATGAGCCACATGTTGCTTTCTATACATTCGGAAGCACTTTTACACACAAAGGGGATAGATGCTTGACACTCTGCAAGATTAGTTGTTAATTTTAAATCTGAGTGAAAGATTTTTGTTAAGCAAAGGTATTAAGAGATATGGGCCAAAGGCAAGTATTTGGAGTTAGATTACAGATCAACCATGATGTCGTTGAATGGTGGAACAGGCATGAGGGTCTAAATAGCCTACTCCTATACCTATGATCTGTCTTTCACAACCTAGAGTTATGGATGACCCCTCTGGTCTACAGTGTCTTTGTCACTGGCACCCTGAGTGCTTCAGCTTTGCTCTGGCCTAGGCATTCTCATGAGTACTATGCCATCATCATGAGTATTATGGTTGAGCAGCAGCACCTCACCTGATTGCTCCTTGCTCGGCCTCTGCTTCTTTCCTCGAATTATGCTTTTTCACATTGGTTGCTCTAATGGTATCCCAAGCATTAGTGCTGCATTCCCTGACTTTGTGCAGGGTGAGTCTGATGAAGTGGTTTCTCACGCAGTCCTAGAGAAGCTCCAGTGCCTCTCCATTGTTGCTGACTCTTCATGCTGACTTGCAAATTCCCGCTGGGACCCCTGCCTCTTCACTCCCTTGCAGCCTAAGACCTTAATTGGTGCACCCAGGCCCATATTCTGAGAGAGTACTAAAAATTGATTGAAACTAAATCTATAGGTTTTAAACTGTGTTCAGACTGATTTTTTGTGCTTTCTTACATTTTGATTTTCAATTACTTTTAGCCAGTAAAATGCCCCACCCTCATAGAGTCATAGAGTTATACAGCACAGAAACAGGCCCTTCGGCCCATCGTGTCTGTGCCGGCCATCAAGCACCTAACTATGCCAGTCCCATTTTCCAGCACTTGGCCCGTAGCCTTGTATGCTATGGCATTTCAAGTGCTCATCTAAATACTTCTTAAATGTTGTGAGGGTTCCTGCCTCTACCACCACTTCAGGCAGTGTATTCCAGATTCCAACCACCCACTGGGTGAAAAAAATTTTCCTCAAATCCTGTCTAAACCTCCTGCTCCTCATCTTAAATCTATGCCCCCTGGTTATTGACCCCTCTGCTAAGGGAAAAAGTTTCTTCCTATCTAACCTATCAATACCCTTCATAATTTTGTATACCTCAATCAGGTCCCCCCTCATCCTTCTCTGTTCTAAGGAAAACAACCCTAGCCTTTTCAGTCTCTCTTCATAGCTGAAATGCTCCAGCCCAGGCAACATCCTGGTGAATCTCCTCTGCACCCTCTCCAGTGCAATCACAGCCTTCCTATAGTGTGGTGCCCAGAACTGTACACAGTACTCCAGCTGTGGCCTAACTGGTGTTTTATACAGCTCCGTCATAACCTCCCTGCTCTTATACTCTATGCCTTGGCTAATAAAGGCAAGTATCCCATGTGCCTTCCTAACCACCTTATCTACCTGTGCTGCTGCCTTCAGTGATCTATGGACAAGTACACCAAGGTTCCTCTGACCCTCTGTACTTCCTAGGGTCCTACCATCCATTCTATATTCCCTTGCCTTGTTAGTCCTCCCAAAATGCATCACCTCACACTTCTCAGGATTAAATTCAATTTGCCATAGCTCCGCCCATCTTACCAGCCCATCTATATTGTCCTGTAATCTACGGCTTTCCTCTTCACTATTTACGACATCACCAATTTTCGTGTCATCTGCGAACTTACTGATCATGCCTCCTATATTCACATCTAAATCATTAATGTACACTTCAAACAGCAAGGGTCCCAGCACCGATCCCTGTGGTACATCATTGGTCACAGGCTTCCCCTCGCAAAAACAACCCTTGACCATTACCCTCTATTTCCTGCCAATAAGCCACTTTTGGATCCAATTTGCCAAATTGCTCTCGATCTCACGGCTCTTATCTTCTTAACCAATCTCCCATGCAGGACCTTATCAAAAGCCTTACTGAAGTCCATGTAGACTACACCAACTGCTTTACCCTCATCTACTAGCCTCTCTATACTTTGGGCAGGGTTTTCCATTTGGGGTTGGGTCCCCCACTTTGGGATCCGCACCATGCTGGGAATAGTTTGCTGACATAATTTCCGAGGGATTGGTCAATTCGTGGCCAGAGGGCATGCTCGCCATCCAATTAAGGATGGTGGGTGGGCTCTTGAAGCTGAAGGCCCAATAGGAGGCGCTCCAGCACTGAAGGAGCCGCAGCCTGCCATTGCAGGTATGGGAGAGAGAGGGCAGCACCATTTAGAGGGAGGGGAAACACTTCCACAGGGCAGCCTGTGGCCACAGCTGTGACCATATAGGTGTGGCGGCTGTAGGGAGCAGGTCCTTAGATTGATCCTGGAGCACTGCGCACCGCCCCCCGCCCCGGGAGGCTGCCTCCAGGCATCTGCCATGCTCCCGACAACACAGGGGGGCCTGCAGTGCTCTGATTAATGGCCTGAATTAGCCTCTTAATCAGGCGGGTAGGCATTCCACACCCGACCAGGAAAATGGCCGGGAGTTGCGAATGCGGCGGGGAACCGGCTGGCGGCGGGAAATTCCACCTCCGTTCCCACCCCATATTGGCACCACAATCCAGCCCTTTATGTGCAATTAGGCACAATGCTCATTCCTTTTGGCTTTATTCTGCAGTGACCTGCAATCTCCAGTCCCCACAGTCTTGCTTCTTCCCAAGGAGATATTACTCTCTTTATCAGTGATTCTTTTTTGATGTTACTTTAGTTCAACTTCCTGTTGATCCAAGTTCTCTAATGTTGTGTTCTTCTTTCATGCCTAGCCCATGACCCAGCCTTAGTTGTCACCTCGGGCAGGTTGACAACCATTTTTCTGTGGGAATTTACAAAAAAATAAAAGATGCAAATTGAGTAAATCAGTAAAGTTTATGAGAATGCTGGAAATACTCAGCAGGTCTGGCTGCATCTGTGGAGAGAGAAACAGGGTTAACATTTCAAGTCAATGATTCTTCCATCAGAACCGGCAGGAGAGGAGATCGAATGAATGAGAGAGTGATTACCTGAAAAGGAAGGGAATCAAAAATGTACAGAGAAAACAAAAAAGCATCCAAGCTGTACCGAGAGAGTGGAAAGCAAAACGAAAGAGGGATCAGCTACGAGTCTAGCTACCTGCTCCTGATTGAGTAGGGGCATAATGTAAGATCCAAGTCAAGAGTGCTGGGTGCATGCTCTTCTACAGTGGGGAAAACCTGGCACTCTTCATTAGTAACCAGCTTGGTAGTTTGGTGATGAAGAGCACGCCCATGTTCCAAAATTACATGTCTGTCACAGCCACCCAGGTCTAAGCTGCCTATCAATGTTAAATAAGAGTGAGAGTGAGAAAGAGAGACAGATGGACTGAGACAATAGGCCTAAGCATCTGTGCTGAAGAAATGCAGGAGAAGCTCCTAAGTACCAACCATTTACTTTTTAATCTACAAGCAAGGCTATGTGGATACCCTAATTTCTAGTGTAATATTAATCATTTTTTAATATTAAAATAAAGGTAATGTTGGCAATACCTATGCTGTTTACTGTTTGTAAGGATGATTGGCAGTTACCAGATATTTGCCAAGTAAGTTCCTGATCCTGTTGGGCATTTAGTGACAGCTCTGAGAGGCCCTGTTTGCTAATAAGTCGAACAAAGTGAGCAAGAGATTCAACACCTTACCTGTGAGCCATAGATTACACTGATTGTTAATACTGCACTTCAGAAGCATAGCTGTGGCAATGAACAATGTTCCCAGGACGTCTGAAATGCTCCATCCAACAATATTAGCGACCACGCTCTGGAAGTGGTTCAAGAGTTCACCTACCTGGGCTCAACAATCACCTGTAACCTGTCTCTCGATGCAGAAATCAACAAGCGCATGGGAAAGGCGTCCGCTGCTATGTCCAGACTGGCCAAGAGAGTGTGGGAAAATGGTGCACTGAAACGGAACACAAAGGTCCGAGTGTTTCAAGCCTGTGTCCTCAGTACCTTGCTCTACGGCAGCGAGGTCTGGACAACGTATGGCAGCCAAGAGTGACGTCTCAATTCATTCCATATTCACTGCCTCCGGAGAATCCTTGGCATCAGGTGGCAGGACCATATCTCCAATGCAGTAGTCTCGAGGCAGCCAACATCCCCAGCATATACACCCCACTGAGCCAGTGGCGCTTGAGATGGCTTGGCCATGTTAGCCACATAGAAGATGGCAGGACCCCCAAGGACGCATTGTACAACAAGCTCGTCACTGGTATCAGACCCACCGGCCATCCATGCCTCTGCTTTAAAGACGTCTGCAAACGCGACATGAAGTCCTGTGACGTTGACCACAAGTCGTGGGAGTCAGTTGCCGGTGATTGCCAGAGCTGGGGACAGCCATAAAGGTGGGGCTAAAGAGTGGCGAGTCGAAGAGACTTTGCAGTTGGCAGGAAAAAAGACAGAAGTGCAAGGAGAGAGCCAACTGTGTCACAGCCCTGATAACTAATTTTGTCTGCAGCGCCTGTGGACGAGTCTGTCACTCTTGAATTGGCCTTTATAGCCACTCCAGGCGCTGCTCCACAAACCACTGACCACCTCTAGGTGCTTACCCATTGTCTCTCCAGACAAGGAGGCCAATGAAGAAGACTTCAGAATCATAGCTGTGGCAATATCTACTGTTCATCACAAGCTGGTAATTTGAATATATCTGCTATCAATTAGAATTTCTGCTGCAGTGCCTTCCTAATTTTAGTGTATTATTCTGTATTTTGATTTAATGCTAAATTTGTATGCAGCCTGTTGTCTCAATACAGTTTTGTAAATTTGATGAGCTGTTCATGCAAATTTGTGGATCTTCCTTAAAATAACAGAGTGATGAATCTAACCTAATTGCTGTTTCAGCTTGTCATTATTCGGAACATTCTTGTTAAAGCCAAATTCAGAGGAAAGGAATAGGGCTAGTCTGATTATTTTGATCCAATTACATTTAGACTTGGTAAAATACTAAAATTGCTAATGGCTCAGATACCACACAATCTGGAATGGTGATGTCCTTCTATAAGCTTATGTATATCAGCTACAAGGCAAACTTCTATCAGGTGGGAAATGTGAGCTGACTTGAGCCAACATTTGCCCTGGTTTCTATGCCAATCTTGCTAACAGCAACTTGCACAGAAATATCTTGAGAATCTTACTAGCACACAGCAGAATGGAAACACCAATGTAAAACAAGTGAAAATCAGGACAAGAAATTGGAAACCATGGAACATAGGCTATTTTCCTTCTTTAAGGCCCTCCTAGTGTGATGAAAATTAACATTTGAAGGCATCAAACCATCATTTATGCACATTAAACACAGCATGATTTAAAAAAAGAGTTGTAGTCTTCCTGTTTTTAACGTATCAGAATCTGATGCAATGGAAAGCATTCAAGGATGTAGAAAATAATTTGCAGATCTCATTAAAAAAAATCAAAAGATTGTTTTAAAACAATAAAAAAAAGTGACTGGATTCTGCCATGGCCAATGGTTGGTTGGCATCCTTCCATCTATGAAAGATGATGGATAGGCGGCAAACAATCCACTTTGGTGGAGTGTCTTCTCTTGATGCACCTTTGCTGATGGCTGTGAAGGCCAATCCTTGAGAGGTAGGTTCTGCCACAAGTGCTGCACGTGAAGCTGTCAGGTGATACTGTGAGTTGTTGTTTTTGATGTTGGCGCCTGTTGCCAAGCTGCAGTAGCAACTAGTCATCGTGGTAGTGCACACCAGTCCACAGGATGTGTCGCCATTTCCCTCTTTCACCAGCTAGTGACTCCCAAGTGCTATATTCGGCATTTAGGACCTTCATGTTACACTTGCAAGCATCCTTGAAGCGGAGCTTTGGCGCCCCAGTGGTCATCTGGCCCGACTACCTCACCATACAGAAGATCCTTTGGGTATGTGACCGTCTTCCATCCTGCGATGTGCCTCTGTTTGATTAGTGCCAACACACTTGGGAGCTCTGCCTTTGAGAGGTGAGTTATGATTTTGTCCTACCAGGATATCCCCATAATGTGCCGCAGAGAGCGAGGATGGAAATTATTGAGCTTCTTTTCCTGGTAGCTGTAAGTCGCCCATGTTCCACAGCCATACAGCAAGGTGTTGAGAACACAGGCCTTATAAACCATGAGCTTGGTCCTAGGAGTCAGCTTGGGTTTATTCCGTGCACGTTTCGCAAGTCAGTCAAAGGTCGTAGCTGCTTTCCCTATGCATGTATCAAGCTCTGCATCAAGGGACAGATTGTCTGTCAGCATGGACCCAAGGTAGCAGAATTTGCTAACCACTTCCAGTGTGGTGTTATTTAGAGTGATCAGGGGCCGAGATGCAGCACCTTGTCCCACGACCAGTTTTCTTGATGCTTATAGTTAAAGAGAACAAGTTACAGGCACAGGAGAGACAGTCCATGAGTCTTTGTAGCTGAGTTTCAGTGTTACTGGCTAGCACAGCATCATCAGCATAGGTCAGGACACGATGTGTTTTTGTCTTTGCTTTCAGCCTTGATAGATTGTAGAGCTTGCTCACTTTGTGTACAAGTAGGCACCCATAGGAGAGGCGAAGGTCAGGAGCATGGAGAAGAAGATACCAGAGCGGGGGCTAGGACACAACTCTGTTTCAGTCCATTCTTCACTCCGAAACTGTTGGAAGTGGAGCCATGAAACTGGACAGTGCAGTGCATATTGTCATGGAAGGAGCGATGAGACTGAGGAGGTTCAGTGGATAGCCAATTTTTTCCATGATCCAGAGCCCTACTCTGTTCCGCTATGGTCAATATATTGGATGCAATCATTCGCTGTTCAGATCTGGTGTAAATGCTGGGCACTTAGTTTTCTGGTCTTTTTCTTTGGGGCTCAATGTTAATCAGCTAAGTTGGGTTTCAGTGGATGTAACAGCGCAATGCGCAAATGATTGAGGAAATTTGCATGTATCAATGTTTCAGTGTGAGACTGGCCTAAGTTACTTACGCGCAAATTTTTGTGGGATGGTGAGAAACAGCACCGTTACACTCATTATACTAAATTGTCCAGGAAATTCAGAAGAGCCATTCTTAAAAACCTTTTAGTACAACTCTATGTTTTCTGAAATAAATTGCTGTTTGTTGTTTAAATGCTTGGCTTGTTGGTAGAATTTTCTCTTATTTTATTGTGTATGCATAATATGTTCTATTTTGTGTGTGTCTGAGGAACAAATGCTTTAATTCTGTAATATCAAGGCGACAGGGTTCTTGAATATAGAAATTCATATTTGATTTAAAAGCTGCAGTGACCTTGTGTGTAAGCATATTGTGTATTACTCTTAAGGCTGTTCCTCTTCATAGCTACAAACAATAACCTAAATATATAGCTTTGGTGTTTGGTAGTGGAAAATCATTTCTTTTCAGTGTCCTGGTTCATATTTCTTTTTCATATCAAACAGGTTTTCTCTGCTGATGCTTGATCTTGAGGAGTATTACTTTGACCATCATACATTTTATTATGTATTTACCAACAACAAAGGAGAGAAAAGGTACTGTTTGGATTCTGGAAATGTCAGCTCAAGTTATTGTGTTGATTAATTGTTACCTGCTTCTTACTACTTGTGTGTTTAAGCAGCACTGTTAAAGTATCTCAGCTTACCCATTGCTTGACAAATAGGAAGCTATGTAAAGTATGACTGTGATGTGGAGAAGCAGCAGGTAAGAAAGAAGCTGACCACAATGCATTTGGAAAATAATTTTTCCCTGAAGTTAGTTGCAAGTTGAAAAATTAATTGCCCACCTCTTTCTGGAATGTGTCTTTGCAAAGCAGGTGTGGAAAGAGATGCAGTGGTTTTTGTCGAGATTCATCCCAAGCAGCTCTGTAACATAGGAGTCTGTGCTCTACGGGCTGTTCCCAGGGACGCACACCGAGATAAACATCAACTGCTGCTGGAGGACCATCAATTCGGTGAAAGACACCCTTTGGTCTGCCTGAAACTTGCTGGTCTTCCAGTGCAAAGAGCTGTCCACGACCGAATGTTGCGGACTGGCACATTCCAAGGTCCAGGAATACATGCTGAGGGACGCAGTCAAGCTAGAGGCAGCCGCGGCAAAGGCTCAATGGGGAAAGACCACTGTGTAAGGTCCCCCCCCACCAAGGTCCTTGCTCTAAGTGGTTAAAGGCCAAATATTTTGGACCATGTTCTTCTGAATGTTTTTGAAAATAATTAAATGATGCACTTTTTAAAAAACAGCAGAGATGCTCCAATTGGCCTTTTTCACCCTCAACTCAGTACACTGTCATCTTTCTGATTGACATCTGGTGACTGTTGCTGGAAAAGGATGTATATGAATGTCAGGTGAGGCTAGGGGTAGGCCCAGTTGTGATGGCCTATATGGATGAATAGCTGCCACTGTCCACACTCACATGATGAGTGAGCTACTTGGGTGGGGGCTATCAGCACTTGTGGCGTATCTTCAATCATTCTGATTTATTTTTTTTTAAAGTCAGCAAACGTTTTTCAATATTTACACCTAATCTTTTTGTGGTGTACATAAAAAACTCACGTTCAGAGAGATCCTACTACCGGTCTGTAAAGAAATTTCTGATGACAAAGAACCGGGAATGCTTATTTTCTTTATATCCTTTACAGTTGATAAGAAACTGAATCTGCTCAACTTTGGGTTGTATTAACAACTATAGCAAGCATGTTGCTAGGACTTCCATTTTCATATTTTATAAGCATGTCTCCAACACACTTGAGAACACTGCTGTTTGTTTCTTTCTCCTTATCAGTTTTGATTGTGTTTTTTTTGTTTCATTAACTTACATCTGTGTAACCATGTTATAGTAACACTTTCAATGGGGGAATGATTGATCTTTTTCCAACACTTTCTACACTGACTGACACATTCTGACTGACTAGTTACTGTGGGGCAAAAAAAAAAGTTAAGGCCTGAGCTCACTATGATAGTTATCTGTCGTGATATGTTTATCAGATGCCAGTATTTATAAATGCCTTTGTTTGTTGCAGAGCAATTAAAGGTTCCCTGAAGATATGTTCGAAATCACTGATATTTGAACCAGATCAAATATCAGAACCTATTTTAAAGGTACAGTCAGTAAAAACTGTTCTGCATGTTTACAGTATCTGGTGTATGTTAGTCAATATTTATGTATCTTCACAATATTTGAAACGTTTTATGTATACCGTGCACTTATTCTTCATGACTGGCTATTAGTTGTTAGATAGTAAGGTTTAAATTTACCATATACTTATATGTACCTATTAATCCTGTCAGTTCATAATTTGCATGTCCAATGTCGGTGGTGTGATTTTTCCACAGCACCAGTCCCTTCATATTACTTTTCTCCCTGGGTCCTGTCATCTTCTGGCCTCAGATTCAGAGTTTTGTCACTGGCATGATTATCCTTTTCAAATACAAGTAGTTACCTCTGATGGTAATTTTTGATGAAAAAGAACTGTGTGCCCCCAGTAAATTGTCACACTTGATCCGTTTTTTTAATATCCTTTACAGTTAATAAACTGAATTTGTTCAATTTTGGGTTGTGTTTATAAACTATAATGAGCAACTTCTTAGTACTTAGGTTTTCATGTTTCATAAGTCTACAACACACTTGATAACACTGCTGTTTGCTTCTTTCTCCTTATCTGTTTTGATTATGTTCTTTTGTTTCATTGACTTACATTTGTTTACCCGTGAAAGTTTTTTTAAACACTTGTTGCTGCCCCAACCAGCAGTCTGCACCCACCACCAGAAAAAATGCCCGGCACTCCAGATCCCACTGCCATTCACCACCTGCAGCCCTGTCTACATCTGCTGATAATGTAGCCTGCAGCTCTTGACAGCACTCTGCCATCCCACAGCCAGCCATATTACCCACTTCATCCACCAGCTCCCATTTAATAGTACAGAAGGGAAGAAAATAAAGAGGCGCACAAACATAAGACATCATAAGAGAGAAAAGGACGGAAATGGGGGGTTAGGGGGAGGAAAGAAAGAAATCAAAAAAAGCAGGGACAGAAAAAGAAAGAACAAAGCATAAGAGAGAAAAGCAGCAACAAGATGGCAGAAGATAGGTAAGGATGAAAGAGTATTTCTTCTGACTAGCTATGCCGCAGGGTTTCCAAAGATATAAAAAGGAATTTTAGGTTAACACTGTTCATATCTTGAAATTCAAGCACAGAGTGGCATATTGTGAAATTTAGCACATTTTGTAGCAACATTTTATAGGAAAATGAAGCACACGATTCAAAGTGTATGCAGTTATGGCCTGGTGAGGAGGGGATCACAGGCTCCTTCCTTGCCCTTTCTCTTATCTGACCGCAACAGGGTTTATTCCTTTTTTAACAGTGGTTGTGCTTACCACCTCAGTGAGTGTTTTACCTTTTACCTTTAATGTGATCGTGTAAGAACCAATCAGACAGGTTTTCTTGAGTTTAAACAAGAAGGAATATTGTACAATATTGAACAATCTAAACCCGATCTTAAAAAAAAAAATACGCTACACATTCACGCACAGGTTCACACGAGAATCACACACACGCACACAAATAGATTACAGAGTGAAAAGTAGATTTTGTGATTGGATTAGAGTCCAGAATAAATGGAAATTAAATATACAGTCTGTGAGGTTGGATGATTCGGTGGTCTTCCAGCGGAAGTTGTATTCTTGAAGTCTTTGGCCGGTGAAAATGCACTTTGTGGTTGGCCCACTTGCCTCAGTATTTTCTTGGAGGCCGACTTGTGGCTGGCTCTCTTCCTCTGGTCTTTGTCTGTAGAAACCTGTGGGCTTGGAGGGTCGCAGACGGTTTTCAAACTTGTGGAATTATCTGGAGAGAGAGAAAAAGAGAGAGGGAGGCAAAGCGAGGACATGAAAAATTATTGGCAGGTAAAATCAAGGAAAACCCAAATATGTTTTATCAGTATATTAAGAGCAAGAGGATAACTAAGGAAAGGGTAGGGCCTATCAGAGATGTACAAGGGAACTTGTGCGTGGATGCAGAAGATGTGAGTAGGGTTCTTAATGAGTTTTTTGTCTCTGTCTTCAAAAAGGAGATGGTTGATGTAGACATTGTAGTTGAAAGAGGAGGAGTGTGAAATATTAGATACGATAAGCATAATGAGAGAGGAAGTACTAGAGGGTCTGACATCCTTGAAAGTGGATAAATCGCCAGGGCCAGATGGATTGCATCCCAGGTTGTTAAAGGAAGCCAGGGAGGAAATAGCAGATGTGCTGAGGATCATCTTCAAATCCTCACTAGATACAGGAAAGGTACCAGATGATTGGAGGTCTGCGAACATTGTACCATTGTTTAAAAAGGGTGCAAGGGATAGGCCATATAATTATAGGCCGGTCAGTCTGACCTCAGTGGTGGGTAAATTGTTAGAATCTATTCTGAGGGACAGGATAAACTGCCACTTAGAAAGGCACGGATTAATCAGGGATAGTCAGCATGGATTTGGTAAGGGAAGGTCATGTCTTACTAACTTAATTGAGTTTTTTGAGGAAGTAACAAGAAGGATTGATGAGGGAAGTGCAGTGGATGTGGTCTACATGGATTTTAGTAAGGCATTTGACAAGGTCCTGAATGGCAGACTGGTCAGTAAAATGAAAGCCCATGGGATACAGGGGAATCTGGCAGGTTAGATCCAGATTTGGCTCAGGGCCAGGAAACAAAGGGGAGTAGTTGATGGATGTTTTTGTGAATGGAAAGCTGTTTTCACTGGCTCAGTGTTGGGTCCCTTGCTGTTTGTGGTATATATTAATGATTTGGACTTAAATGTGGGAGGCTAATGACACAACAATTGGCCGTGTAGTTAATAGTGAAAAATATAACTGTAGAACTCCAGAAAGATAGCAATGGTTTGGGTGAGTGGGCGGAAAAGTGGCAAATGGAATTCAATCCAGATAAGTGTGAGGTAATGCATTTGGGAAGGGCAAATAAAGCGAGGGAATACACAATAAACGGGAGGATATAGAGAGGGGTAGAAGAAGTGAGAGACCTTGGAGTGCATGTCCACAGGTCCTTGAAGGTGGTAGGACAGGCAGCTAGAGTGGTGAAGAAGGCATATGGAATACTTTCCTTTATTGACTGAGGTATAGAATTCAAAAGCAGGGATATAATGCTGGAACTGTATAAAACACTGGTTAGGCCACAGTTGGAGTATTGCATACAGTTCTGGTCACCACATTACAGAAAGGACATAATTGCTCTGGAGAGAGTACATAGGAAGTTTACAAGAATGTTGCCAGGGCTTGAAAGTTGCAGCTATGAGGAAAGATTGGATAGGCTAGGGTTGTTTTCCTCAGAACCGAGGAGGCTGAGGGGTGACATAATTGAGGTGTACAAAATTATGAGGGGCCTAGATAGAGTAGACAGGAAGGACCTGTTTCCCCTAGCAGAGAGGTCAATTACCAGGGGGCACAGTTTTAAGGTGATTGGTAGAAGGATTAGAGGAGACATGAGGAAAATCTTTTTCACCCAGAGGGTAGTGGGTGTCTGGAATTCACTGCCAGGAACGGTGGAGGAGGCAGAAACCCTCAATTATTGTTAAAGGTACCTGGACATGCTCCTGAAGTGCTGTAACCAGCAAGGCTATGGACCAGGTGCTGGAAAGTGGGATTAGATTGGGCGGCTAGTTTTTTTGACTGGCACGGACACGACGGGCTGAATAGCCTCCTTCTGTGCCGTAATTTCTCTATGGTTCTATGTATGTATATAAAGGCACACAGTCTTCCTGCTACTCCACAGTCTGAGCTACTGGCTTGACTCTTTGTTCAAGGCAACTTGCAGCTTTCACAGAGATGGACGGACAGTCACATTACTGCCTCAGTATTCTCTGGAACTTTCTAATGAGATGCAATGTTCGGAATTGGTTCCCCAGGCCCCAGGATGCAAATATTTGAACTTGGAAGGGTTTGCACTTTCAAAGTCAAGGTGTTAGGATTGCATTGAATGCCGTAGTACTGAAGCAATCTTAGGTAATTCAATCACTTAGAGCAAGCCATTGTTCTGGGTCCATGCACCTCACACCTCTGTCTCCAGTTGGAGCCTTGGAATGTGAAAAGGTGTTTCAGATGCAAATTGCGGTGGCCATCTTGGCTGCCAGTTTTTTCAAAGTTAACTGCAGGATTTTTTTTCATTAAAGGTTTAATGTAAGTTTCCAACCGATTAATTAATGCCTCCTTGAGCTTTGTGCCCTGAATGAACTCTGCATCACCAACACCTTCTTCCAGGGCAGACATCGCCACAAGGTATCATGGCATCACACAAAATCTGGTCATTGGCACAAACTAAACCTAGTGTTACGACCAGCTGAGAAAGGGGTCTAGGGGTTCCCTCTCAGCCTTCACCTGGTCTTACCGTAACAGGGTTTAATTTTAAACGCACAATGTTTTTTGCTCCCCTTTGGTGAATCCTTGTTCGCTGCTTTCCAATTGTAAGGCAAAGAAACCAGCCAAACAGGTTTTCTGAGGTTTAAAGAAGAAAGGTTGAAATTTATTAAACTTAAACTCTAATTCAGTTAACACCTACAGATACGCGACGCGTCCACACTAGCATGTACACAAGCAGATAGGGACAGAAATGAGCAGAAGAAAAATAAAGTGGAAAAGTTTGAGGCAATATCTGAAGATGGTTTTGGCTACTGTTCTTAGAGCTTGCTGTTGAGTCCTTGATTGTAGGTAGGTCTTGCTTTTCGTCAGGGCCCAGTATTCTTCTTAAACCTTGTTTGGTGTAGGAGATTTTTCTCTCTTGAGGTTTACGTGTCTTCAGTGGATCCAGAGGCTTGTGTGAAAGAGATGGAAGCAGGCAGGAGTGGTCCTCTCAGTCCAGGAGCAAACAGTTTCTCTGAGTTCAAACTGTCTGTACGATTCAAAAAAAAAACTCCTCAAGTTGGCCAGCAGGTTAGTCACATGACCAACTGGTGTAACCACTTCTGTGTTCGTGGATTCTGTTGTCCTTGCAGACCCTGCAATGTCTCATCTTACACACAGTACCTGATGATCAAAGTCCATTTTAGGATAGTGGATAAGGAAAGTAATCTCTCTTGTCCCTATTGGTATGCAAATGTCCTCCAGCCAACTGTCTGGCAGCCCTTGTAACAGGCCTTCTCTTCCCAGCAACAATTTGAAATTTAATGTCCATATGGCAAAATTAAAATGCCTCATTCTTGGCAGGTGGGGGCCCAGCATGACACCTAGTCATCACGACGAGGTGTGATCTGCCCAGTGTTGTTCTTACCTGCACCTACCATAGCGCAGATTGCAGCACTGACCACTCTCTTTTATCAGCAGCGGAGCAAAGGTGCACCCCCCGAAAGTTCTGCAGCTCCAAACACAACGGCCCACAACACATCAAAATCCCTTGCATAAGAAATGATGCCAAATACCAGCACTTCACACTGTTGCTAGAGTGCTTGCTACCCACCAAAACC
Organism: Heterodontus francisci; assembly: GCF_036365525.1. Lineage (NCBI taxonomy): Eukaryota > Metazoa > Chordata > Chondrichthyes > Heterodontiformes > Heterodontidae > Heterodontus > Heterodontus francisci. The sequence goes on along the minus strand of NC_090375.1, from coordinate 107,310,374 downwards.
TTAACAGGAAGCACTGATGCCAGCATTAATGAAGTTTGGAAGTCACAAAGCTATGAAGCAGCAGAAGCATCATTTGGTAAAGGCGGAACCTGCAGCAAGGGCTGGTTTCAGATCGACTCAACTAAGATGATATCTGTCATTGATGCAAAAAACAAAGCCTACGTGATGTACAACAGCTCAGACACTGCATGACCTGAAAGTAGCCAAGACAGCCGTGCAAAGGAGAGAGCGATACTGCTCAAACAAACACCGGATCAGCTTATGTCAGGAAATACAAATTGCATGTGACAAAGGAAATCTATGAGTTATATACAGTGGGATCAAGAGGGTGCTTGACCCTGCCCTCACCAAAGTTACTCCCCTGAAGTCAGCAGATGGTGAAGTACTCACCAATAGGAATAAACAAATGTCCCAGTGGGCTGAATACTACTGTGAGCTGTACTCCTGTGAGTTAGATGGCCAGAGCATGGAAAGTACCATCTATTGCTACACCTTTATAACCACCTCCTTCTTTGCTGGAACATAGGCTCTGTTCCACAGGAGATGTGTGACGCCAAAATCATCACGCGATACAAAAACAAAGCGACAGAGGAGATTGCAACAACTACAGGGGTATATCACTCCTTAGCATCTCGGGGAAGGCCTTTGCTAGGGTCATACTTATAAGACCCCATTTACTTGCAGACCGAGTGTATCTCGAAGTCCAGTGCAGTTTCCATGCTGGCAGATCTACTGTGGGATGTGATCTCCTCCATAGGCCAGTTCCAAGAAAAGTGTAGGGAACAGAGTTATACCCCTTCACCTTACTTTTGTAGATCTCACTAAGGCATTCAACTCCATTAGCAGAGCAGGGCTCTATAAGATATTGGGAAAAATTGGCTGTCCACTAAAGCGCCTCATTCTCATCCGCTCCTTCCATGACAACATGCACTGCACTGTAGAGCTTGGCTACCTAACCCGAACCCAACCGGCTCCGACGACATGTGTCTGGTTCGGGTCGCTCTTCTGGACCCGGCATTCGGGCTTGGGTCGGGTCAGGCTGGGTCGGACACAGTGACAGCCAGGATGTCAAGGCGGGAAATGTGTATTTGGACTCTGCACTAGTCTGCAGTGAGTGATTCCATCCAAGGTAGAGCACAACCTCTTCAATAAAGTTGATTATATGCCGGTGGTCGGGTCGGACGTGGAAAAAAGTCAAAGGACTCGGGTCGGGCTCGGGACGGGTTTCATTTGCAGACATGAGCAGGCCTTTACAGCACTGTGCAGTTTGATGGCTCTATTTCCGACCATTTCGGAGTGAAGAATGGAGTGAAATAGGGTTTTGTCCTAGTTCCCACTCTGTTTGGTATCTTCTCCTCCATGCTCCAAACCTTTGCCTCTGCAGAAATGGAAGGAGCCTACTTGTGCACTAGGTCAGGTGGCAAGCTCTACAATCTATCAAGGCTGAAAGCAAAGACCAAAACACATCACGTCCAGATCAGAGAACTCTGCTATGCTGATGATGATGCGCTAGTCACTTACAAGGAAACTCAGCTACAAAGGCTCATGGACTGTCTCTCCCATGCCTGTTCTCTTTGACTATAACCATCAAGAAAACTGTGGTCACGGGACAAGGTGTTGCACCTCCACCCCTGATCACACTAAATAACATCCCACTGGAAGTGGTTAGCAAATTCTGCTACCTTGAGTCTATGGTGACAGACAATCTCTTCCTTGCTGCAGAGCTCGATACACACATAGGGAAAGCAGCTATCACCTTTGGCAAAATCACAAAACGCATATGGAATAACACAAAGCTGACCCTTAGGACCAAGCTGATCATTTATAAGGCCTATGTTCAGCACCTTTCTGTATGGCTGTGAAACATGGGTGGCTTACAGCTACCAGGAGAAGAAGCTCAATAATTTCCATCTTCGCTGTATGCAGCACATAATGGGGATATCCTGGCAGGACAAAAATCACCAGTGTGGCAGTCCTGTCAAAGGCAGAGCTCCCAAATGTGTTGGCGCCAATCAAGCAGAGGTGGCTTCGGTGGATTGGACACATCCGCAGGATGGAAGACGATCACATACCCAAAGACCTTCTGTATGGTGAGTTAGCTGGGGCCAGATGACCAGTGGGGCGTCCAAAGCTCCACTTCAAGGATGCTTGCAAATGTGACATGAAGGCCCTAAATGTCAACTGTGGCACTTGGGAGTCACTAGCTGGTGAAAGAGGGAAATGGCGACACATCCTGTGGACTGGTGTGCACTACCACGATGACCAGTTGCTACAGCAGCTTGGCAACAGGCGTCAACATCAAAAACAACAACTCACAGTGTCACCTGACAGCTTCATGTGCAGCACTTGTGGCAGAACCTGTCTCTCAAGGATTAGCCTTCACAGCCATCAACAAAAGTGCACCAAGAGAAGACACCCCACCTAAATGGATTGTTTGCTCCGTGTCCATCATCTTTCATAGATAGAAGGATGCCAACCTCATCAGAACCCGTTCTGATGAAAGGTTACAGGCCTGAAATGTGAATTCTGTTTCTCTCTCCACAGACCTGCTGAGTATTTCCAGCATTTGCTGATTTTATTTCAACCTTCCAGCATCTGCAGTATTTTACCTCATTATAAGAGTTGTTTTTACATGTTGTATCAGAGACTCTTGGCAAATATCGATATATTACCGCAGATTTCATGTGCTAAAATTTCCCAAGGTGACCTTTAATGAGCCAATAGTAAACAGTGCTATTAGTGCAAACTTTTATTAGTTTTGACAACAGAAAAATTGGGCAGGATTTTAACTCACTCAACACCTATTCACTGACACAGTTAAAATTGGGTCCATCATGCTTGGATTCTGTTCTGTAGCAACTGCAGTTGAATTAACAGAAATCTAGGTTGCACATTATGAACTCGTGGATCCTTTGGGAACATCTTGTTGATCCGAGGATATGCAAATTTCAGTTTAATAACCATTGCTTTACAATCCTGTCTCAAAAACAGTATTACTGCAAGGATCTGCTCTTTTAGTACCCAATGTGTAAAATCATTTTATACATGAACACTTTTGAACTAAGATGGAAATCCTTTATTGTGAGGACTGCCATTAGTAGTCTGAATACAATGTCTTTACATTTCATCTACTGAATTGTAATTTGCTGTATTTGAACTCAAGCCCTTTTTTATTCTTTCATGGGATGTGAGCATCACTCGTAAGGTCAGCAATTATTGCCCATCCCTCATTACCCTTGAGAAGGTGGTGAGCTGCTTTCTTGAACCGCTGCAGTCCATCTGATGCGGATACATCCATAGTGCTGTTAGGGAGGGAGTTCCAGTATTTTGATCTGGCGACAGTGAAGGAATGGTGATATATTTCCATGTCAGGATGTTGCGTGACTTGGAGGGGAACTTATAGGTGGTGGTGTTCCCATGCATCTGCTACCCTTGTCCTCCTAGGTGGTAGAGTTTGCTGATTTGGTAGGCGCTGTCAAAGAGGCGTGGTGAGTTGCTGCAGTGCATCCTGTATATCGTACACACTGCTGCCACTGTGCGTCAATGGTGGAGGGATTGAATTTTTAAGTTGGTGGATGGGGTGCCGATCAAGCAGGCTGCTTTGTCCTGGATGGTGTCAAGCTACCTGAGTGTTGTTCGAGCTGCACTGATCCAGGCCAGTGAAGAGTATTCCATCACACTCCTGACTTGTGCCTTGTAGATGATGGACAGGCTTTGGGGAGTCAGGAGCAGGGTTGCTTACTGTAGAATTCCCAGTCTCTGACCTGTTGTTATAGCCACAGTATTTCTGTGGCTGCTCCAGTTCAGTTTCTGGTCAATGGTAACCCCCAGGATGTTGTTAGTGGGGGATTCAGTGACGGCAATGCCGTTGAACATCATGGGGAGATGGTTAGATTCTCTCTTATTGGAGATCGTCATTGACTGGCACTAATGTGGCATGAATGTTACTTGCCGCTTATAACTTGTGTATAACTTATAGAGTTTAGAATTGTTGCTGTGTACTGACCTTTGAAAATTTGCAGTTCCCTTTCAGAGAGTGCAGCAGAATTGAAGAGATAGAAGATAAGAACAGTAGTAATCCTTTTGAAGAGTGAGTTTAGGCTTATCTATATACAGGTTTTCAAATTTATTTGAGGCACAGTACTCAGTGATTGATGAATTCATGTTTATTTGAATTAAATCATGCTTTTCCAGAAATCAAATTTGTGGATTTTGCATCACGTGCCTTCAGGTAAGAATCTCTCAGTGTTTCCATCTTTATTTATCTTGTGTGCATGCTTTTTCTCTTTTGTGTACTCTCTTTCTGGTGCACATTCTTTCTCTCAGTCTCTTGCATGCTGTAGTTGTCTGTCATGCTCACTCTTTCCCTCTCACTCAGTCTATCACTTACTCATTCTTGTGTTGTATTGCTTGTTCAGTGCTTCCTTCCTCCACTTCTGTTTCTCTTTTTATCTCTTGCCTTTGTTGCTGTTTTTCATTTCTCTTTTCTGACTTCACTTTTTAATCTCTTCTCTGTCTTTCTAACCAAGGGCTAGGAAAGTTAGTAACACTGCACTCTGGCAAACAGGCTAGAGGCTGCAGCATTAGGTGCTTGGTGGGAGGGGGATATTTGCTATGCTGGGCGGGAGTGATCTGAGAGCATTTGGGTTGCTGGCTTTCCATGGACAGTTGGGGCAGGAGTACTAGTATATCAAGACTCTTGCCTTCAGTAAGTCACTTTAAGGGCTTGTTTGGTGGGCTGGCCATAAATTGCCTCAAACTTCTGTCCACTTGCAGCACTCAACCACATGAATTTGGTGTTGCCTGTAACAAATCCCATCTGAAGCAGGGTGCTCTCCAACATAGCAAAATGGAACTTAAGTAAATCCTTTTGAAGGGTGAATCTCAGAAGCATTCGCTGTCTAAGGAAGCATCTTCTTTAATACCTGAACAGTGTATTATTACAAGAAAATGTCTTTCGCTGAAGTGAAGTTCAGTTATTTGGGCTATGTGGATGCAGTGACTCAATTTATTAATCTAAAGCCCAAAATAATATCCTTTATCATTTTTTTAAAAAGGAATTTGTATTATTAAAATGTCTGTAAACACCAGGGGTGGAATTTGACAGGCTTGGAGGTGGGTGGGTGGGGTGGGGTGGGGCCGATAAAATGATGGGGAAATGCATTGGAGCAGATCCCCGTCGCCTTTGTGCCACCAGCCAAACTTCCCGGGGTACCTGCACAGTGGAATCAGGACCATGCAGACAGGTGGCAGGCAGCCGATTGAGCCTGTTAAGTAGCCAATTGACCACGATTTTACACATTTTACCATTTTCCATGGGGTGCATGGGTTCCACGGAGCATCGGTGGCTTGCCTGCTCAAAGGAAGAGAAAGCTCAGTGGCAGGTGAGTGTTGGCTGCATAGAGCAGCCATTGAGTTCTGCTGTGTTTACAGGCAGGCGGGCTCAAGTCAAGGAATCGAAGGCTGGGACCTTTCATCAAAGCTTGTTCAGAGCAGCCAGGCATGTTTATTAACAGGAAGGGGTTCCACTTGTTCAGTGTTCAAATAGTCTGCAACCACCACAAAAGGATCCTCCAGGTGTGTGCAAGGTTCCCAGGAAGCTGCCATGAGTCATACATCTTGAGACAGTCCTAGGTGCCTCAACTCTTCAGTGCCCCTGATTGTGGATGGATCCTGGGTGACCAGGGGTATCCATTAAATACATGACTTGCTTATACCTGTGCGGCACCCCAACACAGGCAGAGGACACCTACAACCACTGCCATGTGACTACAAACAGGCAATTGAGCTTCTGAAAATGCAGTTCCGATGCTTAGACGGATCTGGGGGAGCCCTACAGTACGCCCCATCAAGGGTTTCCTGTATCATGGTGCTCTGTTGCACTCTGCACAACCTGGCTCTCTCGAGAGGAGTTGCACTAGAGATAGATGACCACATTGAGTGTATCGCCTCCTCCTCGGAGGAGGATGAGGGGATGCCCATCAATCCCCAGCGGCCTTTGGCTATGAACCTGTGGGGCAGAAGGCCACGTACATTGACATGCGTGCAAGGAAGACATAGAAACATAGAAAATAGGAGCAGGAGTAGGCCATTTGGCCCATTCAGCCTGCTCTGCCATTCATTATGATTATGGCTGATCATCCAACTCAGTAGCCTGTTCCCGCTTTCGCCCCATACCCTTTGATCCCTTAAGACCCAAGAGCTATATCTAACTCCTTGAAAACATGCAATGTTTTGGCCTCCACTGCTTTCTGTGGTAGCGAATTCCACAGGCTCACCACTCGCTGGGTGAAAAAGTTTCTCCTCATCTCAGTCCTGAAAGGTTTACCCCGTATCCTTAGACTATGACCCCTCATTCTGGACTCCCCCACCATCGGGAACATCCTTCCTGCATCTAAGTCCTGTTAGAATTTTATAGGTTTCTATGAGATCCCCCCTCTTCTGAACTCCAGCAAATATAATCCTAACCGACTCAATCTCTCCTCATACGTCAGTCCTGCCATCCCAGGAATCAGTCTGTTAAACCTTCGTTGCACTCCCTCTATAACAAGAACATCCTTCCTCAGATAAGGAGACCAAAACTGCACACAATATTCCAGGTATGGCTTCACCAAGGCCCTGTATAATTGCAGCAAGACATCCCTGATCCTGCACTCGAATCCTCTTGCTATGAAGGCCAACATACCATTTGCCTTTTTTTACCGCCTGTTGCACCTGCATGCTTACCTTCAGCGACTGGTGAACACCCAGCTCTTGCTGCATATTCCCCTCTCTCAGTTTATAGCCGTTCAGATAATAATCTGCCTTCCTGTTTTTGCTACTAAAGTGGATAACCTCACATTTATCCACATTATACTGCATCTGCCATGCATTAGCCCACTCACTCAACTTGTCCAAATCACCCTTAAGCCTCTCTGCATCCTCCTCACAACTCACCCTCCCACCCAGTTTTGTGTCATCTGCAAATTTGGAGATATTACATTTAGTTCCCTCATCTAAATCATTAATGTATATTGTGAATAGCTGGAGTCCTAGCACCAATCCCTGCAGTACCCCACTAGTCACTGCCTGCCATTCAGAAAAAGACCCATTTATCCCTACTCTTTGTTTCCTGTCCGCCAACCAATTTCCTATCCATCGCAATACACTACCCCCAATCCCATGCGCTTTAATTTACATCCTAATCTCTTATGTGGGACTTTGTCGAAAGCCTTCTGAAAGTCCAAATAAATCACATCCACTGGCTCCCTCTCATCAACTCTACTAGTTACATCCTCGAAGAATTCTAGTAGATTTGTCAAGCATGATTTTCCTTTCGTAAACCCATGCTGACTCTGCATGATTCTACCACTGTTCTCCAAGTGCTATGCTATAAAATCTTTGATAATGGACTCTAGAATTTTTCCCACTACCGACGTCAGGCTGACTGGTCTATAATTCCCTGCTTTCTCTCGACCTCCCTTTTTAAATAGTGGGGTTACATTAGCTACCCTCCAATCTGTAGGAACTGTTCCAGAGTCTATAGAATCTTGGAAGATGACCACCAATGCATCCATTATTTCTAGGGCCACTTCCTTAAGTACTCTGGGATGCATACCATCAGGCCACATGATTCTCCTGAGATTCCCTGTAATGCCAGTGAACAGGAGACAGGCTTTTTCCTTTGGCAGCCATGGTGGCCTGTCCTTAAATGCCATAAACATGTCATTGGCCTGTTCATGAGACCATTCAAAGTCCTACACTCACCATTGGCCTACATTCAGTGCCCACCATGCCAGGGCATCCATCTCTGCCTCAACATCTGGTTATGACCCGCTGGGGTAGAAATAAACAGAAAAGCCGTTTAAGTATGCATTTCACCAAATTTTAAGATGCACAAAGCAATAGCACAGTGGCATTCAGCAAATAGATATCACCCAGTAACATCCCAAGTGCTACTAGGTGCCTTTATGCAAAAGCTTCTGGGTGCTCCTACATTGTGCTCTTGTGGAGGCTACAGCTGATGTGGAGGCAGGCTGCTGCCCCAGTGCATGAGATGCCTGGAGAAGACGGCCCTTGGGTGGCTGAGCCCTGAGTATCTGTGCAGGGGCCACCTCTGTTCGCGTGCATTCATGTCACCGTCAAAGGAGCCAGGCTGCGCCGTCAATGCAAGGATCGCCTTGAAAAGAGGCCCCATAGCTTTCAGACATAATGTTCCTTGACCTTTTCAGGGCCCACCTGCACTTCCGATCTGGAGTGAAAGCACCTGGCAATGGGTCCATGCATCTGTGGGCCTTCTCGCCTACCCAGCACACAACACTGCTCAATGATGAGCCCATACTGTGGAGGTCAGAGTGCATTCCCTGCATCCACTCAGTGATCTGCTGCATGTGGCCTCCAAACTCTCAATGGAGGAGGCCATGCGCTCGTACACCAGAGACATGGCGCCACTCATGAATGTTGGAGGAGTCCATCATTCAAGTACGGAAGCCAACATCCTCTGGGACCTCAGATAGATGTCCATGCATTTCATGCTGCTGCTCCAATATCTGCCACATAAATGATGACTCCCAAGGTTTGGCATCTGCAGGAAGCCCTCCGATGGGGACTTGCTGGAGCTGTCACTGCCTTCGTCGCTTGCTTCTTCGTGTCTGTGCCATGCTCACCAGCTGGTGCCACTCGTTCTGAATGGGCATCAATGCCCACTGAAGTGAAAGTAATCTAGGCTGGTGTAGGGTGCCCTGGACTGATGTGGCACTGTCTGCTCAGATGGCAGATCCTTCTCTGATTCAGGTGCCGTCAGCGGCACCTCATCCATTACTGGCCCTGCGGAATAGATAAGAGCGCTGTTAAGAACTTCCGCATTCACCCACATCCTCCCGCCTGCACTTGATCTGCAGCCTCCTGTGGTCATCAAGGGTCACAGAGGCGCCAGTGCTAATGCTTGCCAGAAGATTTGGTGTCTGCACCCATCACTTTTCTCACTCTCTTTGAGCTCCTCACCTGCCTCGCCCTATGAAACAGGCTGACCTGTGCCACTTTAAATATCCATCATTGCGCTACTCAGAGATGAGCTGCAAGCAGCCATTCACCCTTGTCACTGGAGCGAGCCCCTCTGACTGACCATGATCATCTGGTGTGAGGCAACTCTGCAGGTCACTGTGCACAGTGGTCCTTGGTCATTCCCTATGCGTGTGTTGGCCACCTTGCCTCACATCACATCGGAGCTTTAAAAAGGAACAGAGTGGGAGACCAGAGAGAGAGAGAAAACAGAAGCAGTGGCGGCAAGACCGGGAACAGTGGACCTGCTTGACCAACAAAAATCGAAGTGTGACGTTACAGGAGAGCTGGTAAGTGATTGGTGGGTATTTCTTCCGTGTCTCTTTTTTGTTTTGGCCAAGTGATTTCAATCAGGAGACATCATTACAGGTTAAGACTACACTTAAATAATTATTTTTTTTTTAAATACTGAGATCCAAGTTAATTAATTCAATAGAATAGAGATGGCTGGGCAGGCGATGTGTTGCAGCTGTAGTATGTGGGAGCTGGTGGATGCCGGTGCGATCCACGGTGGCCACATTTGCAGCAAGTGTTGGCTGCTCGAAGACCTTCAGTTCAGAGATGATGAGCTGGAGTCCGAGCTGCAGACACTGTGACACATCAGGGAGGAGGAGAGTTACCTGGACGCTGTGTTTCAGGAGACAGTCACACCCCTTAGATTAATTACATCAAATTTGGACCATTGTCAGGGACAGGAGGGTGTGACTGCGAGTGAGGCAGGTATGGGGATCCAGAATTTAGCTTTGGAGGAGCCTCAGTCAGTGCCCTTATCCAATAGGTACGAGGTTCTTGCTGTCAGTGTGGACGAGGGCACAGACTGCAGGGAGGATGAGCGAACTGACCACAGCACTGTGGTTCAAAGCGCCATTCAAGTGGGAGGAGAAAAGAGAAATGTAGTTGTAATAGGGGATAGCATAGTTAGGGGAATAGATACTGTTCTCTGCAGCAAAGTTAGAGAGTCCCGAAGGCTGTGTTGCCTACTTGGTGCCAAAGTTAAGGACATCCCTTCTGGGCGAGAGAGGAACTTGGAGTAGGGGGGGAAGGATCCAGTTGTCATGGTCCACGTAGGTATAACGACATAGCTAGGACTAGGAAAGAGGTTCTGCTGAGGGACTATGAGCAGCTCGGAGATAAATTAAAAAGCAGAACCATAAAGGTAATAATCTCCGGATTACTACCTGAGCCACGTGCAAATTGGCGTAGGGTAAATAAGATTAGAGAGGTAAATGTCTGACTCAAAGATTGGTGTGGGAGAAATGGGTTCCAATTCATGGGATACTAATACCAGTACTGGGGAAAGAGAGAGCTGTTCCGTTGGGATGGACTTCACTTGAACCATGCTGGGACCAGTGGCCTGGCGAATCATATAACTAGGGTTGTAGATAAGACTTTAAACTAAATAGTGGGGGGGAGGGTTCAATTGAAGGGAAGTTTAAAAAGTCGAAAAGTAACGAGAGAGCAGAGGTACAGGGTAGTGAAGGAATGTGCATTAACCAGAGTGTGACAGGAAGGGACAGAGAATACAAGCATAAGGGTACAGCAGAAAGTAGAACCAGATTAGGTAAAAATGATAAGTCAAAGTTTAAGGCTCTTTATCTGAATGCATGTAGCATTTGTAACAAGATAGATGAGCTTACAGCACAGATAGAAATAAACAAATATGATTTGATAGCCATCACAGAGATGTGGTTGTCGGATGACCAGGACTGGAAATTCAATGTTCAAGGATATTCAATGTTCCGGAAGAATAGGCAGAAAGGAAAAGGAGGTGGGGTAGCTTTGATATTAAAGGAAGGGATCAGTGCAGTTGTGAGTAATGATATGGGTGTTATAGATCGTGATGTAGAATCAGTTTGGTTGGAAATAAGGAACAGGAAGGGAAGAAATCACGGGTGGGAGTGGTCTATAGGCCTCCGAGGAATTGCCTCTCTGTAGGACAAAGTATTAATCAAGAAATAATGGAGGCGTGTAAGAAGGGCACAACTTTCATGGGTGATTTTAATCTGCATGTAGACTGGACAAATCAAATTGGCATGGGTAACATGGAAGACAAATTTGTCGAGTGCATCAGGGGTTGTTTCTTAGAACAATACTTTGCAGAACCTACCCGGGAACAGGCTATTTTAGATTTGGTAATGTGTAATGAGGTAGGATTAATAAGAGGTCTCGTAGTTAAGGATCCTCTGGGGGAAGCAATCATAACATGGTAGAATTTCAAATTCAGTTTGAGGGTGAGCAACTCAGGTCTCAAACCAGTGTCTTCAACTTAAACATGGGCAATTACAGAGGTATGAAGAAAGAGTTGTCTAAAGTGGGCTGGGAAAATAGACTAAAGGGAAAGTCAGTAGAAGAGCAGTGGCAGACTTTTAAGCAGATATTTCATAACACTCAGCAAACTTTTATTTTGGTTCGAAGGAAGGACTCAAAGAGAACGATGAACCACCCTTGGATAACAAAGGAAGTTAAGGAGAGTATCAAATCAAAAACAAAGGCGTACAAAGCGGCGAAAGCTAGTGGTAGGCCAGAGGATTGGGAATTTTTAGAAACCAGCAGCAGATGACTAAAAAACTAATAAAGAGGGAGAAAATTGATTGAGAGTAAATTGGCAAGAAATATAAAAACAAACAATAAGAGCTTCTACGGGTATATAAAAAGGAAGAGAGTAGCTAAAGTAAGTGTGGGATCCTTAGAGGATGAGACAGGGGAATTAATAACTGGGAACAGGGAAATGGCGGATAATTTAAACCAATATTTTGCATCGGTCTTCACAGTGGAGGACACTATAAACATCCCAACAATAATAGATGAACAAGGTGTAAATGGGAGGGAGGAACTTGTAACAATCTCTATCATGAGGGAAAAGGTGCTGGACAAACTGATGGGACTAAAGGCAGAAAAGTCACCAGGACCTGATGGCCTGCAGACAAGGGTTTTAAAATAAGTGGCTGCAGAGATAGTGGAGGCGTTGGTCGTAATATACCAAAACTCACTGGATTCCAGTAGGGTACCAGCGGATTGGAAAACTGCTAATGTGACGCCCCTATTCAAGAAAGGAGGGAGACAGAAAGCAGGAAGCTATAGACCAGTTAGCTTAACATCTGTCATTGGGAAAATGCTAGAGTCCATTATTAAGGAAGAAATAGGACATTAAGAAAAACATAATGCAATCAAACAGAGTCAACATGGTTTTATGAAAGGGAAATCATGGTTGACAAATTTGTTAGAGTTCTTTGAGGATATAACAAGCAGAGTGGATAAAGGGGAACCAGTAGATGTATTTGGATTTTCAGAAGGCATTCGATAAGGTGCCACATAAAAGGTTATTGCACAAAATAAGAGCTCAGGGTATTGGGGGTAATGTGTTGGCATGGATTGAGGATAACACACAGAAGACAGAGAGTCGGGATCAGTGGGTCTTTTTCAGTTTGGAAAGCCGTAACTAGTGGGGTACCACAAGGATCGGTCCTAGGGCCTCAACTGTTTACTATCTATATTAATGACTTGGAGGAAGGGACAGAGTGTAGTGTATCCAGATTTGCTGATGATACAAAAATAGGTGGGAAGGCATGTTGTGATGAGGACACAAAGAATCTGCAAAGGGATATAGATAGGTTATGTGAGTGAGCAAAACCTTGGCAGATGGAGTTCAATGTGGGAAAGTGTGAGGTAATCCACTTTGGTAGGAAGAATAAAAAGGCAGATTATTATTTAGATGGAGAAAGACTACAAAATACTGCAGTACAGAGGGATCTGGGTGTTCTTGTCCATGAAACATAGAATGTTAGCATGCAGGTGCAGCAAGCAATTAGGAAGGCAAATGGAATTTTGGCCTTTATTGCTAGGGGGTTAGAGTTTAAAAATAGGGACGTCTTGTTACAGCTGTACTGGGTGTTGATGATGCCACACCTGGGGTACTGCGTACAGTTTTGGTCCCCGTATATAAGGAAGGATATACTAGCATTGGAGGCAGTTCAGAAAAGGTTCACTCGGCTGATTCCTGGGATGAAGGGGTTGTCTTATCAAGAACGGCTAAACAGGTTAGGCCTTTATTCATTGGAGTTTAGAAGAATGAGTAGTGATCTTATTGAAACACATAAGATTTTAAGGGGGCTTGACAGGGTAGATGTTGAGAATATGTTTCCACTGGTGGGGGAATCTCGAACTAGGGGACATAATTACAGAATAAGGGGTCACACATTTAAAACTGAGATGTGAAGGAATTCCTTCTCTCCAGAGGGTGGTGAATCTCTGGAATTCTCTACCTCAGAGAGTTGTGGAGGCTAGATCACTAAATGTATTGAAGGAGGAGGTAGATAGATTTTTGAAATCTCGGGGAGTCGAGGGTTATGCGGAACAGGCCCAAAAGAGGAGTTGAGGCCTGGAACAGATCAGCCATGATCTTATTGAATGGCGGGGCAAGCTTGAGAGGCTGAATGGCCTACTCCTGCACCTATTTCTTGTGTTCTTATGGGTACCGTATAAGACATGCAGGGCTGCCAACTTGCCATGATGCATGCCAGCCACACTGCTGAACACACAAGGTCATTGAATCGCTTCTGGACTGCATCCATGTTCATGCGACCACCCCTTGGCTACTGACTTCCTCGATCACCATCAGCCAGGTCGCCTTCGTCAGGCTTGCTGGCCTCCTCCTCTCGTCCACTGGGAACAGAACCTCTCTCCGTTTCCTCACCACCTGCAGGAGCACCTCTGGGGAGTCATCACTGAAATGTGGAGCGACCATTCTCTCACTGTAGTCATTCCTCCACTGGCTCACTTCTCCTGCACCACTTCCTCTGCCCTGTGGAGCTGGTGGGGGTCCCGACACCTGGCTGAAAAGGCGAGGGGAACCCTGCCTCTGCCCTTTGGAGCCTCCCCGGTGCAATTTAACTTTACTCTGTCACTTAACTGCTGGTGTCGGGGTCCCTGTCCCTTTAAGGTTGGGGATCCTACCTCCAGGTGCTGCTGAGGAAGAGGCCCTTAACTGGCTATTAATTGTCCACTCAAGGGCCTCAATTGGCCTCTGGGCAGTAAGGCCGTTATCAGCCTTTCCCGCCACCGACTTAATCGCAGGCTGACAGGAAGACAACAGGCACTGCACCCCCCCCCCCCCACCTTCCGTTGCTGTTTTATGGACCACCCCCCACTTCCCAAATCTTCACCCGGGGACCCATAAAATTCTGCCCAATGTGTGCAGCTGTATGAAGACTTCAGACTGGCCTTTAAACATGGCGTTGTCAAAATACTTGCTGGCCCTAGCTCCACCCCCTCCCCCCACTGCCACCCATTACTGTACATATCCCTCGCTGGGATGCTAATTAGCTGGATGCTAATTGGCTGCATATTGGAAGATCGCTGAGGAAGTCATGCCACCCGCCTGTGCACCACACGCCCAGCAAATGACCCTGGCTTTGGGACATCGACTTGATTGGTAAAATTCAATGTTACAGGCCCCACGATGTCGGGGTTCATAGTGGGGGTGGGGGGGGGGGTGGGGGGTGCAGAAAATGCCTCTGGGAGAGAGCCGCCACGCACCCCTGTGCCAGGGAGGACCCGGCCCGATATTGTCAGTGGCAGTGAGGCCTTATGGCAGCCCTCCCCCCGCTCGGTGATGGGATCCCCATTTGTATATTTCGATAAATTTAATTATGCACCGCCACCTTCTGTCCGCTGCGATTTTCCTGCTGCTGGCCGGCACTCCCGTGCCTATGGATCCCCGTCAGCTTGGTATGGCAAATGATGGAGGAAAAAAATTGGTATCTTCAGAGTGGCATTGGTGGAAACTTGAGAACAGGACCACCTGCCTGCTGTTTTGAGTGTGTGTGATGCATATTTCAGTGACAACTTTTGGGAAATGGGAAGAAACATGAAGACTGCAAGAGGAATCTTCCTAATTTACTCCAGTACAATAATTAGAAACAACTTACATTGTACATGCCAGGATTTCACAGATTGTTAAACTATCAACTAAAATCAATATTGCTATTGAAATTGCCATTGACTTTTGCAAATTTGGGTCTTAAACTTTTGTATTTTGCAGTGGAAGTAACTGTTTTGTTTTCTCTTTAGATCTGTTTAATCAAAGAACAAAGATTAGTGGCTCCATATAAAATTGAAAGAGTAGGTCTCCCTTATTTTCTTTAGTTATTAACCTTTATTAATGAACTGCTGAATTTTATGTATGCATGCACTCAATTTTGATCCTGTGAAAGAACAGAATGATTTGAACTTGCATTAAAATATGTATCATGCCTGCAGCAGGCTCCCACTTTATTTGATGTATTTTGTTTGTAATGATCTCTTCACATATAGTTTACTGTGATCTAATCCAAAGCTCATTGTAACTCCTTGGAAATTAAATTTAGCAGATTGTCACTTTTGAAGATGTGGTATTGGTAGATCTATGCAAGACACCTGTATTAAATGAAACTGCATTGATCCCAGTTTGTTTTAGAAACGTCTCGAGTGGCCTTATTACTGTATATCCACCTCATCAAAATGTGGTTGAGGATGAGTGAATAGCTTAAGTTGTTTCTACAACAGAATAATTTAACTATACTGGGCAAATACTGCAATGATGGTCCTTGCTGTTGAACTGTCAAAACTATGCCTGTTCAGACTGAAAAGTCCTGTGCTAAATATTTGCATGTTGGAGTGGACCAGAGAGTTTGGTGTAACTTTGGGCTGGATTTTAAGAGCTCGCCACTCGCACGCGTGGGCTGCACACCAAAGAGCGCCGCACTCGCCCGAGTCACGGCTCATTTAAATAGCCGGGACGGCCCACACCGAACCACCCCCAATCACGTGGAGGGGGCGGGCTGTCCGTTGCCAACAATGGTGTCAGCTGCCTGCGTGCAGGCGCTGGCTCCATTTTTAATGGGCGGACAGCCCTGTTGGCATATTTAAATTTTGAAAGACGCTCCTCTCAAAATTTATCAAGTAAATTTCAATCGCCCTTTCCCATCCCCCATTAATAATTACATTACATTAACTATTTGCCCTTCCTCCCTTCCACAAAACACTTACGTTTTAAATCTGACCCCCCACCCCCCACCAGACTGTACAAAGTATAAATTTCACCCCTTCCCAGCATCACCTACACCCATTACGTTTATTTGACCTCCATGGCGGGCTGCTGCCAGACCCATCTTCTGCCCCCTCACCACAGAGCCCGTGCCGTGGGCTTCATAAAATCCAGCTCATTGTTTCTCTCTAAGTATTTTAATCTATCTTAACATTTAGGCCACATCAGGAATTTATGATTGCAGGATAAAGCAGAGTGTGAGAACTACAACAGGCAAATTTAATCTGGTCTGTCTCCCTTCTTAAACTGTTTGATGACATATAATGTACCAAGAGTAGAGGTGATCTTTCAGTTGATAGAGAAATCGCCTATTTCCATTTATAGGATTTGGTAGCATAAATACTACACAGGGTATTTCAACAGACAATAGGGATACTTATAGCTTTCCTAATATGAAAGGTTAATAATTCAGTTTTTAAAAACTGGTTTATTTAAAGTTTCAGATGTCAGTTTTTAATTTTTGTAAAATTACAGATAAATCTGTAGATGTACAAATCCCTCTTTTATGTTAATGTTCAACGATGCTGAATTCATTTACCATGAGCAGTGTTTGTGTAAGGCAAATTATTTAACTACTTCTGGGGAACAAGAGGATTAGAGGTGATGTGTTCTAGAATTGAGCTCAATTCTGCAAAAATGTAAGTATAATGGAGTACATTTTCTGTGTGCTATTTGAATGTCTATAGGACGTATGTAGCGTGACACTGCACCTACTGTTCTGCCTTTTTATGCTTGTGATTTTCTTTTTGTACAGGTATAATTTGCATAATATTTGTATATTATGTTCATATAAACTATGCCTTAATACATTACTAAAAATGTAAAGGAGGTAGTTTATCCCCATTGCTCAGTTTAATATTTTTTTTTCTATTCTTTGTGCAGCCTTCAGACTTGGGGACCAGGCCTAGCTTTGCAGATCGGTTCATATTTTTGAGGGAAAGAAGATACCAATCATGGCCATAAATTAGATGAAACATGGCATTTTCCCAACACTTTTGACTTTGTAATTCTTTCCAACTTTGGCCAAGGCTCCTTTGAACCAAAGCCTGCATTTTTGTACGAGCCACCTTGCCAGTTAAAAAACATTAACCATTAATTACAGTATATCATCCATTGAAGAATATGTAGGATGCCTACATATGGTATCTTATTCCTTCTAATAGTTGGGTAATAATACACTATCAGACCAGTACACAAAAGCTTAAACTGCTTGCTCAGAAGCCAAAAGAAACTGAAAAACAATATTAAAAAAATAGTCCACAAGGGGTCAGTATATATTTTCAAATGGTATCCTTCGTCTGATAAATGTAACACTGGAAGTTTGTGAACAGTGCAACTGGTAGTTTGCCCAAGCAAGTTGGTTGCCTTTGCCAGAACTAAAGCTTTGCAGTTGTGTTTTGTGCCTTAATGTTTTCATTTTAAAACCATTTGTTTGAAGAAAGCAAATAAAGTGAGAGTTTAAATAACAGTCTTATGTATTGTGAGGTGTGAGGCTTTAATATCTGGATGGAGTTATGACCCATAATGGATTCCTGTAAAGGCCTAATATTTTGTGTAGCTTGATGTGCTTTGAAACCAGGAGGGGAAACCTTTTAGAGCAGACATTTCTCATTGAATGCAGTATCTCTGTCTAATTCTGTGTATCCATCCATGTGTATTAGTTACCACATAACCAACTATACAGAAGGACAATGTGATCTTCACATCGACCTCCCAAAGATATAGCTGGCTGAGGCCATTTATTTCTTAAATTGAATTTAGCCTAACTATCCAGAAATGTCTCCTATTTTTAAGTGATTCAATTTTCCCTGCACTGTGTGGATTAGTTCATGTATCATTGACAAGTTGAATATATAGATATATTTTGGCACGTTTGTAGCATGCTGTGCAGGAGAAATTTTAAAATAAACTGATTCAAAGTAATGGGTGTAATTGAAGTAATTTCATTTACTTCTTAACTAGGGCCCAAAGGACTTCGTTTTCAGGATAGAGGACACTTCAAAAGCAGAAGATGTCATACAAAGTTTACTTCAGGTAAAATGTGATAAGATGAAAGTACTTTTGAGTCATTCTGTGATTCCTTGTAAAACGTTATTTGTGTTCACCACCATTCATACATTACAAAGTCAATAATCCAAAATAGTGGATGTGGGATCAGCTTTAGCAATGAATATGTTGCACAATGTCATTCCAACTACCTTCATAATAGGTGACGATCCATTCAGGACAATGGAATCAGTGGTACAGTTCACAAACTTAGGCAATGTGGTTTCCTCCAATGGAGACTGTTTTCCGAACTACTGCAAACGTATTGCACTTGTGAGCTCTGCACATATGGAAATCAAACATAAGTTGCAAATCTTCAAATATGTCTCTATAACGCATTAGTTATATCCATTAGCTCAGAAGCTTGGGTATGGACCAAAGAAATGAATAGGCAAATTCATGGATTTGTTTCTAGATCCTTTGCACATTACTAAAGGTTAAGATGAACATAGAAAATAGGAGTAGGCTATTCAGCCCCTCGAGTCTGCACCACCATTCAACTAGATCATGGCTGATCGTCTACCAAACACCATTTTCCTATACTATCGTCCTATCCCTTGATACCTTTAATATCTAGAAATCTGTTGATCTCTGTCTTGAAAATAATGACTGAGCCTCCACAGCCCTCTGGGGTAGAGAATTCCAAAGACTCACCACCTTCTGAGTGAAGAAATTCCTCCTAATCTCAGTCCTAAATGGCCTACCTCTTATTGTGCGACTGTTTGCCCTGTTTCTAGAACCCCCCCCTGCCACACAGCCAGGGGAAACATCCTTCCTGCATCTACCCTGTTGAGCCTGAAGAATTTTGTATGCATCAATGAGATCGCCTCTCATTCTTCTCAACTCTAGAGAATATCGGCGTAAAAGCCGCAGGCCAAACTCTTAAATGAGACTCTATGTAACCTGATTAACCATCATTGTCTGGTTGGTTGATTATTGCAAACGTCTCTTTGTAAGGGCACCTCATGCTGTATTCCACATCTCACCCTACCAGCACATTCACCACCAAACCTTGACCAAAATGGAAAAGACCATGAGGTGGACCCAGACAGGAATGACAACATAAAAGTGCTCTTTAACACTATGGAATGAGTCACAAGTGCCCTGAACCATAACAACTGAAAAAAAAACTGGCAGCCACAGTGTCCTCTTCTGGATAAGCCCCTAAATGATGGTGACCTTACATTGCTCTGGGAAGTTAATTGAATGTAAAATAAAAACAAGAGATGTTTCTGATGAAAAGGCACTGACCTGAAACGTTAACTCTGCTTCTCTCTCCACAGATGCTGCCAGACCTGCTGAGTATTTCCAGCATTTCTTGTTTTTATTTCAGATTTCCAGCATCTGCAGTATTTTGCTTTTATTTAAGTTAATTGAATGGTTGCATACAGCATTAGTTACTCAGTATTTGAGGTTATTTTCTTAATGTTTATCTTAACCATTAAGTATAGTTTTGGTTAAAATACATTAGCTCTATAATAATAAACCTACTAAAATGCATGTTTCTTTCATAGCTTCACAGAGCTTCTCAGTTGGACAAAATGGCAGACCAAATTGCCATGGTAAGTGATTTCTGCATGAAGATACAAGTACATATTTTTTAAAAAACCATTAGTGTAGCTCTATTTGTTTTATTGAATTTAACTTGACAATCAAGTTATGGATAACCAGCTACTTAGATTCTAAACAAGAATTCCATTCCTATTTCATCTTGCCATTAAATTTGTGTTCAAGTTCATGAATTGTAATCGAATATAGGGTTTGTAAATTTTAGAAAGGTGAGCCTATATATTTTTGAAGTAGCTTCTTCTACACCTTGTGTTTTCTTTAAATATCATTTTCTTCTTTTGGGCCTCCTTATCTCGAGAGACAATGGATACGCGCCTGGAGGTGGTCAGTGGTTTGTGAAGCAGCGCCTGGAGTGGCTATAAAGGCCAATTCTGGAGTGACAGGCTCTTCCACAGGTGCTGCAGAGAAATTTGTTTGTTGGGGCTGTTGCACAGTTGGCTCTCCCCTTGCGCCTCTGTCTTTTTTCCTGCCAACTACTAAGTCTCTTCGACTCGCCACAATTTAGCCCTGTCTTTATGGCTGCCCGCCAGCTCTGGCGAATGCTGGCAACTGACTCCCACGACTTGTGATCAATGTCACACGATTTCATGTCGCGTTTGCAGACGTCTTTATAACGGAGACATGGGCGGCCGGTGGGTCTGATACCAGTGGCGAGCTCGCTGTACAATGTGTCTTTGGGGATCCTGCCATCTTCCATGCGGCTCACATGGCCAAGCCATCTCAAGCGCCGCTGACTCAGTAGTGTGTATAAGCTGGGGATGTTGGCCGCTTCAAGGACTTCTGTGTTGGAGATATAGTCCTGCCACCTGATGCCAAGTATTCTCCGAAGGCAGCGAAGATGGAATGAATTGAGACGTCGCTCTTGGCTGGCATACGTTGTCCAGGCCTCGCTGCCGTAGAGCAAGGTACTGAGGACACAGGCCTGATACACTCGGACTTTTGTGTTCCGTGTCAGTGCGCCATTTTCCCACACTCTCTTGGCCAGTCTGAACATAGCAGTGGAAGCCTTACCCATGCGCTTGTTGATTTCTGCATCTAGAGACAGGTTACTGGTGATAGTTGAGCCTAGGTAGGTGAACTCTTGAACCACTTCCAGAGCGTGGTCGCCAATATTGATGGATGGAGCATTTCTGACATCCTGCCCCATGATGGTCGTTTTCTTGAGGCTGATGGTTAGGCCAAATTCATTGCAGGCAGACGCAAACCTAAAATATCATTTAATTTAATCTATAAACATTAAAATCAGGTATTCAATTAATCCTAGTTCATTTACATTAATTTTATTTGTACCAACATTTTCAGGTATGAAACCTGCCTTCCTTGTCCTGTTCTTTCTCTCTCTCCCATTGTAGGTCACTGCTATTTTGCAATCTCGATTGGCTCGAACTTCATTTGATAAGAACAGGTACTGTACACGAGCTCTAGTGGTTAGACGTGTACTACTCGGCTTAATAATATGACTGTTGAATGTTATTTTGTGATCTAGTGCACAAGATTGAAAACAGATTTCCAGTATTTAAACAGAAATTTTTACCGCTTTTAGTTTGAAGTAGTTTTGGTGGGGAGTCGTAGAGTTAATACAGCACAGAAACAGGCCCTTCAGCCCATCATGTCTGTGCCGGCCATCAAGCACCCATCTATTCTAATCCCATTTTCCAGCACTTGGCCCGTAGCCTTGTCAGCTACGGCGTTTCAAGTGCTCATCTAAATACTTCTTAAATGTTGTGAGGGTTCCTGCAGATTCCAACCACCCTCTGGGTGAAAAGAAATTTCCTCCAATCCTCTCTAAACCTCCTGCCCCTTACCTTAAATCTGTGCCCCCTGGTTATTGATCCCTCCGCTAAGGGGAAAAGTTTGTTCCTATCTAACCTATCAATGCCCCTCATAATTTTGTATACCTCAATCAGGTCCCCGCTCAGCCTTCTGTGCTAATAATACTTGACTATAGCACTTGGTTTGCAGTGATTAAAGTCCTCACAAGTACTCACAGCCTCACAGCTCCAGCGACCCGGGTTCAATTCTGGGTACTGCCTGTGTGGAGTTTGCAAGTTCTCCCTGTGTCTGCGTGGGTTTTCTCCGGGTGCTCCGGTTTCCTCCCACAAGCCAAAAGACTTGCAGGTTTGTAGGTAAATTGGCCATTATAAATTGCCCCTAGTATAGGTAGGTGGTAGGGAAATATAGGGACAGGTGGGGATGTGGTAGGAATATGGGATTAGTGTAGGATTAGTATAAATGGGTGGTTGATGGTCGGCACAGACTCGGTGGGCCGAAGGGCCTGTTTCAGTGCTGTATCTCTAAAGTAAAGTGCAGTGATTGTATTACTGGATGATGCTCTATTATTGAACACATGTAACAGAATAGTAGAAATGAAGTGAAATTTGTTTTTTGTAATTTCTGAAGTATTTGTACAGTCTGATGACGTCTTTGCTATATAACTGCAAATTGTTATCATGTTATGGCTACTGACTCATTTTAGGAATCAATTTCTCCACAGCTTTTGATCTGAAAAGAAAACTTATTGGAATTCAAACATCACAAATATAGCAATTTTATGATTGGTAAAGTTTTGTAATGTATATATGAATATACAAATTAGGAGCAGGAGTAGGCCACTCGGCCCCTCGAGCCTGCTCTGCCATTCAACAAGATCATGGCTGATCTGAATGTAATCTCAACTCCACATTCCCACCTACCCCCAATAACCTTTCACCCCCTTGCTTATCAAGAATCTATCTACCTCTGCCTTAAAAATATTTAAAGACTCTGCTTCCACTGCCGTTTGAGGAAGAGAGTTCCAAAGACTCATGACCCTTTGAGAAAAAATTTCTTCTCATCTCTGTCTTAAATGGGTGACCCTTATTTTTAAATAGTGACCCCTAGTTCCAGATTCTTCCACAAGGGGAAGCATCCTTTCCACATCCACCCTGTCAAGACCCCTCAGGATATTAAATGTTTCAATCAAGTCGCCTCGTACTCTTCTGAACTCCAGCGGCTACAAGCCTACCCTGTCCAACCTTTCCTCAAAAGACTACCCACCCATTCCAGGTATTAGTCTGGTAAACTTCTGAACTGCTTCCAAAGCATTTACATCCTTCCTGTCTGTTTTTGTAGTAAACACATTGCTCTTAGGCTGATATTGTTAACCATCTACTTATTTTGTCAATCAGTGGTAATTGATGTCTTTTGTAGATTTCCGAGTGTTACTGAAAGGCCCCACATGGAATGTGAGGCTGAAATGGTCACCCCTTTGGTATCTAATCCTGGGCATGTCTGCATCACAGACCAAAACTTGTATTTCCAGCCGCTGAATAGCTATCCTGTAAGTTATTTTACACAATATATAAGCTCAATGTTTTGTTTATAATTACAAGATTCCTTGATGTTGTACATTAACCTTTAAACCTCATTTTTAAATCTTTCAAAGGTTTTTAAATTGCCCTCTTCCTGCTCATTTAGCTTTTAAAAAAAGTAGTTGCACACACCCTTAATGGCTCACTGAGTATATGCCTTTTGTTGTGTTGAGCCATACAGACCAAGAAATCCCAGATTTAGTCAGGGGCAGCTGGTGACCTGTTTGACGTACTGTACAGGCCGAGCCATGCCAGCTTGTTACTGTGACAACGAGCCTTGTACAATCAACTATATCTTTACACTGTTTCTTGCAATCTGTTGTAAGCACCCTTGTCCGAATTCTTTTCTATTTTTTAAAATATTATTATGTCACGTTGAAAAAAGCAGCATTTCAGAATCCCAAATAATTAACCCAAAGTGCAAGGGATTTGGTGTTTGATGTTGGTTTTCAGGTAGCCAAGACTCGAGTTAAAGTCGATTCTTCTGTTCCATTTAGCTTAAAAAGTTTATAAAAGGCTTGTAATGGATTTGATTTTTGTGTTTGACATTTGGTTAATATTTGTCAGAAAAAATTACTAATAAGTTGTATTTTTGGAAACTAAAGGATTGCCTAGATTGTTAATACTGTACAGCTTCTAAGGGTGCATTTAACAGTCCTAATTTAAAGTTGAACTGTAAACACAGAGTCAGAAGTGATCCGACTTGAGCAAAGCCCAAACAACCAATCCCTGACTGCGATGTAATTATGGTCTTCAGCAGTTTAGGTGTCAAACTATTTTTTTCTGCCACAGGCAGTCATGTAAAGTCATCACATGAGAATGTCACATGCCATGCAAACTGGCTTCAGGAAGAGGAAGTGAGTGGGTTTTGGAAGAGCCACAGTTTGCTCTCCATTTCCGCTATGAAAAGTAAATGCATCCTGAGTCAGCCTGTTGAATGTGATGCTGTTTTGTACTGGCTGAACGAAATTCAGATAGCTTGGTCACTGCATTAGATGTGAAGATGTGTGGCTATAGTGTGAGAGACACCTTTTGTACAGGGCCTATCTATGGAACGCTACAATTTTCTCATTCTCGATTGGCTTCAGCATGCTGGACTGATACAGGGACTGTCATTGACATAACTGCTCCATAGCAAGGGATCTTCTTCTGTCAGCCTGGTAGCAACTGGTCTTATTGAGAATTTGTTCCCCAAGTTTCTGTTTATGTTGCGTGGAAAGAGATTCCTGTTGGCTGACCTCATTCAAGCGTATGTACTTTGTATAGACTACTTACTGGCATTGGAAGGATGAATGAGAATGGACAGAGACTGCTGGAGTTGTGTACCTATCACAACCTCTGCATCACCATCTCATTCTTTCATACAAAATCCTGTCACCAGGTTTCATGGAGGCACCAAAGATCACGTCGTTGGCACCAGCTAGACCTCATTGTCACAAGGCGAGCCTCTATAAAACAGTATCCAAATCACACGCAGCTTCCTCAGTGTGGATTGCAACACCGACCACTCCCTGTTGTGCAGCAAAGTTCGACTCAAACCAAAGAAGCTACATCACTCCAAGTAGACGGGCCGCCCGCGCATCAACACTAACAGAATTTCTTATCCACAGCTGTTACATAAGTTTCTATATTCACTTGAAAAAGCCCTTCAAAACACTCCTGCAGGGTATGCAGAGACAAAGTGGGCCCACATCAGAGACGCCATCTATGACTCAGCAACGACCACCTTTGGCAAACGTGAGAAGCAGAATGCAGACTGGTTTCAATCTCACTTTGAAGAGATGGAACCTGTCGTAGCCACTAAGCGCATTGCACTGTTGAACTACAAGAAAGCCCCCAGCGAGTTAACATCCGTAGCACTTAAAGCAGCCAGAAGCGCTGCACAAAGAACAGCCAGGCACTGTGCAAATGACTACTGGCAACAGCTATGCAGTCGTATTTAGCTGGCCTCTGACACCGGAAACATCAGAGGAATGTACAATGGCATTAAGAGAGCTTTTGGGCCAACCATCAAGAAGTTTGCCTGCCTCAAGTCTAAATCAGGTGACACGATCACTGACCAACGCAAGCAAATGGACAGCTGGGTGGAGCACTACATAGAACCGTACTCCAGGGAAAATGTTGTCACTGATATCGCCCTCAATGCAGCCCAGTCTCTGCCAGTCATGGATGAGCTGGACAGACAACCAACAAAATCGGAACTCAGTGATGCCATTGATTCTCTAGCCCGTGGAAAAGCCCCTGGAAAGGACGGCATTACCCCTGAAATAATCAAGAGTGCCAAGCCTGCTATACTCTCAGCACTCCATGAACTGCTTTGCCTGTGCTGGGATGAGGGAGCAGTACCACAGGACATGCGTGATGCCAATAACATCGCCCACTATAAGAACAAGGGTGACCGCAGTGACTGCAACAACTACCGTGGAATCTCCCTGCTCAGCATAAGAACAAAGAACAGTACAGCACAGGAACAGGCCATTCGGCCCTCCAAGCCTGCACTGATCTTGATGCCTGTCTAAACTAAAACCTTCTGCACTTCCGGGGACCGTATCCCTCTATTCCCATCCTATTCATGTATTTGTCAAGATGCCTCTTAAACATCGCTATCGTACCTGCTTCCACCACCTCCCCCGGCAGCAAGTTCCAGGCACTCACCACCCTCTGTAAAGAACTTGCCTCGCACATCCCCTCTAAACTTTGCCCCTCTCACCTTAAACCTATGTCCCCTCGTAACTGACTCTTCCACCCTGGGAAAAAGCCATAATGGGGCAAGTCTTCGCTCGAGTCATTTTAAACAGACTCCAGAAGCTGGCTGAGCGTGCCTACCCTGAAGCACAGTGCGGCTTTCGAGCAGAGAGATCCACCATTGACATGCTTTTCTCCCTTCGCCAGCTACAGGAGAAATGCCGCAAACAACAGATGCCCCTCTACGTTGCTTTCATAGATCTCACCAAAGCTTTTGACTTCGTCAGCAGACGTGGTCTCTTCAGACTACTAGCAAAGATCGGATGTCCATCAAAGCTGCTAAGTATCATCACCTCATTCCATGACAATTCAGCATAGCGGTGCCTCATCAGACCCCTTCCCTATCCTGAGTGGCGTGAAACAGGGCTGTGTTCTCGCACCTACTCTGTTTGGGATCATCTTCTCATTGCTGCTCTCGCATGCATTCAAGTCTTCAGAAGAAAGAATTTTCCTCCACACAAGGTCAGATGGCAGGTTGTTCAACCTTGCCCCGTCTTAGAGTGAAGACCAAAGTACGGAAGGTCCTCATCAGGGAACTCCCCTTTGCTGACGATGCTGCATTAACATCCCACCCAGTAGAGTGTCTGCAGAGACTCATCAACAGGATTGCGGCTGCCTGCAACAAATTTGGTCTAACCATCAGCCTCAAGAAAACGAACATCATGGGACAGGACGTCAGAAATGCCCCATCCATCAATATCAACGATCACGCTCTGGAAGTGGTTCAAGAGTTCACCTACCTAGGCTCAACTATCACCAGTAACCTGTCTCTCGATGCAGAAATCAACAAGCACATGAAAAAGGCGTCCGGTGCTATGTCCAGACTGGCCAAGAGGGTGTGGGAAAATGGCGGACTGACATGGAACACAGAAGTGTATCAAGCCTGTGTCCTCAGTACCTTGCTCTATGGCAGTGAGGCCTGGATAACGTATGTCAGCCAAGAGCGACGTCTCAACTCATTCCATCTTCGCTGCCTCCAGAGAATCCTTGGCATCAGGTGCAGGACCTTATCTCCAACGCAGAAGTCCTCGAGGCGGCCAACGTCTCCAGAATATACACCCTACAGAGCCAGCGGCACTTGAGATGGCTTGGCCATATGAGCCGCATGGAAGATGGCAGGATCCCCAAGGATGCATTGTACAGCGAGCTCATCACTGGTATCAGACCCACCGGCCGTCCATGTCTCCGCTTTAAAGACGTTTGCAAACGCGACATGAAGTCTCGTGACATTGACCACAAGTCGTGGGAGTCAGTTGCCAGTGATCGCCAGAGCTGGTGGACAGCCATTAAGGCGGGGCTAAAGAGGGGCAAGTTGAAGAGACTTAGCAGTTGGCAGGAAGAAAGACAGAAGCCAACTGTGTAACAGCCCCGGCAACCAATTTTATTTGCAGCGCCTGTGGAAGAGTCTGTCACTCTAGAATTGGCCTTTATAGCCACTCCAGGTGCTGTTTCACAAACCACTGACCATCTCTAGGCGCTTACCCATTGTCTCTTGAGACAAGGTGGCCAAAGAAAAAAGAAGGCTAGGGATGAAGGTTTAGAGAGGAGCTTTGCAAGCAAAAGACTTCTCCCAAACTCAGAATTCTAGTTTTTTTTAAAATTGAATCTAATATGAAAGAAGTGACAGGAAAAATGGGTGTCAGAGACAATCAGATGTGTTTGTGGTCAGAAAAGGGACTGAAACCTATTTTCGCTGGTGAAAGGCATATCTGTTGAAAAAGGGAGGTTGAATAGTATTCTACTGAAACTCCTGCAGTGTATGTGCATTATAATCTGGTTTCTCATACTTGGAGCCCTCCTGCATCATGATGCAGTTCAATTATTTAAAGTTTCTTTAACCGTTGCATCTTACATCACACAGTCAGCATGATTTTGAATTTCATTGTCATAACTCTTTGAAGTACTTAGTGGATCTTTTAAGATGAACAATGGATATCAAAGAAATTAGCTGTTGCATCTGTGCGGACAAATCATATATTCGGCTAAAAAAAAGAACAAACTAAACACTAATGAGACCTAAATAGAAAATGCTGGAAATTCTCAGCAGCATCTGTGGAGAGAGAAACAGTTACCCTTTCAGGTCTGTGACCTTTCGTCAGAACCTTGAATGAAAAGATGAAAGAGACAGACCTGAAACGTTAACTCTGTTTCTCTCTCCACCGATGCTGCCAGACCTACTGAATGTTTCCAGCATTTTCTGTTTTTATTTCAGATTTCCAGCATCCACAGTATTTTGTTGTTGTACTAATGAGACACTGTGGATGAATGAAGACATAAGGGAAATATTGAGTGTAAGCAAAGACACTAAGTACGTGGACAGCAGATGAGAAGAGCATGACAGGGAGAATACAAAGTGATTAGGAAAGCAGTCAAAAAAAAACAATTAGGAAAGCAAAGAAGAACTCTGAAATTAAATTATCAGGGAGCATAAAACAAAATAGTAAAATATTCGAGAGGCACATAAATAAAATCACAGGCAGCTGTAGCAAAATGGTAAAAATATTAAATAATTTCTTGCTTCAGTATTTACTGGGGGATTGCTCTGGACGTGACATCGGAAGTTGAGACTGGAAATAATATATCCACTTTAAAAATAAAAACAGGAGTGATATTAAATGAACTAATCAAACTCGAGGGATAAAACCCCTGGACTGGACAGATTGTATTTGTGCATTTTAAAATAATCTAGAGAGGAGATAGCAGAGGCATTATTGCACATATTTAACAGCCTAGAATTTGCTGCTACAGTGACGGTGAAACTGTCAGCGTTCGCTGTCATTACTGTGTAAAACTGACAGCAACCTCTGGCATCCGCACATGTGCAGTTAAACACAGAAGTCGGGAAGTTCCTATCAGATGCCCTGTTCCTCCACAGGCTGTACCGTTACGACGGTCTGCACCGGAACGGTGCTGGGACCAGTCTTCGAGCAAACAGTATAACTAGGGAAGTAGAGAGGGCTTTAACTTAAACAAGGGCGGGGTGGGGGGTGGGGGTTGAGGGATCAAGCTTGGGTAGATGTAGCAAATCAAGGAGTAGAGTAAAGGCAGGAGAGCAGAATAGTAATATGGAAAATGAAGGTCAGAGAATGGCAGGAAGGGACAGAGAGAAAAAACCTAAGAACACACCGACAGTCAAGACTAGATGTTAAAAAGATAACAAAAAGACAAAACTAAAGGCTCTATATCTGAATGCACGTAGCATTCATATCAAAATAAACGAACTGATAGTGCACGTTGAAGTAAATAAATACGATCTGATAGCCATTACAGAGACGTGGCTGCAGGATGACAAGGATTGGGTCCTCAATATGGAGGGGTATATGACATTCAAGAAGAGTAGGAAGCTAGGTAAAGGTGGAGAGGTAGCACTGTTAATCAAGGATGGCATTGGTGCATTAGCTAGAGATGACCTTGGTTCTGGAGATTAGGATGTAGAATCGGTTTGGGTGGAGATGAGGAATAGTAGGGGAAAGAAGTCACTAGTGGGAGTGGTCTACACGGCCCCTAACAGTAACCACAATGCAGGACAAAGTATACAAGAAGAAATATTGGGTGCATGTGATAAAGGGATGGCAATAATCATGGGTGATTTTAATCTACATATAAACTGGAAACATCAGATTGGTAATAGTAGCTTGAATGAGGAGTTCATAGAATCCTTTCGAGATAGTTTCTCAGAGCAGCACGTTCTGGAACCAACCAGAGAGCAGGTTCTATTAGACTTGGTATTGTGTAATGTGACAGGATTAATTAATGACCTCAGAGTAAAAACACCTCTAGGTAGCAGTCACCACAATATGATTGAATTTTACATCCAGTTTGAAAGAGAGAGGAGTGGATCTAAGACCAGTATTTCGTATAAGGGCAACTATGTGGGCATGAAAGCTGAGCTAGCTGAAGTGAACTGGCTTACTAGGATAGGAGATAGATCAATAGAGAAGCAGTGGCAGACATTTAAGGAGATATTTCAGAATACTCAGAATAAGTATATTCCTACTAGAAAGAAAAATTCTAAGGGGAGGACCCACCATCTGTGGTTAACTAAAGAAGTTAAGGAAAGCATCAAACTTTAGGAACGCATCAAACTTAAGGAAAAAGGAAAATTGTGCAAAGATGAGTGGCAGGCCAGATGATTGGTCAGAACATCAAGAAAGGCAGAGAATGACTAAAAGGTTAATCAGGAGAAAGAAATTAGAGTATGAGAAGAAGCTAGCTAGAAGTGTAAAAACAGATACCAAGAGTTTCTGCAGGTATTTAAATTGAGTGTTGATCCTCTGGAGAATGAGAATGGGGAGTTAATAGTAGATAAAAAGGAAATGGTGGATGAAATGAACAAATATTTTGCTTCTGTCTTCACTATAGAGGATACAAAAAACATTCCAGCAATAGCTGTAAATCAGGAGGTGGAAGGAAGAGAGGAACTTGGTGAAATTACAGTCATCAGGGAAGCGGTGCTCAGCAAACTGATGGAACTGCAGGCTGACAAGTCCCCGGGTCCTGATGTGCTTCATCCTAGGGTCTTAAAAGAGGTGGCTACAGAGGTAGTAGATGCATTGGTGTTAATTTTTCAAAACTCGCTAGGTTCTGGAAAGGTTCCATCAGACTGAAAAGTAGCAAATATAACCCCTCTATTCAAGAAGGGGTGAGGCAGAAAACAGGTAACTATAGGCCAGTTAGCTTGACGTCTGTCGTGGGGAAGGTGTTAGAATCGATCATTATGAAGGCTATAGCTGGGCACTTGGAAAAACTCAAGGTAATTGGGAATCTTCAACATGGTTTTATGAAAGGGAAATCATGTTTAACCAATTTATTGGGGTTTTTTGAAGGAGTAACATGCGCTGTGGATATCGGGGAGCCCGTTGACATTCCGTACTTGGATTTCCAGAAGGCATTTGACAAAGTGCCACATAAAAGGTTATTGCGCAAAGTAGGAGTTCATTGTGTAGAGGGTAACATATTAGCATGGATAGAAGATTGGCTGGCTGGCAGAAAACAGAGAGTATGCATAAATGGGTCCTTTTCTGATTGGCAGGATGTGACGAGCGGAGTCCCGCAGGGGTCTGTGCTGGGGCCTCAACGTTTTTACAATTTATATCAATGACTTAGATGAGGGGAGCGATGGCATGGTAGCTAAATTTGCAGATGACACAAAGATAGGTAGGAAAGTATGCTGTGAAGAGGACATAAGGAGGTTGCAGACCGATTTAGATAGGCTGAGTGAGTGGGCAAAAATCTGGCAGATGGTGTATAATGTGGGAAAATGTGATATTGTTCACTTTGGCAGGAAGAATAAAAATGCAGAGTATTACTTAAACGGAGAACGACTGCAGAAATTGGAGGTGCAGAGGGATCTAGATATTCCAGTGCATGAGTCACAAAAAGTTTGTATACAGGTATAGCAAGTAATAAAGAAGGCTAATGGAATTTGTTTGTGATATAAATGATTTGGAGGAAAGTATAGGTGGTCTGATTAGCAAGTTTGCAGGCGACACTAAGATTGGTGGAGTAGCAGATAGTGAAGGGGACTGTCAGAGAATACAGCAGAATATGGATAGACTGGAGAGTTGGGCAGAGAAATGGCAGATGGAGTTCAATCAGGGCAAATGCGAGGTGATGCATTTTGGAAGATCTAATTCAAGAGTGAACTATACAGTAAATGGAAAAGTCCTGGGGAAAATTGATGTACAGAGAGATTTGGGTGTTCATGTCCATTGTTCCCTGAAGGTGGCAACGCAGGTCAATAGAGTGGTCAAGAAGGCATACGGCATGCTTTCCTTCATCGGACGGGGTATTGAGTACAAGAGTTGGCAGGTCATGTTGCAGTTGTATAGGACTTTGGTTCGGCCACATTTGGAAAACTGCGTGCAGTTCTGGCCGCCACATTACCAAAAGGATGTGAATGCTTTGGAGAGGGTGCAGAGGAGGTTCACCAGGATGTTGCCTGGTATGGAGGGCGCTAGCTATGAAGAGAGGTTGAGTAGATTAGGATTATTTTCATTAGAAAGACAGAGGTTGAGGGGGGACCTGATTGAGGTGTACAAAATCATGAGAGGTATAGACAGGTTGGATAGCAAGAAGCTTTTTCCCAGAGTGGGGGATTCAATTACTAGGGGTCACGAGTTCAAAGTGAAAGGGGAAAAGTTTAGGGGGGATATGCGTGGAAAGTTCTTTACGCAGAGGGTGGTGGGTGCCTGGAACGCGTTGCCAGCGGAGGTGGTAGACTGGGGCACGATAGCGTCTTTTAAGATGTATCTAGACAGATACATGAATGGGCAGGAAGTAAAGAGATACAGACCCTTAGAAAATAGGCGTCCTGTTTAGATAGAGGATCTGGATCGGCGCAGGCTTGGAGGGCCGAAGGGCCTGTTCCTGTGCTGTAATTTTCTTTGTTCTTTGTTCTTTTGAATGCTATCCTTTATTACGAGGGGAATTGAAAATAAAAGTAAGGATGTTATGCTTCAGTTATACAGGGCATTGGTGAGGCCACATTTTGAATACTGTGTGCAGTTTTGGTCTCCTTATTTAAGAAAGGATGTGAATGTGTTGGAGGTGGTTCAGAGCAGGTTTACTGGATTGATACCTGGAATGAGCGGGTTGTCTTATGAGGAAAGGTTGGACAGACTGGGCTTGTTTTCACTGGAGTTTAGAAGAGTGAGGGGAGAGTTGATTGAAGTTTATAAGATCCTGAACGGTCCTGACAAGGTGGAGTGGATGTTTCCTCTGGTGGGTGAGTCCAGAACTAGAGGGCACTGTTTTGAAATTAGGGGTCCCCCTTTTGGGACAGAGATGAGGAGAAATTTTTTCTCCTGAGGGTTCTTTGGCGTTCTCTGCCTCAGAAGGTGGTGGAGACGGGAGTCATTGAATATTCTTAGGGTGGAGGTAGATAGATTCCTGTTTGGCAAGGGAATCAAAGATTATTGGGGGTAGATGGGAGTGTGGAATTCAAGACAGAAACAGATCAGCCATGCTCTTATTGAATGGCGGGGCCAAATGGCCTACTTCTGCTCCTAATTCATCTGTTCGTAGGATGCTCTGTAGCAGTCTTTGCTGAAGCAATGAGCACTGAAATAAGTGATTTGATGTGAACTTCAACCTTTTAGGCATGGTTCTCGGTGTACAAACCACTGAAAATTTAACACCTTCTTGAATGAAATGTAACTTTTTTTAATGACATACTAAATAATAATTATTGCTGAAAAACCTCTCTGGCCCTGAAAAACTTATTTTTTAAAAGATGTTTGTTTGATATTTCAGTTTGTACCTTAATCCATGTGTATGTCCCAATCTTTATTTCACTCTGTAAAATTATTAAAAAGTGAATGATAATTAGTGCTTTTTACTTCCTGGATGCCAGAGATCCCGACAGGTGGCACCAGAATGAAATTGACTTTGTAGTAGAGGAAATCAGCACTGCAGAGCTCGCTCGATCTTTGAGTGGCTTTCTTCGAAGTCAATGGTGAGCGCCATTCCTTTGCCACTGACAGCAAAATCTGGGCCAGTAATTCATTAGAAAAGCTGTAGTGCCAGAGGACTGATGCACTGCTAACATTATACCTTTATTTAAGAAGGGAACTAGATTATGTCCAGGAAACTATAGACCAGTCAGCTTAACATTGGTGGTAGGAAAAATAAAGGAATGCCTACTAAAGGAGAAAATAGAAAAACATCTAGAAACCAAACATATAACAATGAATTGTTAGCATGGATTTTAAAAGAGGAGGTCTTTCCTAACCAATCTGACTGAATTCTTTGAAGAAGTAATAGAGAGAGTAGACAAGGGTAATGTAGTTGATGTAACTTATCTAGGGGCTGAATTTTGTTCAGCTCCCGATATCGGGTTCCGTGGTGAGGGGCAGCCAGAAGATCTCACCGGCAGCAGCCCGCCACGGAACCCAACGCCGGGATTACCGGGCCTGATCTTCCTGGTGGTGGCAAGGCTCTGTGGCGGCCCTCCTGCTGCTCGATGACGGGGCCCAATTTCAATATTTAAATAAACTCCATGTATACATTTAAATCCAATTCACTGCAATCTTACCTTTGGTTCCGGATCTTCCGTGCAACAGGCGGCACTTGCGCCTTCACTTTCTCATTCAGGGAAAGCTGGTGCCACCAAGGTGGGGAAGTGGGGGGGAGGAAGCAGAGCATTTTTAGTATAGTGAGAGGTGGGGAACGGAGTCAACGCTGCATTTTTAGTGTAGTGGGGTTGGGGGGCGGTGACCTCTGCACTTTCTGCAGTTGTGACGGGGGGGGAGAGGAGTGACCTCTGCACTTTGTGCAGTTGGTGGGAGAAGGGATCAACTCTGCAATTTCACTGTATTGGGGAAGGGGGCCAACATTTATTTTTAGTGTGATTGGGGGGGAGGACGAAGTCTACTTCAATCTGTCAACACAGGCATGGCAGCCCTTTAAAAATGGTGCCAGTACCTGCGCAGAAACAGGCAACGCTGTTGCCAAGGCCACCCCGCCACGTGATGAGCGCTGGATCGTGTTGGCATGGTGGTGTGCGGCCTTTTGCCAACTGTCACTCACGGCCGCGGGAAAGTAGAATCTAGCCCTATATTTCCAAAAGACCTTCGATAAGGTGCTACGTAATAGAGTAATGAACAAGGTCAGAGCATGCAGAGTCAAGGGATAAGTAGCAGAATGAATAGCTAGCTGGGTGCAGAAAGTGGTAAAGGATAGCTATTCAGAATGGCAGAAAGGAGGAAGTGAGGTTCGACAAGGATCAGTGGTGGGACCATTGTTGTTCACAATGTATATTATTGATTTAGACTTTGGAATCAAAAACGCAATTTCTAAATTTACGGATAACACCTAAGTGTGTTGGGGGAGGGGTACTCAACACTGAGGAAAACAGTAACAAAATACAAGAAAACATAAGCTTGCAGAATGGGCATATGATTGGCAAATACGTTTCAACACAGATACAGGTGAGGCGTTTTGGTAAGAAAAATAAGGAAGTCACATATTGAAAATAAGAATAAGAAAGGGTCGAGGAGCAAAGGAATCTGGGAGTACAGATGCTCTTTTTTTTTCTTTTGGGCCTCCTTATCTCGAGAGACAATGGATACGCGCCTGGAGGTGGTCAGTGGTTTGTGAAGCAGCGCCTGGAGTGGCTATAAAGGCCAATTCTAGAGTGACAGGCTTTTCCACAGGTGCTGCAGAGAAATTTGTTTGTCGGGGCTGTTGCACAGTTGGCTCTCCCCTTGCGCCTCTGTCTTTTTTCCTGCCAACTACTAAGTCTCTTCGACTCGCCACATTTTAGCCCCATTTTTATGGCTGCCCGCCAGCTCTGGCGAACGCTGGCAACTGACTCCCACGACTTGTGATCAATGTCACAGGACTTCATGTCGCGTTTGCAGACGTCTTTATAGCGGAGACATGGACGGCCGGTGGGTCTGATACCAGTGGCGAGCTTGCTGTACAGTGTGTCTTTGGGGATCCTGCCATCTTCCATGCGGCTCACATGGCCAAGCCATCTCAAGCGCCGCTGACTCAGTAGTGTGTACAAGCTGGGGATGTTGGCCGCCTCGAGGACTTCTGTGTTGGAGATACGGTCCTGCCACCTGATGTCAAGTATTCTCCAGAGGCAGCGAAGATGGAATGAATTGAGACGTCGCTCTTGGCTGACATACGTTGTCCAGGCCTCGCTGCCATAGAGCAAGGTACTGAGGACACAGGCCTGATACACTCGGACTTTTGTGTTCTGTGTCAATCTGGGAGTACAGATGCACAATCCAGTAAAAGCAATGATGCAGGTTAATAAGGCCATTAAAAAAGAAACCAATCACTAGGGTTTATTTCTAGAGGGATAGAATTGAAAAATAGAGAAGTTATTGCTAAACTTGTTTTGAATCTTGGTTAGATCACACTTGGAGTACTGGATACAGTTTAGATCGCCATATTATAAAAAGGATATCGAACCACTGGAGAGGGTACATAGAAAGATTTATAAGGATGATACCAGAAATGCAAGATTATACCCATCAAAAATGGATGAACAGGCTGGATCTCTTTTCTCTTGAAAAGCAAAAACTGAAGGGTGTCCTAATAGAGACCTTTAAAAAATTATGAAAGGTTTTGATAGAGTAGACACAGAGTGTTTCCACTTGTGGGGAAGAGCAAAACTAGAGGTCATCCATAGAAGATACTCACCAAGAGTAAGGAATTCACAATAAGTTTCTTTAACTAGAAAATTGTGAGAATGTGGGACTCTCTACCACTGGGAGTAGTTGAAGCGAATAGTACAGAAACATTTAAGGGGAGGCTCGATAAGCATATGAGGGAGAAGCGATTGAAGAGTGATACTGATAGAGTTAGGGAAGGAAAGATGGGAGGAGGCTTGACTGAAGCATAAATGGTGCACAGACTGATTGGGCCAAATGATCTGTTTCTGTGCTGTATATTCTATGTAAACCATATTTTACAAAGCCTGTGTAAAAGTGTGTGACACCAATACATTATTTTATAATATTCCTAAATAACTGATGGACTTTGCATTGTTATCCTATCATGTGTTTTAGGAGACAGTTGTACAAGTAAAGTTGCATGAGGTAAGACGTATTTACAAAAGGCGGCACGGATTGAAACCTTTGGTGAGTAACTTATGACATTAAATTAATTTGTTTGCATTTATTTTGGAACAATTTACAATTGCTGTACATAAAATATTAAAAGAATTGGAAAATACTTTAATCATTGTTCCATATTATATATTTTCTAATCATGTATAATGCAGAAAGGTATCTGTGTTTAAAGTGAATCATGTGCTTAAATTTTACCATAGAGCTTTGGAGATTATACAATGTTTGCTGCCATATGGATTGACCTAGAGTTGTAATACAGTGACAGTAACTACTTTTTGCTCACTTCACTGTTCCTCCCTTTAGGGTCTTGAGGTTTTTTGCACAGAAGATGATCTTTGTTCTGATATCTACTTGAAATTTTACAACTCAAAAGATCGTGATGAACTCTACTACTATCTTGCAACCTTTTTAGGTCAGTTATGTACAAATATACTATACATGTACTTTAGCTGTTTTCCATTTAATTCTTGAATATCAAATCCCAATCCTGCGAAAAGAAAATTTAACCACTTTTCTTCACCCAAATCTGCTTGAAAACTGACCACATTTTTGAACTAAGATAGGCTGATTCAAGTGGTGGTCAGCCTTGGAACTTGAACTAGTCTGCTTTGGTGTGATGAAAGTGTTACAGCACACTTTTATTTGTTGAGATTATTTTGGCATATTGCATATTAATTCAGTAAAACCATGTCAGACTTTTACACATTGAATTTATACTTTGAAATTATCCTTTTTCGAAGTGAAATTTTGTAATTAAAAATGCGTTGTGAGTCAATATACTGTCCTTTTTTGCCTGTTTCTGTTTATTTTGTAAGCAATGTTCAGGGTCAGTCGGGGAGCTGGCTTAGAAGATTTGTGAAATCCCACAGTACAAATAAGCTGAATTGATATACAATAACGATTGCTGAAACACGCTGGGTTAATAAATAAAAAAATTAGTGCCACCGATCACAATCCTTGAACCTAGCTCCCTGTTTTCAGTCACTGTTTAACTAAATGTTTATCAGAAATATTTTTAAAGGAATACTTGATGATGAGACTTCTTCTCTACTGTGTGTTTTATGTTCTATCAGATGCGAATTTACATAACTGTATAAACATTACATAATCAATGAAAATTAGCTTTATTTACTACTTCTGCCATGTATCATATCTTACATTAATTTCATTTCGCAGTTCAAATTGTAGAGTGCAAAATCCACGTTTTGAGCAGTTTGTGTTTTTAGCTGTCAATCACAATCATAAAGTAACATCTTGTTGCTCAGATTGTCTATTTTTGTGGTTCAGCCCAAGCCTAAATCAAAAATCTGAATTGGTATGGATGAATTGAGGTACTAAGAAGTGAGATTTATGTGCATAAATCCCTATGTGACTAATTCCTAATCTCAAGAGAAATGCTGAGCAGATTGAGTCCTTTGTCAACAGAAAGAAAGAAAACAAGCAAGTCGCAATGGAGTTCTTGTGCACCTGTAACCTCTAAAAACAATTTTACACATGGCAATAGCACTATGGAAAAAAATAAAGTCTGTTCTTTGGGTTTAATTGAGCCCCTTAAATGTCTTCAGCTTTTACATGAGGCTTTTTAAAATATCAAATCTATGACATTGCAAACTATTTATAACCACATTCAACCCTACATCTCAGTCTGTACATTTTGCTATTCTAACTCTGATCTATATACAGTGGGGATTATTATGATGATGTAAAACAGTTGTTATGCACCTATCCCGACTTCAATCTAAATGAAAATTGGGAGAGAAGTATAACTGGCAGTTGAATCGATTTTACACTATCATCCAAAGTCAAAGTTAACCCCAGTTTGTCTGCTGCATTCTACCCCCTCCCCCCACTCAACAATCAGCCCTTGGACAATGAAATACTCTTTCTGAGTCTTTCCACCTTGCTACTTCTCTTGCTCATCTTCAAAAGTATCCTCAAACCTATCTCTTTGGTTATCTTCCCTAATTCTACTCTTTCTACTACTAAGTGACAGTTCCTGTCCTCATCACGCACCTTTGCTGTGGTAAAAGTAACATGTAATTAATTGCAAGATGTTTTTGGGCTGTCTTCACACACCATGGGGTGAATTTTACAGACCCCCACCCCCCCACCCTGATGTCAGGGGTCGTGCTGGTGAGACACGGAAAATGCCTCCGGCAGAGATCCGCTATGGACCTCAATGCTGGGAAGGCCCGGCCCGATATTGCCGGTGGCGGCGAGGCCTTTTGGCGGCCTCCCTGCTGCTCGGTGATGGGAACCAAATTTAAACATGCAAATTAATTTAAGTAAAGGAATTAATTACCTTCTTGCCTCCACCTTCCGTCCCGCTGTGATATTGGTGCCGGTGGCCGGCACTCCCACGCATTTGGATCTTAGTCCAGGGATCCAAGGTGGA
Source organism: Heterodontus francisci (assembly GCF_036365525.1). Taxonomy (NCBI): domain Eukaryota; kingdom Metazoa; phylum Chordata; class Chondrichthyes; order Heterodontiformes; family Heterodontidae; genus Heterodontus; species Heterodontus francisci. Next base: position 107,271,560 of record NC_090375.1, on the reverse strand, counting down.
ACACTGGTGAGGAGGGGGCAGCAGGCAAGTTTTTCAGTGCGGGAGGGGTGGGAGTGAGATCAAACTAATATCATTGGGTTAGAGTTCAAAGTTCATGTACTTGGGTGGAAAGGTCAGGTGGGCACGAGAAGTGTTTTGTGGTGGACAGAGCAAGTAATGAATTTTATGGTAATTGGGGGTGTGGGAGAGGGGCAATTTAAATGGATTTAAATTTTTTCAATAAACTTACCTTTAAATATTTAAATTGAAAGTTAAGGATCAAAGCCTTTAAAAATGGCTTCATCGGGGAGGGACGTGCGGGTCTGCCCCAGCCATTTAAATGAGCTGCCGCGTTTAATTATGGCGGCGGAAGTATAAATTTCAGCCCCATGCCATGGTGTTGGCAAAGGGCCAGGGCACTTCTCCTCTCTCCCTCCTGAAAGCAGAGACAGTGGATGGGTTGGGAAGTAGCTAAATTCAATTTATTAAAACTATGTACCAGAAAATATCTTTGAGATTACATGCAAATATTTCCTAATTTAAAAATTGTAGGATGTTTCATTTCATTTTGTAAAGTACATAAAATATAAAACAATTAGATCAGAACAGAATTACTGGTTCCTTTATAGGAAGAAACTAATATTTAGTTACATTCTGAAATAGTAATTATGAAGGTTTTGTTTCCCTACAAAATTTCTTTCAACAGAAAATCACATTACCGAGCACACAGCTGAAAGCTATATGCTACAGTGGCAAAGAGGACATCTCTCAAATTATCAGTACCTCCTGCATCTCAATAATCTGGCTGACCGCAGCTGTAATGACCTGTCTCAGTATCCCATCTTTCCTTGGATCATAGCTGATTATGCTTCCTCAGAGCTAGGTAACATTGATATCAATTATTATTTTCAGAAACTTAAGGATCCATTTGTATCTTAAAATGGGCATGTTTTTTTAAATGGTGTTACGTACATATACATCAGAAATAATAGCACATCTCTAACCTTTGTTTTGAAACAGATCTTTCAAACCCTGAAACCTTTCGTGACCTTAGGAAGCCAGTGGGTGCCTTAAATAAAGAGCGGCTAGATCGGTTGTTGGTATGGGTTCTTTTCGAACAGATAAATCATATTTAGTCATATATTTCTGAGTATATCTTGTCAGCTTTTTTGTTGAAAGTAAATCTCTTGATAGCCAATTAAATAACCATTGATAATTCCAGATAGTTTTTTCAGTTTAAAATAGCACATAATTGGGACAAATTTGGTGCGCAGCAGGGTATTTGTTTTCCTCGGTGTTAATAGCTTTAAAAGCAAGTCAGGGCAAACTAAAACTGTCCTGGCATTTCCCATCTCAATTTGTTTAGTGCAAGCTATTTAAAATGGAGGTAGTTAAACTTGCCTGCCTGTGGTGAGCATGAGATCTGCATGTTTGGAGCCCAAGACAAAATGAGACTTCTCAGTAACATGTCACCACAAATAAACTGTTCACTCCAATCCTAGTTACTACTGGCTTGAGGTCTTTTTCAACTTTACTCGTCTGATTTGCTTTAATTTGTTTTACCTGTATGATGGTGAATGCTGCAAGACCCAAATCTGATACTGGCATGAACAGAAATAATGTCAACTGCTTGAATGCTATTCCTGTTTCTCTCTCACTTATGATTGACAGTACTGCATTTTGCTGTTCTTCTCTCAGCCCTATGTTTTAATGTTCCTGACTTCAGAATGGGTCACAGTTATGTGATTATCTGTAGAAAAAATTTTTGAGGGAAACAAAACCTTCAAAATTACTGTTTCAGCATGTAACTAAATATTAGTTTCATGACACTAACGTAAGTGAATTTGTGAGTTTGTCACTTTAGTGATTTAATTCATATTAGACTGCTTTGTGTTCAGTTTATTTTTTTAAAAATAAAAAGAACAGTAACCAGAACATGTCTTCCTTTGTTCATGTGAGATAGACCTGGTGCCCTAATCCATGCTCAACATTAACATTTGCTGTTTTTTTTTATAGATCTCCCTTGTTTATCCAGTGTGAAACTCCAAAAACAAAGAGAAGGCAGTAAAATGTCTTTGCTTTAGCTGCTTCCCTGCAGATTTTTATTTGCCTGATTTTAATTTTGCTTAAAGCAGTGTGCTCTCATTTTGTTTATCGTTTATGTCTCTAAACTCAACTATTCAATTGCTCTAATAAAAACAAGAAATGCTGGAAATACTCAGCAGGTCTGGCAGCATCTGTGGAGAGAGAAGCAGAGTTAACGTTAACTCTGCTTTCTCCACAGATGCTGCCAGACCTGCTGAGTATTTCCAGCATTTCTTGTTTTTATTTCAGATTTCCAGCATCTGCAGTATTTTGCTTTTATTCAATTGCTCTTCTGGCTGGCTTCCCATCCTCCAGCCACCATCAATTTCAGCTTATCCAAAGCTGTGGATATCCTATCCTTTTCCAAGTCCTATTCACCCATAACCTCTACGTTCATTGACCTACATTAACACTCCCCTAATGCCTCACCTGTAAAATTCCTGTCCTCATGTTTAATTCCCTTCTTGGCCTCATTCTCTCCCATCTTATCTATAACCTTCTTGAGCCCTACAGCCCGATGAGAATTCTGTATTATTCCAGCTCTTTGTTCTTCCGCATCCCCCACTAATTTCACACCACAATTGATAACTGTGTCTTCAACCATCAAGACCCTGAGCTCTGGGATCCTATCACTGTATCTCTCCATCTCTCTCTTCACCTTTAAGACCCTCCTTAAAACCCAACTCTGACCAAAGCCACCCCTCCTTCTATCTCCTTCTCTGGCTCGTCTTCCAGTTTTCTCTGATTGTACTTCTGTGAAGCATCTTGGGACATTTTTCTACATTCGAGGCCCTATATAAATGTAACTTGTATTGTTGTATGGCCTGCGTTAGATTCCAGCCTAACCTAAAGTCAGCTGAAATGAATTCCTGCATTAAATAAGTTGGGACAGCCTCTGCTTGGTCCTAATAAGTGTGAGCTAATGATACACAAAATTTTCCACGAGTTGGTACAAATTGTCAGTCAAAAATATCATAAAGGTGAAAGTGGCGACATTATGCTGAGTCTGGGGCTAAGGTACTTTGTTAGTGTAGAATGAACATGGTCTCATTCTGTATCTGGCCACTTAGTGACAGTGAGTAACCCAAAATGGAGAAGTGTTAATTAGTGCAAAAATTGAAGGTAGTTGGGGGCGGGGGGAGGGGGGGTGCAGTGATGCGGGGAGGCACAATGATTTTATAGAACCCACAGCTTATTAGTTCTATCTAAATCGAATGGCGTAAATAAGGACAAACACAACAAATAGATTCACAATGTTTTTTTTTCATTTTAGACTCGCTATCGAGAAATGCCCGACCCAAAGTTCATGTATGGAAGTCATTATTCTTCCCCAGGCTATGTCCTCTTCTACCTTGTGAGAGTTGGTAAGGTTACATTTTTTTTTACTACTGTTTGGTTGAAAATTATTTCTGACTTATTGTATGGGTAGAAAATCAAAGTCAGAAAAAAAGGAAATAAGCGTAACTTCCATTGTAACTTGCCCAGCGTAATACTGTAAAATCTGGTGTTGTTATCCTCTGTGTTACACTATTCTTGATTTAAAATAATTCAAATTGTGCGTCAGGTTTCCAGGTCTTAGTAAAGTTGTCTAAAGCTGTGGCCTAAAGACATTTTTTTTAGTTATGGTATAAAACTTCTAATCAAATTGCAATTGGTAAATATATAACCTATTTAATCCTATGCTCAAGAGAATTGGTATTGAATAAGCAACTCCAAATTTATTGCATTTTTATTTACTATTCACCATCCTATCCCCTCACCAAAGTGAAGTGCAGCTATGAACATGGTGTTGCTGGTTCAGTAGGAAACTGCAATGGAAAAAGCAGTGTTAAAAAGTGTGTTCCAATGATGCAGCCCTGACTTGACCAATAGTGCCACTATGGATTCACGCAACCTGCATATAAGTCACTAAAGATGTAAAATTCAGAAAGCGAAAGGGCGAAGAGCAAGCTAAAGATTAAAACAATTTTTTAAGTGATCTATTGCCATTGGATGCTATTTCTACCGTTCAGTCCTCCATTCCTTTTTGGGGGCATTCATTTGTAATAGATTTAAAGATAAACTTTAGAAAATGTGTGCTCCTAGCATAGAACCTTGCTGTCTGGGCCTCATTTTTGGATTTTGTGCATATACTTGCCCCATTGCACTTTTTTATCCATTAAAATTAATAAATGGAAAATATTGGGCATGTGTGGTTTCACGACATATGCTCCTGGTGGGTGAGGCTCCTTTTAATGTCTTTTTAACTTGAATAGGTGTTGCAAATTAAGTGTATTTTTTAAGGAGTCATTTTTTTCTGAGAAACTTTCACTGTACTCAAAGAGTTAAGATTAATTAATTTAAAAGTTAAATATTACAAAAACTGCAAATTCTGGAAATCTGAAATATGAACTGAGAATGCAGGCGATACACAGCCAGCACAAAATATTAACTGGTGTTTACTCCTTACAGATTCTGACAGATTTTCTGTTTCTAAATTACAGGATTATGTATGTAGAAAGTGTTTTTTAATTTAAAAAAAGCTGATTCCCTTTTTACTTTTTCAGCCCCTGAGTACATGTTGTGTTTACAAAATGGAAAATTTGACAATGCAGATAGAATGTTTAACAGGTTAGTAATAATACCTTTGGGCCAATCTGATAAATTATAAATATTTGTGTGTTTGTGTATTTGCACTAAATGTCTATACTATGTTTAGTTTTGCAGAGACCTGGAGAAATTGTTTAGAAGGAGCAACAGACTTCAAAGAGGTAGAAGATGAATGTTATATTTATTCTGGTGTCCTCCATGGAATAAAGTATCTGAACTGCCAACTGTTTTGCTAATCATTTTTTCACTTTCTAGTTAATCCCAGAGTTTTATGGCACAAATTCCAGCTTCATTGTGAACAATTTGAAGTTGGACCTTGGGAAGAGGCAGGGAGGGAAGATGGTAGACTCTGTGGAACTTCCCCCATGGGCTTCAGGTAATTAGATCTGATGTAGCTTTATAAGTTCTTCTCTCTACTATTTCATGCAGGGAGGTGCCAAACATATTTCAACACTCAAGTCTTTATTAATTCTCACGTATCTGGGTATCAAAGGATTTATTCCCTAAGGAATGCAGCAAGTATTGTTGCATTGGTCAAAACCTTCTATCAGAAATACAGATCATGCTTGATTTATTTAAGAGCATACAGTCAATCTCCCAGAACTCTACTTTCAGAATTGTAGAATCATACAGCACAGAAGGAGGCTATTCGGCCCATTGTGCCTGTGCCAGCTCTTTAAAGAGTTAACTAATTAGTCACACTCCTCAGTTCTTTCCCCATTGCGCTGTAATTTTTCCTTGTAGAGACCTTTAATGGATAAATACATCGTTTCCCTTTGTTAAAAGGCTTTGAACTCGTCTGAGGTTGAAATATGAACAATAATCATGTACATTTAATTACTAAAATAGAGATCCCTAGTTTCAATATTTCTCTTGACATTATCTTTTAATTAATAAGCTTGTATCTATCCACCCCTGTGCCTCTTGGAATATAAGCATGGGGAGGGGGAGGAAGATTTAATAACTTTTGCTTACATTATTTTATATATTTCATGTATTTCACTTGAGTACTTGTAATCAGGTAACAGATTTTATATTTGCTTCCAATTCCTCCACTATTTTCTGTTCTCATCTTGTACATAGTTTTAAAAAAGTGTTTTCTGGATATGTGTGATGCTGGCAAGACTGCATTTATTGCCCATCCCTAGTTGTCCAGAGAAGATGATATGGGCCTTCTCCTTGAACGGTTAAAGTTCTTGGGATGATGGTGCTCTCACAATGGTGTTAGGCAGGAACTTCCAGGATATTGATTGAGTGACAATAAAGAAAAAGCAATGTATGTCCAAGTTAGGATTGTAAGTGATTTTAAAGGGAACTAGCTAGTGATGATGTTTCCACGATATTGCTGCTCCTGTCCTTTTTTTTAAATGATGGAGGTTGCAGGGGAGGATGGTTCTGTGGAAGTAACCTTGCTGAGTTGTTTCATTACATTGTGTAGATCCTATATATTGTAGCCACAGTGCGCCAATGGTGGATATTAAGTCCATTGGCATTAGAACTGGTGAAGCAGACTGCTGTGTCCTGGAATGGTGCGTAACCTCTTGAGTGTGATTGCATCCAGGCAAAGTGGCCTTGTCTGTGATAGAGACAAAGGGAATAGAAAGGCCAAGTAAGATGTCTAGGTCGATGACTGTGCATATGGATGGAAAGTTTACATCGAGGGAGAGGTTAAAAGAGTACTTGAGGGTAGTAATCTCAGCAGAGATGGCAAGGTGAGGTGAGCTTACATTGGCCTAGAATTCTACCATGCCCATAAATGGGGATACAGGAAACAATCCCCATGCCTGAATGGCTAAGTCTGAGGCACACATCATATTGGACCTCAGGCCTAATTATCATCACGCTGCAGACACCTGATGGGCGTCCCCAAGCTACTTGCTGCCAAAAAGAACTCGATGATTGGATGAGTAGTTGAAGTAGGCTATCGGGTCAGGAGGGAGGGCAATCAGGTTGGTAGGGGAATGGTGGCCGGAAGAGAGGTTTGTGGTGCTTGGGATCGGGAATATTGAATAACAGTCAATAACGTTTGAGTTGAATACTGGCTGGGATTAAAGGAGGAGGTGGAGGTGACAGTCAGGCTGAAGTCTGAATGAGGGTGGAGGGAGTCGATGTTGCAACAGGTTGGGGGGCAGTGGCGGGAGGTTGAGGTCCTGATGGGTGAGGGGTGTGGTGGGTTGTCAGCAGCAGTTAGCATGGTTTTATTATTAGATTGGGTGGTGCACTCCTGCTCACCAGAAAAAACTGAATTCAGATAAATAAAATAGTCCTCTGTGTTACTTGGAAATCAGATTTTTTCATTACATAATTGATGAATTTATTCTAGTTTTATTGCATTGACTAGTACTTTATAATGAAATGAGTAGCCAGCTATCCATACAGCCTTGTGGTAATAAAATGTTGTGTTTTTCTAACTCCACTTAATGGGCTGAAAGTTAGACTCCCACTGCCGAAATCGGCGGCAGGTGAAAACAATGGTGGCCCACCGTCGTGGAGCCGCTGCAATGTTAAGCGCAGCGGCTCATTTAAATAGCTGAGGCACCCACCCCCACCCCCCCCCCCCCCCCCGCATCACCCCCAGATGACGTGGAGGGGGCGGGCTGTCCGTCCCCGTCAATGGCGTCAGTACCTGTGCACAGACAGCTGACGCTATTTTGAAAGGGCTTCATACCCTACCGTTCAATTTAAATTTTTAAAGGGGCATTGAATGAAAAAAATTTCAAAAATTTACCTTGCCCCTCTCTCACCCGCCCCCCCCCCGCCTCCATAACCATAGAATGAATTACTTGCTCTCTCTGTCCCCCTCCCAAAACACTTACCTTGTCCACCTGACCTTCCCCCTCTCCCAAAGTGCATAAACTTTAACCAATGACGTTACTTTGACCCCATTCCCCCACTTCCCACACTGAGAAACTTGAAACTTAACTCCATGCCCCCCGCCCCCACCAGTGTGGTACCTTATTTCCCCGGACAGGGATCTGAAGGCATGGGAGTGCCGGCCAGTGGCATGAAGATCGCAGCAGGACAGAAGGCGGGAACGTGAATATAATTAATTCAATGCTTTTAATATATTTAAATGGTGGGCCCGCCACGAGGCCTTGCAGCCACCAGCAATATTGGGCCAGGCCCCCTCGGTGTCAGGGTGTATGGCGGCCCTCTCCCGGAGGCATTTTCTGGTCCCTCCGCCATGACCCTCAATGTCGGGGGGGACTGTTAAATTCAGCCCGATATATTTGGTCAGACAGCTGGCATGCACCTACTGCTTTAGCATATTCCACAACTACTAGCCCTGTAGCAATGATATGCAGGCTCAGTTGTATTAAGGATGATTTTACAATGAACCTATTGGTCTGAGACTTGTAGCTGAAGGTTGGTTTTCAGCCAGGTAGTACCCTATTTACATTGCTTAGGTCCTGCCTGTCTGGAGCTTAACCTACCCTGCTAGTAGGTAAGCCGTGTGAATGTCTGGATACCTGTGTGCAGAGAGCATGCTTCCAACAATTGGAACTTTAAATCTTTAAAGAGAAAGGAGGGGAGAGTCCGTATACTCTCAGTGTTAAACTTGAGTAAAATTAGTTTAACAAGTGTCCAATAAATCCACAAAAACCCCCAAAGCACTTTGTAAATATGCCATCCAATATCCAACCCAAGTGGTGTGAGACTAATGCCTCAATTGAATTCTCTTTGCAACACTCCAGGGCTGTGTTGGTTCTTGACTGCAGGGTCGAGAAATTGCCTAGCGTAGTGCTGCTTGTAGCTGCTACAGAGGCCTTGAGTCACTCTACCAGTGTCCCTTGCATGGTGTTCTGCCAGGATAAGGGTGCATGCAGGTTGTCTCCTATGTGCGCCGGAAGGCTCTGATTCAGCGCTATGCTGACATAGTACAGCACAACTGGTTGCTGTGACACCAGGATCGAAAATTTGGGTAAGGAATGTGCAGGCAGCACCTGTGTTGTTTATTCAAGAGAAAACAAGCATGAAGATTCAAGATGGGCCCTGCAGTTGTGTTATTTAAAGGGCCAGGCACCCTAATTTCAGTTGAGTTAAATTTTGCAAACTTTTCCACTTGCAAAGTGTCAGGAAGTACTCATGTAATTTTGGAAGTGTTGTGGTCAGTTGCTGCATTTGCCAGAGAATATTGTTGCATCCTCACGGGTGGACTCAGAGGGGTGTGGAGGCGCCAGAGGAGTAGGTGACGTATTAACACAAAGGCTGCAACAGGTATGAAGGCAGCAGTTGCAGTGTCTCTGGGACTGCAGCATGACAGGAAGATGGAACAGAGGCTGTAGCGGAGAGGGCAAGAACTGCAAGTTGGAGCTGAGCACCTCCATGCTCCTCGACAGTGACAGCAGGCTGTCTAGCAGGCCAACCAATGCACCCAGTCTTCTGGTGAGCTAGCAAATGAACATCCTTGCCCCCTTGCCTGGCTGCAGGACACTTGTGCCTGGATGATTCTATACTAGCCTCTGAGGTAGACACAGTGCCAGTATCTGAGCTGGTGGCAGCGATTGTCAGGTCAATTGAGTGCTGTGCTCCTACTCTCTTTCCTCTTCCTGGGGCTGCTGTGACTGGGCAGATGGCAGTTCTTGAGTGTTTCAAAGCAGGAACTCAGAAGATGGTGTAAGGGACGGGGGGGTGGATGTAGGAGCTCCATGGTTACACCATCTGCCGCTTGCTCATCGTGCCAGAGAGTAGGATGAGGGCGAGCTGGGAGTTGAGAAGCGGCATAAGGCAGGAACACGCTGTCATCCTCAGTGTTCTCAGCAACATCGGGTGCCACGCAGCTGGCCCCATGATGCAGAGAACCATCTCCTCCGTAGGTCTCAGGAGGTGCAGGTGTCCTTGGCCCCTGCCAGTTCTGCATTGCTCACTTCTATTGTGTGCCAGCATATCCTGCAAGAGAGAAGACAGAATTTCCTTGGTTGTGTAGCACCTCGTTTGGGGGATGTGCTTGCCAAGGCTGAATAGCTGGAGGCAGTGTGTGTGCGCGTGCGTGCATGGGGCTGGTGGCATTGGTAGGTGTGTGGAGGTGGTGTTAGGCATGAGTCCTGAGGGCCAGGGAGTGCTGCTGGGTGTGTGATGCATTGAGCAACATGAAAGGCATTCACTGAAGTCGATCACCTGTGTGAGGTTGTTAGATTTCTTGTGGCACTGCTGCAAAGTCCTCGGGTCCAGACTTTGGAGTGGACCTTCCTGGTCACCTGTACCCAGTCCCTTCTGCGTGTAGTCCTTGAGGGTCTCATACTACCCCCAAGAATCCATAATGTCTCCCCTCCTGCACCACTAATGACTCCAGCAGCACATCCGTCAAGTTCGATCCCCCTTTTTGCCCTGGTGTCCACTTTGCACTCATTTACATTGCAGCACTGTTTTTGTGTAGCTTCCGGTAAAGCACAGCCTGCCTTTAAGAAGAGCAGGTTGGCTGGACTAAGTGGTCTGATAACAACTCTGCCTGTACTACCTGCTATATGCAGGGGTTGCAGGCAGCATTCAGGAGCAGACAGCAGTGCTGGGGCCACTCGCAACAGTGCCACAATCATTCAGATGAGGTGGATACACAAAGTTTGCATGTCACCCATCTCGTTCTGAAAGGGTGCGGGTAGGTTGCTAATTGTGACACCCCCCCCCCCCCCCCCCCCACCCCCAGCCACCAAAAAAAGTGGGGTGAACCAATTTCTAGCCCCAGATTTACACTGCAAATTCAGCATCAGTGCAAAGCAGAAATCACTTTGAACTGATTCTAAACTTGCAGTGTACACATCCTAAAATTCTGGCATTCAATTTCGTAAATTTTAATGTTCATTTATCATTATTTGACTAAATGTGCAATGTAAAATAGGGTTTAATTTTAGAACTTAAGTTTCAATTAAAATTATGTGAAATAAGCCAATATGATTACTCTTAATTTGTTTTGAGCCAAACTGCAGTAGTACTACAAAATGCAACTTATTACTAATTTCTGTGATCGAATTTTTAGTTTCAGCATTAGTCATTGTTGACATTGAATAAGATTACACCAGTGAACTGAGAGTAGAGACACTTCGGAGTATGGTGGACGATTTAAAAATCGACAAAATTTGAACTGTCCAGCCAATTTGAAAACTAGCACAATTTTGTGAGGGAACATATTAAATCTGCTATTTTGTCTATTGTGCCCTTTAGGCCCTGATGATTTCCTCCAGAAGAACAGAGATGCTTTAGAGAGCCAGTATGTTTCTGAACATCTGCATGAATGGATCGATCTAATATTTGGTTACAAGCAAAAAGGGAGTGAAGCCATTGCAGCCTACAATGGTATGATTTTCCTAGCATTGTTGGAGAAAAAAATTGAAAATATTAAATTTTGAACCATTGTAATAAGAAATTTTGGTTAAGTAATAAAATGCATATTTAAGTGTAAGCATTTCTTTCCCAGTGCTGGTCATTTCAGTGATTGAAATGTCAAACTGTGAATTTAGAAACATAAAATGCATTTTTAGTTTCCTTTTCCAGTGTTTCCTGAATTAAAAGCTTAAGCAGTTTAGTAGAAGTGGAAGATGTAAAGAAAGGCCGGCTACCCGACCCGCACCCGACGGCTCCCGTGACATATGTCGGGTTCGGGTCGGGTCGCACTTATGGGTCCAGCATTCGGGCTCAGGTCGGGCCGGGTCGGACACACTGTAACACAACCTGAGGTAATTGGCTCCACTGTTAATGTTATGTTTGGACTAGTTACAGTTATTTTAAATTTGTGCAGATCAGCAACAAAGTGAGAAACGTAAGGTAGGTTAGCTGATAGTCGGGTTGGGTTGGGCGTGGGAAAAAATGGAAGGACTCGGGCCGGGTCGGGCTCAGGGTCGGATGTGGTTCTGTCGGGCTCGGATCGGGTTTCGTTTGCATATCCAAGCCGGCCTTTAGTAGAGACTGAATAAGGAAGCACAATCTTCTTATCTGCTCCCCACAAACTCTGATTCAGACATCAGATAAGATGTACTGTCATTGATTTACCAGCCTCTTTGATGGTAAGCTTCCACATGAGGTCTGAGCAATGTATTATGCAGAGCCATCAGTATATTCAGTACACAGCATTAGGGCTGATTAAGTATAGGAAACGGGATAGAAAGATAACGATTGGTAATGATTCTGTTATTTCCATTTACACCTCCTTTACATCCTTTGTTTCTTTACTTGTCCCATTATCATCCCCGTCCCCTTGTGCCTTGCACCATCAACCCTTTTATCATTTAATCTCTTCTGCCTTCCATCTTATCACAGACCTTCCCTTTAGTTCTTTCTTCGCCCCTCCCTGCCTCTGTACTTGCTTAAGATTGTTAAACTTGCAATATTACTTGTTATCTCTCTAACTTTTTCTAGTTCTGATGAAAGGACATCAACCTGAAATGTTGACTTTGTTTCTCTCTCCAGTGATGCTGCCTAACCTGAATATTTCCAGCATTTTCTGTTTTTAATTAGGATAGAAAGGATAGTGTGGAACATGTGGGAGGAGAGTGAGCAACTTAAAAGTCATTGACATAAGAGCGTTTTACCCTGTGGCCCACCTGTAGAGACAACATAACTCCACGATTTGCAGTGTTTTTCCCTATTAACAAATTACTTGCAAATTATATTGGGCTGGATTTTAAGCAGCCCTCAAAGTCGTGATCCGTGGTGGTGGCGGCGGGGGGTGGGGTGGTTCCTGAAGATGGTTCCAGATGAGGTTTGCCACGGATCTTGATGCCAGCAGGGCCCAGCCCGATCCTCCCCGGTGGCGACGAGGCTACGTGGCAGCCACCCCCCACCACCCCCCCCCCCCCTGCCACTGGGCGACAGGACCACAATTTGAATATTTAAATCAATAAAATTAATGAATTTAAATATACTCATCCACAATCTTGAGGGCCGCCACGGCCGGCACTCCCACGCCTTCAGATCCCCATTCGGGGAAATAGGCGCGCCACTGGTGGAGAGGAGGGGAGGAGGTAAGTTTATCAGTGCAGTGGGTGTGGGGTGGGAACGGGGTCAAATACACGTCATGGGTTTAGGGGATGGTGGGAAGGGTTGTACTTTGAACTTTGTGTAATTTTGGTGGGGGGGGAGGGTCAGACGTTAAAGGCAAGTGTTTTGGAGGGGAAAGGGCAAATAGATAATGTAATTGTTATGGGGGGGGGGATGGGAAAGGAGCGTTGGAACTTTGTTTATGTAATTCTGGGGGGATATCTCTTTAAAAATTTAAATGTCCTGGCAGGGCTGACTGCCCTTTCAAAATGGTGTCAGCACCTGCACGCAGGCAGCTGGTGCCATTGCCGGGGACGGACAGTCCGCCCCCTTCACATGATTGGGGATGGTGGGCAGGCAGACTGCCCCAACTATTTAAATGAGCTGCTGCACTTAAGATCACAGCGGCTCTTTGGCGTGCAGGTCGCCATTTTTTGAGCTTGCCACCAAGATCGGCAGGGAGCTCATAGAATCCAGCCAATTTTGTTCAATCAAAGAATGATTTAAAAGTGAATAATTTACATTTTTCAATGCATACAACATTTTGATCATAATTCAGAAAGAACCTAATTAAGACCTATTTGTTCATCAAGTCTGCCAAAATGAATTATGATACGTATGTTACATTTTTTAGGCTCCATCAGATATTTCTGTCCTGCCAAATGCCAAAAATCACTCCCATAAGCAAACTCTTGTTCTTTCCAAATTGAAGTATGACTTTATATCTTATAATGTAGCATTGCCCAGGATCCAAACTAAAACTCTGGTCAGTTTAATTAGCTCATTGAATTAAAATGAGCCCTCTTATGTTACCCTAGTCTTTGAATAATGGTAGAATAAATATGCTATTAGACCATATGTGTTACGCTAGAACTATGGTCAAGTTTATTGGAAATTTTTTTTTAAAGTAGCAGAAAATAACAGAGCCAATTTCACTTGGTTATAGTTTCTTGGGTGCAAAAATGACAGAAGACACCATACATTGCTAACCCTGCCAGTGATACTAGCATTCAACAGTTGTAACATAAACTTGTTTTTCTAATCACCACATAGCCTTCAGCCTGTCTAGATTAGATAGAATATACAGCACGCTCTATCAAAACCTTTGCTAATTTTAAAGACCTCTATTAGGTCATTCCCTCAACCTTCTGCTCATCCTTTCCTGATCGGAGTAACCTTGCAGTTCTGGTATTATCCTTGTAAATCTTTTTTTACAACCTCTCCAGTGCCTCTATATCCTGTTTATTATATGGCTTAAATGGGATCGCAGATGTTGGCTGTCATGCTGATCGTTTGTAGCAGTTTCTGTTTTTTGTTTCAGGTTTCCAGCATCTGCAGTTTGTTTGCTTTTTGTTTAGAACTGGGAGCACTCTGCCTGAGCTGCATCATTCTTGTACCCTTTGAAGTTGAACTTGAGATACTAGAAATCATAGTGTCTTCCACAGTTGAACATAGCTTAACTAAAGCGATTGTGTCCTGAACCTTAACTACGTGTTAAGCACAAATCCATATGCACGTCTTACCAGTCCTTTAAATTGATTGTGATTGGGATGAAAGAAGCAGTCTCTAATTCTGTTTCTTTTTCTATGCAAATATATTTGAATGTGAATAATGCCTTACCTGTTGAGTGAGTGTGAAAGGTCATGGATGCCATTCAGTATCTGCAAGTATATTCCAGCTCAACAGCCTGTTGCTACGAACAAAATTTCAAGTAATCAGCCACATCTCATAAACAGGTATTAAAAATATAAGCGTGGAAATAAATAAAAAAGTATTAAAAATATAAGCGACTTTATGAATTAGAATATGACATACCTCCCTATCTGTCACAACCAAGAACTCCTTGAGCCCTGTGCACTCCCATTAAAAGACAAATGTGTAGTAAAGTGCATGAAGAAAATGTTTACAAAAGCAAGATACTGTGGAAGGTGGAAATCTGAAATAAAAACAGAAAATGCTGTAAATACTCAGCAGGTCATCACCCTAAAACGTTAACTGTGTTTCTCTCTCCACAGAGGCTGACAGACCTGCTGAGTATTTAGAACATTTTCTGTTTTAATTCCTGAGAATATTTAGACCACATTAATAATAAAGCAAATCATATTACAATATACTACCCTTAAATAAAACTGATCCAGTGGTTGGGTGCAGCTTTTCTGCATTGTGATGAGTTTTACCAGGTGCTGTCATGTTTGGTTGCTTGCCATAGGCACGAATCCTGTAGTGTCGTGTGCTAATCCGCTCATGATCGTGCATGTGGAAATTTTATTATATAAGCGTAAATACAAAGAGTATGCTTAAAGAAAATTCAAGGTAAACTCAGTGACGGTTACAACTATATTTTAAAGTTACAGCAGCTTTAAAAATATGACTTCAAAGAAGTGGTTTTATTTCTATTTGCTTAAACTGACACTAACTTCAGTGAAGGCTCATTTTACAGTGATGTCAGATATCATGTTATCAGCCATTGTTCATGCACCTGGATGTAATAAATTCATTAATAATTAATAATATAGCAACCAGATGTTGAGAGTCAATGGAACTGTTTACTGCTCAATTTCTTTGGTTTTGGTCATTGTAGTACGTTCGAGAAAAACTTTTTTTTTCTGACTTATTTTGATCAAGCAAATAATTAAAGAACACGCCATCAAAAATATGATTAGGATAGTTGTAATACCTGCATAACTAGGGTTGCCGACTCTTGTAGGACATATTCTTGAAGGTTTTATTACATGATATCCCACGTCCAGCCACCACTATGGTTTTTCTCCTGGCTTGCTCACAACTCCTGGAGTCTCCAGGTCAGTCCTGGAAGGTTGGCAACTCTGGCTGATATTTTAACTAACTCAAAATCCATTCACTTACACAGAGTTAAAATCGGGCCCTCTGTGCCCTCTAAATTAGCAATGTTTTTAAGGTTAAGTGCATCATTGATGTTCGGCAGAGGTTCATAGAATCATTGAAACTAAAAGCAGAGAAGGCCATTTGGCATGTCATTGCCTGTCCTGACTCTCAGAAAGAGCAGTTGTGCTCAGTCCTGAATCCCTGCTTTCTGCCCGAAAACCTGTAAGTTCCTTATCCTCGGGTACCTGTCCAACTCCCTTTTGAAATTACTTATGGAATCAGCTTCCACCACCTTTTCAGGTAGAGCATCCAGAATCCGACAACTCTCTGGGTGAGAGAATTTCTCCTCATTTCCCTTCTGGACTTTTTGCCATTGATTTTGAATCAATGACCTCTGGCCACTCGCCAGAGGGAATCGTTTTTCTCTGTTTACTTCATTAAAACCTCTCATCATCTTGAAAACTTCTATTAGGTCACCTCTCTTAACCTTCTCTTTTCCAAGGAGAACAGTCATAACTTTTTCAACTGCTCCTCATAACTGAATACGCTCATCCTGGTAAACCTCCTCTGCACTGCTTCTTAAGGCCGTTACATCTTTCCTGAAGAGCAGTGCCCTGAATTGTCCACTGTAGATTTTTGATCTACAAAGGAATCGAGGGTTATGGGGAGCAGACAGGAAAGTGGAGTTGAGGCCAGGATCAAGTCAGCCATGATCTTGTTGAATTGCATAGTGGGCTCAAGGGGCCAAATGGCCTACTCTTGCTCCTGTTTCTTATGTTCTGAGACTTAACTTTGTAAAGTTCTCTCATGGTCTCTTTGCTTTTATGTTCTATTTGTCTATTTATAGATCTAGGTAACTCACATACTTTTTAAACTGCCTTATCAGCTTGCCGTGTCACCTTTAAGGATTTGTGTATATAGACGCCAAGGTCTTTCTGCTTAACCTGACTTTTCAAAAATTTGCCATTGAAAGTATACTGCTTTTCCACACTAGTACTCCAAAAATGCATCACTTCACACGTCTTCACATTGAACTCCATCATCCATGCTTCTGTGTGCCTGTCATCCTAAACCTATAACTAACGTCATCACTATCTACAACTTTGCCAAGTTTCATATCATCTGCAAACGTTATAATGATACTCCCTACATCTGAGTCTAGGTCATTCATAAAAATTGAAAAGGGTAATGGACCCAAAAATAACCTCTGGAGAACACCATTGCAAGCCACTTTCCAGACTGAAAAACCTCCATCCACCACCATCCTTTGCTTCCTGAGCTAATTTTGTATCAATACTGCCACCTTCCCCTGAATGCCAAGGGCTTCCATCTTATTAATTAGCCTCCTGTATGGCACTTGTCCAGATGCAGCAAGACCTGGACAACATCCAGGCTTGGGCTGATAAGTGGCAAGTTGCATTCGTGCCACATAAGTACCAGGCAATGACCATCTCAAACACTAGAGAATCTAACCATCTCCATTTGAAATTCAATGGCATTATCATTGCTGAGTCCCCCCTATCAACATCCTGGGGGTCACCATTGACCAGAAACTAAACTGGACCAGCCACATAAATGCTGTGGCTACAAGAGCAGGTCAGAGGCTAGGAATTCTGCAGTGAGTAACTCACCACCTGGCTCCCCAATGCCTGTCCACCATCTACAAGGCATAGATCAGGAGTGTGATGGAATACTCTCCACTTGCCTGGATGAATGCAGCTCCAACAACACTCAAGAAGCTCGACACCATCCAGGACAAAGAAGCCCGTTGATTGACACCCCATCCACCACCTTCAACATTCACTTCCTCCACCACCAACGCACAGTGGCAGCAGTGTGTACCATCTACAAGATGCACTGCAGCAACTCAACAAGGCTCCTTCGACTGCCCCTTCCAAACCCACGACCTCTACCAACTGGAAAGACAAAGGCAGCAGATGTATGGGAACACCACCACCTGCAAGTTCCCCTCCAAGTCACACACCATCCTAACTTGGAACTATATCACTGTTCCTTCACTGTCACTGGGTCAAAATCCAGGAATGCCCTTCCAAACAGCGCTGTTGGTGTTCCTACACCCCAAGGATTGCAGCGGTTCAAGAAGGCAGCTCACCACCACCTTCTCGAGGACAGTTAGGGAGGGGCAATAAATGCTGGCCTAGCCCACATCCCCGAATGAATAAAAACAATCCATTTCACAGTTCAGTAGCTGCAGTACTTGCGACTGTTATTGCTTCTTTTCTGATAACTAAAATTGAGAAAACTGCAATATTTATTACTCTAGGTTCTCATCTCATTTATCCATCCAAATACAACCAGAATCTGCTAGAAGCAGGAAATATGAATTTAGTGGATACAGATAATGTAGGTGTCAGCCTTTGCTCAGTTGGAGCAGTCTCACCTTTGCCTCAGAAGGTCCTTGAGCACACACACTGGATTGCCATGGGAGTGCTGTACAATAGAGGTACGGTTTTCAGATGAGACGTTAAATTGAAGCCTCGTCTGCCCCCTTAGGTGTCTGTAAAAGATTTCATGGCACTGTTCAAAGAAGAGCAGGGGTATTCTCCTGGGCAATATTTATCCCTCAGCATTTATTGGCTACAAAGCATTTGGGACATCTGAGATAGTGAAAGTTGTTATCTAAATGCTAATACATATTATTTCTTTTTGCGTGTGAACTCTTGTGAATTTTATTGAAAATTTTGCAAAGCGTATGATGAATTTTGGATTTTTTTAAACCTCTAAATCAGTTTCTTTTGAATGCTTAATTTCACTGTACTGGATCCAAATCTGAGTATCTTCTGGAAGTACTTCAGCGTTGACTATTCGGCTTTACCATATCAGTGCTGATCTTTTGTCTTTTCACTTTAAGATGGTTGAACAAAGGACCATATGGGGGAGCCATGAAACTGGAGTTATTAATTCTGTTGTAGCTAATTCTTATGTAGTTTCAAGGGTTATACATGCATAATGGATTATTTCACTTTTTTTATCCCATGTTACTTGCATAGCTATAAGCTATGTGTTGTTACTTTTTCTCAAATGTTGTTTTATTATGTTGTCTTGAGTGCCAAAACAATCTCCAACCTGGCTTGATTGTAACTATAAAACTAGTAAGTTTTAGTTTATTGGTATGAAGTGACACATTTTTTGGGTGGGCTTCATTTATTTCAGTATTATAATGGAGAGTTCCTACACTTGATAGGCCCCAAGCTGAATATATCTTGCTAAGAAAACATTGCTCCTCTGCCTTCTGCCTCGTCAATTCCTTTTACTATTACTGTACTTGGATTGAATCCTGCTTTTCTAACATGTAGAAAAAAATTCCATTTGGAATTTGCCTCCACCCCTGGCTTGGATTTACAGTACTGAGAAGATAACCCTGATTCAATGAAAGTCTTGTAAAAACAGCTTACATTCCTATATCAATTCACATGTAAATAAGATGTCTGAGGACTTAACAAGTAGATGAGAAGTTGACTTTTGAGCAAGAGAGGAAAAGGAAAAAATTGGAAGCTGGGTTGGGGGGTGCGATTCTGAAAGCATTGAGCTTTAGAAAGCCTTTTGAAAATTAAATGGGAGGTCTGAAGGTAGAGGGATTTAGGGAGACGTAAGCCTGGCAGAGATCCTTGAGATCCTACGCTGCCAACTACAAGGGAGAATGAGACAACAGTGGAAGTTGGTTAGCTTCACCTTTTAGCGCTGCATGGAATTTGTATTACACACAGCAAGACTGTGTGCCTTGGAATGCTTGAGGTCCGAACCCAACTGAGAGTCTGAGCACAAAGTAGATACACTGTATTTGACTTACATATTCCCTAAAGTTCCAATTTAGGCTTTTTTTTTTATAAGTCACTGCCATCAATTCTTGTATGAAAAGAAAATTGTGGTATTAAATGCCCAAAAAGAACTTGCAGTAATAATTTCACTTTGTTACAGTGTTTCATCCTTTGACTTACGAAGGAGGAGCTGATTGGGACAGGTAATGAATAATTTTAAGAACTGAAATTTTGCTTGCTTGTAAAAGCGTGATTGCATCAAGATGAAGGATGTAATTTAAAATGTATAGTATTATACATGAACTGTTTTGAGCCAATCTGGAAGTAAAATGTTATTGTCTTCATAGTAGCTTTCATTGAGCAGTTGCAAATGCAGCACTGGGATCAGTTCAATACTCACATTTACAACACTTGTCCTCAGCATTGAGGATCCAAATCAGAAGATAGCAATGCTAACCCAGATCCTGGAATTTGGACAGACACCAAAACAGTTGTTCATCAGCCCACATCCTCAAAGAATAATGCCGAAGTTTCAGAGCCTTTCCAAAGGATGCAATCGAAGTACTTCCATAGCAGAGTTGTCTCCAGGTAAAGTTGCAGATATATGAACTGCAGTTATAATTACTGTACTAATAATGAACAAATCAGTGTTCCAGAGGTCTGTGACATTATTATGATAGGGTAATTTATTTTCTTATACCACATTTACTTCAATGCTTGCCACCAGTTTCAACCTTATGTTTGATGACAAAGCAGTGAAGTAAATTAATTGCTAATGTGTACTATTAACCTTCAGTTCCTTTCTCCATCATGTGTTTGTCTAGCTTCTCGCTAAATGTATCTATGCTATTCATCTTAACTACTCCCTGTGATAGCAAGTTCTACATTCTAACCACTATTTGGAAAATAGGTTTCTCCTGAATTACCTGTTAGATTTATTGGTGACTACCTTATATTTATGTCCCCTAGTTTTGGTCTTCTCCACAAGTGGAAACATCTCTTCATCTACCCTTCATTATTGTTAAGACCTTTATCAGGTTACCTCCCTCACTCTTCTTTAATGGAGAAAAGAACACCAGTCTGTGAAATGTTTCTTGTTAGGTATAACTTCTCAGTTCTGGTATTATCCTTGCAAATCTTTTTTGTGCTGCTGCAGTGTCTCCATAACCCAGATTTTATGGTCTGCGGCGAAGTGATGGCACTTGCCACGGACCTTGAGAAAAGCTGCCCACAAAGATCTGGTGATCTATGTGGTGAGATTTCACCTTTCTCAACATTAGTCTGAATTTGGCATCAAGTCAGGAGATCTCCAGGCATCCAGTAACAGTAATGTCATCAACCTGACAATCACATTGAAGAATTCTCAGACAGCAAACCAGGACATAAAATGCACTGATTATCTTTTGCTGTTGATAAATAGAACAGAGAAAAATAAAGATTGGGACATGCACATTAGAAGCAGAAATATCATAAACTTAAAAAAATATATTTTTAGTTTATTAAAACATTATGGAATTATCTTAATGGAAAAAATTGACATTGCACAAATTTAAAATTATGTTTCCAGTGCCAGAGAGATGGGTCAGCAGTAGTTATGATTTATTACATTTAAAACCCAGTTACACATCATTAACAAGGTGTAACTTTTTCAGAGTTTTTAACAGCGAGAATACAGCATAAAAGTCCTCGTCAGTTCAGTGATTTCTAAAGATTGCCTTCTGCGGGGACTTCATCCGTGCACCCTGTGGTAAACACGGAATTACTGACAGCAACTTCTGGATTTCCGTGTTTAACGGTGCAAGTGCGGCTCCTAGAAGTTGCGGTCAGTTTCACAGTTGTAATGATGGCGAATGCTGACACTTCTGGCATTACAACCGCAAAATCTGGGCCTGTATAATTTTTATAATATAGAGACCAGAACTGTGCACAGTGCTTCAAGTGCGGTTTAACTAAGGTTTTTTGCAAATTGAATATATTGCCTTTGCTTTTCAATTCTGTTCCTCCAGAAATAAAGCCCAGTGTTTCACTTGTTTTTTTTAAAATGGCCTTATTAATCTCTATGAGCCAGGACCTTTGACTAAAATTCAC
Organism: Heterodontus francisci; assembly: GCF_036365525.1. Lineage (NCBI taxonomy): Eukaryota > Metazoa > Chordata > Chondrichthyes > Heterodontiformes > Heterodontidae > Heterodontus > Heterodontus francisci. Next base: position 107,250,225 of record NC_090375.1, on the reverse strand, counting down.
CATTGACAGCAATCTATGTCATTGGCACACACCTTATAGCCATGCCCGATGGTCACATTTTTTAGTCATTGACTTACATGTTGTCTTCCCCAGGGATTGCAATGTCTCATGCTAAAATGTTGATCTGATGTTGGAGCAACTGTGTAAAATAAACAGTTTAGGTTTTTAAAGCAGAAGGAGCTGCAATCTGGCATTGCAGAATCATTTCTTAGTCGTTCTGTGAATATAAACATACTATTGCTGAAAATAAAGGTTTTGTCGAAGCTTTCCATCTTGCACTCATCAGGACAATTCGCAAGAATACCAATGGAAGGGAAAGCAACAAATTCAAGCTATATGAGAAGAGAGTGCTGACTGGTTAGCAAATGGACTCTGATTGGTAGAGGCATTGCCGTAGAGAATGCACCAGTTTATGGTGCCTGACAGTTAACTGCCAAGCCTTTTCCTGCGTGACAATGGCGACCCTGATCAGATAATTTCTCGCTATATATTGTGCAGACTTATGAACGGGCCTAAGGCCATCATTTTCGGCCCTGAAAAATGCCTGATTTACCTCAGATTACCCTGGAAGGGTAATGTATCCCAAAAATTTGAGAAACAGGTTTCACGCCGCTACTATGTAGTAGCAACATGTGTGGTGTTCGCCACTAACAGGATGCTGCCGTCAAGCCAAAAAGACTTTCTGCCTATCACACAAATGAGTAATGTGATACATGAATTTCAAAGCCAGTGTGATGCTAGGTATATAGGCCGTACGTGCCAAAGACCAGCAGATTGTGTCAAACAACATGTCCCTTCCACTGTTCGCAATGAGCAAGGTACAGGCCGTACCCAACCAGCCCATGCTTTTTTTTTATTCATGGGATGTGGGCATCGCTGGCTAGGCCAGCATTTATTGCCCATCCCTAATTGCTCTTGAGAAGGTGGTGGTGAGCTGCTGCCTTGAACCACTGCAGTCCATGTGGGGTAAGTACACCCACTGTGCTGTTAGGAAGGGAGTTCCAGAATTTTGACCCAGCGACAGTGAAGGAATGGTGATTATAGTTCCAAGTCAGGATGGTGTGAGACAAAGCTCAAAACACAGTGACCAACATTAGTTGTGATTCTGCAATTGGACGACATTTGCTAAATAATCCTCAGTGTGCTAAGAATTATGCTGACAACCAATTTAAGATTGTCAGTAGGGCTTGCAGTGTGGCGCATTCGCACGTACTGGAAGCTACATATACTAATACACAGGACCCTGTTCCTTGCAGACAGAAAGAACATGTACACACATTGCACCTGTTCCAGCTAAACAAAATAAGTGACATCCATTCGCTGGTTCGTTCCTCAGGGCAATGGCTTGACCAATCAGAGTCAAGCTGGCTGGTTTAAATTTCAAACAAAGCTTTGCAGTTAACTCTAAAATAAAAGCAAAATACTGCGGAGGCTGGAAATCTGAAATAAAAACAAAAAGTGCTGTGAATACTCAGCAGATCTGGCAGCATCTGTGGAGAGAGAAGCAGAGTTAACTGGGTTCGGGTTCCGAAGAAGGGTCACTGACCCGAAACGTTAACTCTGCTTCTCTCTCCACAGATGCTGCCAGACCTGCTGAGTATTCCCAGCAGTTCTTGTTTTTATCTTGGCAGTTAACTGTCAGTCACCATAAACTGGTGCATTCTCCATGACAACGCCTCTACCAATCAGAGTCCACTTGCCAACCAATCAGCACTCTCTTCTCATACAGTATAAATTTGTTGCCTTCCCTTGCATTGGTATTCTTGTGGATTGTCCCGATGAGTGACAAAAAGGCTGTGACAAAATGTCTCTATTTTCAGCAATACTCAAGTTCTGTATTACCAAACGACTATTTATAAACACGTTGTTATACAAGGCAAATTATATCTGTTAAATGTCTACTCTTTGTGCAGACTGTTCACTAATTTTAATCTCTTGCACTTCTTAAAGTTGTGGGGAGAGACCGGGCCTGCAGGATTAATTTTGGACTGTTCATTAAAAAGCTGATGATAAGGATTGAATTGCCTCCTTCTGTACTGTAAACCTCTGCAGTGATGCATGTTATTTGATTATTATATGGCAAAATTGTAGACCTAAAAATGGGTGTACCTATGTGGCACTTCTATTATTGAAATAATGCAGACTTTTAATTAGTGTTATGATGTAAGCTTATTTTTAGCAAGAAATGGGATTTAAAGGTGTGCAAATGTATATTATCAAAGAGCTTTTAAGAGTGCATAATAGCCTTTATATTGGGTTTTGAGTTTTGGTGTAGGATCAAAGATAGGATTTTAAGTGCTGCTGGATCCTCTTATCAAGCCAAGTTTTCTCTCATACAAATTAAATTATGTTTTGATTTAAATATTGATATAATCCAGTACTCTGCTTTCTCATTGGATGCTGGAGTTTCCTATACAACAGTAACCAATTTTGTGTATAGCAGTTTCTTCCTGTGAAGATTCCTCATTTGAAGATTTGACAGAGGAAAGCCTAAAACTAGCATGGAGCAATATCAGTAAACTGAGCATAGTTTACCAGCAAAAGATTCACAAGGAGTAAGTTGTATGTGTTCATTCTGTGTAGTTGAGTGACTAACAGTGTAATAAGGATACACTCACTAATATATGTGGTGCTATAAATATAGTTGGATTGTAGTACTGATAATTATGTATTCAAGGAGAGAAAAGGAAAAGCCTGCCATACATGTTCGCTGCTAACCACATGTAGGAACCCATTGACGGATATGTGGTCAGAAGCTCATCTCGGGGTCAAAAATCACATCAAGATGACGAGCAGTCTGGTTCAGCCTCAGATAGTTGCCACGTAGAGGGGTGGAATCAGTGGCTAGGAAAAAGATTTTGTTATGGAGACCAAAGGCATTTGATCTTCCCAATATTTAAATGGAGGAAATTTCTGCTCATCCTGTACTGGATGTTGGATGGGCAATCTGACAATTTTAGAGGTGGTGGTGAGGTAGAGCTGGGTGTCGTCAGAGTACATATGGAAACTGATGCAGTGTTTTCAGATGACATTGCCGAGGGGGATATGTAGATGAGAAGTAGGAAGGGACCAAGGATAGATTCTTGGGGGGCACCAGAGAAGAAAAGCCATTGCAGGTGATTCTCTGGCTATGATTAGATAGATAAGAATGGAATCCAGTGAGTGCAGTTCCATGCAACTGGACAATGTTGGAGAGCCATTGGAGAAGGATGGTGTGGTTAACCATATCAGAGGCTACAGACAGGTTAAGAAGGACGAGGAGGGATTGTTTACCTTTGCCACAGTGACATCGTTATTTGTGACGTGCATAAGAACTGCTTCAGTACTGTGGCAAGGGCGGGAACCTAATTTGAGGGATTCAAACATGGAGTTCTGAGGAAGTCGGCCATGGATTTGGGAGGTGCGAACATGGGCTGCATTTTAAAAATCTGCCGTTGAAGTAGGCAGTGGACGTAACAAAATGTGGCCTGCCCTCACGGGCACCGTGTCACAGAGCTGCCACGATCTCAAATGCAGCGGTTCATTTGTATGGCTGCGGCGCCCACCACCCCTGATGACATGAAGGGGGCGGGCGAACTGTCACTGGCAATGATGTCTGGCGCCATTTTTAAAGGGCTTACAGCCTTCAGTGGACATTTAAAATTTAAAGGGACAGGTAAGTTAAATTTCCACAAAACAGAATTAAATGACCTTTACGTGCATTTCCCCACCCCCCCCCCCAATGGTATTTCCAAATATTTGGGCCCTTTTCCTCCCCAGAATTCGAATATTGAGAATTTGACCTCTCTTTTTTCCCCCCCCCCCACCCAGAAAGGTTCGGAAACTTTACCCCTTCCCATTACCACCCCACCCCGATCAATCCACATCGATGTTAACCTGTCTTCCCCACCCCACAGAAAAAAAATCCTCCCCCTGCCCCCCTCACCCCCCAACAGCTGTGGTGCCACATTTCCCCAAACGAGGATTCGAAGGCATGGCATTGTCGGCCGCCTGAATGAAGATCGGTGCGGCAATTAAGGAGGCGAATGTACCCTCATTAAATCAGGTATGTAAATTAGTTTGCATATTGAAATGGGGGTCCCATTGCCGATCGGAGGGCAGCTGCCATGAGGCCTTGCCTCCGCCGAGATCAGCACAGGGCCTGGCCGCTGTCTGGGTCGGCGGTGGCCCTCCGCCACACTGATCTTCATTGCCCCCCTGCCACTGTTCCCGACGGCGGAGGGACTTTAAAATCCGGCCCCATGTTCGAAGAGTTTAGAGGGGAAAGGGGGGTTGGAGATGAGGAGGTAGTTTGCAAGGATGGAAGGGCCAAGGGTTTTTTTTTGGTGAAGAGGAGCGATGACAGATATGATAGAGAGGAGGACAGTACTTGAAGTGAGAGAACCGTTAACAATATCAGTTAACATGGGAGCCAGGAAGGGAAGTTGGGTGGTCAGGAGTTTTGTGGGTATGAGGTTGAGGGAGCAGAATATGGCTCTCATGGACAAGATGAACTTGGAGAGGGCATGAGGGGAGATAGCAGAGGAACTGAAGAATGGTGTGCGTTCAGGGCTAGGGCCAGGGGTCCTTAGAGGAAGCTTGGTCTGGTGGGTTAGGGGAAGGGAGGAAACTGGCATGAGCAGCTGATAAGATTATTCCAGTCTTATTGACAAAGAGGTTCGTGAGCTCTTTGCACTTGTTGGAGGTGAGGCTGGAAGAGACAAGGGAGAGAGGTTTGAGAAGATGGTTTGCAAGAGAGAAAAAAAGCCTTTATCTTTCCATTTCAGGATGATCCTGGAATAGTGAGCAGATTGGACAGATGAGATCAGGACCCAATAGTGCTTTATGTGGTCCAGCCAGATTTGGCATTGAATGGCTAAGCCAGTTATCCTCCATATCTGTTGAAGTTTGTGACCTTTGGACTTAAGGAAGTGGAGATGAGGGCTGTACCAGGGGAATGCCAGGGTGAGAGAGAGTAATAGTTTTTATGGGGACTAGGGCATCAAAGGTGGAGGTGAGAGTGTGGTTAAACAAATTGGTAGCTGCAGAAATGTCATGGTGAACAGGCTAGACAGTGAGATTTTGAAACTAAACTCCATTTACTGCTTAAAAGATGTAAAGAATCAATATAGGGAATTTTAACTTGTCTAACTAAATAAAAAAGAATAAATCGGCAGCCTGTTTTAAATCTAGCCTGATTTTGTTTTCCATTTTGACTTTAATAAGCACTATTACCAGTAATTTCCATTATGGAATAAGAAATTAGGTATTGTGTAAAATGGGCTGTCAATTCACTAATACTCATTTTTTGCTCGGTGATAAAAGTTAAAATGACCCGTTCAGTCTTCACTGCCTCCTCCAGAAGTTGTAGCTGTTGCTGTTGTGGCTTCTGATTCTCTTTGGATTTTATCTCTGGTCCTTTTTTTACAATTAGGGCAGTGACTGGAATCGCTGTAGCTAGAAATGGAACTTCAGTCTTCACAACTTCTCAAGGTAATCTGTTAAACTTCTGGGTGTATGATCACTTGTAACTAGGAAAATGAACCACGTGTTCTCTCTTCAGCTTGATATTAGACTACAAATTTAGATTTGATGAAGTCAAAGCTTTTATTTTCACTTTTAGTGCATGGAAGTAATCCTTCCAGCCTCAAATTTTTACATCTGCAATGGTTTTCACAGCCTCTCCATTGAGCTACTAATAAAATTTATGGGTATACTGTAAGATGATTTTGAAAAAATATTGTGTAGCAGTTTGTGTTGCTAACTAGCACAATCTATTTTTATAATACATGTTTCTGTGTTTGTTTGCATTCTTTAATGTCTATATATCTTCCAATTCCATACCCAATAATTTAAGTTATACTTCCTTTTAATTCACAACACAGATTCAACACTAAAAATGTTTTCTAAGGAAACAAAATTGTTACAACGGAGCATGTCCTTTTCAAATATGGTGAGTTCTGATGCTGTAGAAAAAATAATTGCCAAACAAAGAATCCCCAATTGGGGTCCTGAGGGTAAAGTAAGAGATAATTTTAAACCAAGCAAAGAGTACATATTTTTGTCAAGGTTACTCCAGAGGCTCGGTGGGAAACTGCACTATGTAGGGTACCACTAAGACATTCTATCCTGGAGCACGCCAAATCTGATGCCTTAGTGGTGTGCTGATTTTGCTGGTGTCAGAACAGTGGTGGAACTGCTATATTTAATCTGTGTTTCTGGGTAAGGGAAGGCACAAATCAGTGAGAGTTTTTGCTATTAGTATCTTTCTGGTAAGCTGCCAAAAGTGCACATATGGTCATCAGATGAAGGCAGAATTGCACTGGGCTGTAATGTCCCATTAGAGGGGCTAGCTACTGATGTTCTTCATCTAGACTTCCAGCTGAAGAATAGCCTCTGAGATGAAGTAATGTAGGACAAATGGAAGCTATAGTTTCGTCTTTCACAAGAGGTGAGGAAAATCAGCCAAACAACTGGAGGATATTAAATATGTTTTAGTCCATAGATGTCTCCCTGTTTTAATTTATTTAGATTATACAGATTCCCATATATTTCAAGTCTGTGTCATTCCTAGCTAGTAAAGCCACACTGTTGGAATCTTATTGGTGCTTCATGGTTACCAAGCTTACAGCATGAGATTACTGTGGAATGTTTACCCTGATATATTTAATTCTTTGGTCTATGAACAGCCTGCTAAACTGATCCCTCAATTTTTTATCAGGCCCTGTCATCTTGTTTGTTACTGGAGGATACAACTGTTCTGTGTTCATCGTGGGATAACAATGTGTATGTATTTAATGGCCTGCTTACCAAATGTTTCTGATTATGAAAACTTGCTCAAAGAAAATGTACAATGTATTCAAGAGGGATAGAGAATGAAAAAAGGAAGGGTTTGGCATTAGTGATTAAGGATAATGTTACAGTTCTACAGAGAGACAATATACCAGAGGGTTCAAAGACTGAAAAGCTGTTACATTGCTGGGTGGTTAGTATAGACAAATAATGAGAAGGCGATGGAGGAGCAAATCTGGAGGCAAATTTCAGAGAAATGTGAAAATAATGGTTGACATCCTTCCATGTATGAAAGATGATGGACAGGCAGCAAACAATCCATTTAGGTGGTGTGTCTTCTCTCGGTGCATCTTTGCTGATGGCTGTGAAGGCCAATCCTTGAGAGGCAGGTTCTACTGTAAATGCTGCATGTGAAGCTGCCAAGTGACGCTGTGAATTGTTGTTTTTGACGTTGGCACCTACTGCCAAGCTGCTGTAGCAACTGGTCATCATGGTAGTGCACACCAGTCCAACATTTCCCTCTTTGTCACCATTTCCCTCTTTCGCCAGCTCTTGACTCCCAGGTGCGATAGTCAACATTTAGGGCCTTCATGTCACGCTTGCAAGCATCCTTGAAGTGGGGCTTTGTAGGCGTCCCGCTGGTTGTCTGGCCCTGGCTGCTTTACCGTACAGAAGGTCTTTGGAATTTGATTGTCTTCCATCCTGTGGATGTGTCCAATCCACCGAAGCCACCTCTGTTTGATTAGTGCCAACACACTTGGGAGCTCTGCCTTTGAGAGGACTGCTGAATTTGTGATTTTGACCTGCCAGATGTACCCATAATGCACTGCAAACAGTGAAGATGGAAATTATTGAGCTTCTTTTATTGGTAGCTGTAAGTCACCCATGTTTCACAGCCATACAGCAAGGTGTTGAGAACACAGGCCTTGTAAACCATCAGCTTGATACAAAGGATCAACTTGGTGTTATCCCATGCGCGTTTCACGAGTCGGCCAAAGGTGGCAGTTGCTTACCCTATGCGTGTATCGAGCTCTGCATTAAGGGACAAATTGTCTGTCACCCAAGGTAGCAAAATTTGCTAACCACTTCCAGTGGGGTGTTATTTAGTGAAACGTGAAAATAATAATAATTATAATAATTATAACAAAAAAATAATAAAGCAGTAATAATAGGGGACTTCAATTACCCTAAGAGAGAGACTGGGGAAGAAACAGTGGCCAGGGGAGAGCCTGCCTCCATCGGGCCTGAAAGCCACACTGCTATTTTGCGTGGCCCAGGCCCTTAATTTGAAGAAGTCAGGACATCCGCCCCTCTGAGGTGGGAAGGTCCACCTTCAAGAACTGTCGGCCAATCAGAGGGCAGGCAGCTGTTCAGTCCCAGCAGCGCCATTGGGTCCAGTTCCCACTGCTGGGACTGCACCCATCAAGGAGAGGAAAGATGGATGTCGCCCTTTAAAGAGGTAAGTGGGAGTTGGGCCTTGTCAGGGACAATTGGCTGGGCCCTGGCGAGGTTGGGTGAGTTGGAGAGCAGGGTAGGTGGGGGCGGTCATGCTCTGCTGGGGGTGGGGGGTTGGTCATCTGTGGGGCACAGGGTGCCTGTTCAGGAGGTCTTCACCCCCCCCCCCACTCCCCACCCCCTAAAACAGCAAGGAGGTCACCTGGTATTACTAGGCGGCCTCCTCAGGTGGCGGAAGCGGCTGTCAACCGCTGATAAAATACCAGTGGTGGCGGAAAGAGGCTCTTAAGTAGCCGTTAATTGGCTACTTAAGGGCCTCAATTGGCCTAAGGCCAGTTGGGCTGCTTGCCACCTCCCTCGCTGATGGTGAAATAGCAGCAGGGGTGGGTAGGCGACGGGCACACCTCCTAGTCCACTTCCAGGGAGCCGTAAAATCCCAGCCGGTGCAAAGGACAAGACGGGTGAAGAATTACCAAAATGTTTGAGAATTTTCTTAATCAGTATGTTTCTAGCCCAAGGAAGGAAGCAGTGCTGATTCTGTTTCTGGGGGATGTAGAGCAAATGGCGTTTGTTTCAGTTGGGGAGCACCTGGATAATAGTGATCATAATATAATTAAATTTAAAGTAGTTACAAAAAGGGATAATGAAAAATCAATGGTGAAAATACCAAACTGGAAGAGAGCCAGTGTCAGTGATTTGAGATGGAATCTAGCATAGGTGGACTGGAAATGAAGATTGGCCGAGGAAGCAATAAATGAGCAATGGCAGACCTTCAAGATGGAGACAGTTTGGGTACAAACCAAGCATACTCCCATAAGAAGAAAAGATAGGGCATCCAAAGCTAGAGCTTCCTGGATGACAAAGGAAATAGAGGTTAAAAGAAAAAGGATGCTTATGACAAATGTCATGTGCAGAATACAGTCAAAAACTCAGCAGAATACAGTGTGTGCTGGGGGAAATTGAAAATGTATGTAAGAAAGGCGAAGAGAGTGTCTGAGGAAAGACTACTGGGCAATATAAAAGGGACCCCAAAAATATTTCATAAACATACCAAAAGTAAAGGGATAGTTAAAGGAATGATAGCGCTGATCAGGTATATAAAAAAAAATCTTATGTAGGCGGAGGGCATGACTGAGGTACTAATGAGTACTTTTCATCTTCCTTCAAAAAGAGGATGAAATTAATGTTGCAGTTGAGTAGGGAGTTGAGTTATTGGTAGGCTAAAATTAGATAGAAAGGAGCGCTATAGGTTGGCGTCACTCAATGTTAATGGGTCATTCTGTCCAGATGGGCGACATCAGAGTTAATCAATATACAGCCCGTGGGCCAGAATCTGGCCCGCCGAAGGTTTCCATCCAGCTCGCCAATCTGCCTGTGACTCATCTCTGATTGACGATTCCCATGTACATCAGGCGGAGGCTGTGGGCGGGACCTTTGTCTGATGGGCAAGGGATCCCTGTCTGTGATTGGTCACTCCCTATGACTGACAGGGGCTGCCCAGGCAGCATTAGCAGTGATTGATGGAATATGGCTCAGGCATCCTGGGATCAGCTGCCCTTGCTGCTTTCACGCGATTCAGTAAATGTCCTGTATCCTGCACACTGGGCAGGTTCCCACCTCCACTCACCCCAACTTAACTAATACAGGGCATGGTAAGTATCCTGCTGTGGGAATGGCTGCTGTGGGGAGCAGGGATCACTGAGTCGGGAACTGAGAAGACTGAGCGGGGAACACTGAGTGGGGAACTAGGAAGACTGAGCAGGGAGCACGGGAGACAGGGGGGTGGCGAGAGAGAGAGAGAGACAGTGACGGGGGGGTGGGGGGAAAGAAATTCATGAGTCATTTACATAGGGCACAAAAGGAGGCCATTAGGCCCATCGAGCCCATGCTGGATCTCCAAGGAGCTCTGCAGTCAGTCCCACTCCCCCGCTTGATCCCCGTAGCCCTGCAAGTCAATTTCTCTCAGGTGGCCATCCAACTTCCTTTGAAGTCATTGATCAAATCCGCTTCCACCACCTTCGTGGTCAGCGAGTTGCAGATCATTACCACCTGCTGCATAAAAAAGTGCTTCCTCATATTCCCCCTGCATCTTTTGCACAAAACTTTCAACCTGTGTCCCATAGTCCTAGAGGGGAAGGGGGGCGCGGGGAAAAGAGAACGAGACACACACACACACACACGGGGAGGGGGGAGAGAGATCAAGGTCTCTCCTGACAGATGGACACCGATTCAGAATATTCAGCATCGCTATAGCAAGTATTCGCGCAGAGATTGTCTACTTATACAAGCAAAATCAATACCAGGTATGTCACTAAACCAGTTTTCAATATAGTGACAATTGGCCATTATAAATTGCCCCTAGTTTAGGTAGGTGGTAGGGAAATATAGGGACAGGTGGGAATGTGGTAGGAATATGGGATTAGTGTAGGATTAGTATAAATGGGTGGTTGATGGTCGGCACAGACTCGGTGGGCCGAAGGGCCTGTTTCAGTGCTGTATCTCTAAAAAAAAAGTAAGTCAATAAATTAGTCTTCTCATTTAAAGCTTCTTCACATTTGTTGTTTTGATTAGTAAGGTAAATTTTAAATGCCTTTAGCTTTCAAAATTTTCTCACTGGCCCCCCGGGCTGAGCAAAAATCGTAATGCGGTCCTCTGTCCGAAAAGGTTGGACAACCCTGGACTACATCCTAGGTTGCTGAGGGAAGCTTGGATGGAGATAGCAGAAACTCTGACCACAATCTAACCATCATCTTCAGATATGGGAGTGAGACTGGAGGATTGTTCAAAAAAGGGGAGAGGGATAAACCTGGTAACTAGAGACCAGTCACTCTAATTTCAGTGGTGGGAAAACTATTAGAGATCATTGTCAGGGACAAATTAATTCTCACTAGGAGAAGCGTAGGTTAATGAGGGACAGTCAGCACAGATTTGTTAAATGCAAATCGTATCTTACTAACCTTATTACGGTCTTCAGTGAAGTAACAAAGAGAGTTGATGAAGGTAGTGCAGTAGATGTTTATGGAATTTCAAAAGACATTTGATGACGTATCACATAACAGACTTGTTCAGAAAATGGAAGCACATGGAATTAAAGAGACAGTGATAACTTAGGTACGTAATTAGCTAAGGGATAGGAGGCAGAGACTAATGGTGAATGGGTGTTTTTATGACTGGAGAGAAGTATGCATTGAGGCTCCCTAAGGGTAGGTATTACGACCATTGCTTTCCTTGTTAAAAATAAATGACCTAGACTTGAGTATAGGGAGTAGACCTTCAAAGTTTGCAGGTAGAGATGTTCAAAACTTTGAGGGGTTTTGATAGAACAAGTAGGGGAGAAACTGTTTCCTCTGGCACGTTAATGGGCAACAAGAGGTCATAGATTTAAAATAATTGGCAAAAGAACTGGATGGGAAATTATTTCACACAAGTGGTTGTTAAGATCTGGAATGCACTAGCTGAAAGAATGGTTGAAGCAGATTTCATAGGAACTTTCAAAAGGCAATCGGACGTGTATTTGAAGAGGACTAATTTGCAAAGTTATGAGGAAAAGGCTGGGATGTGGAGCTAAATTGGGCAGCTCTTAACATGACAGGCCGAATGGCCTCCTTCTATGTTGTAAGATTCTCTGATTCACGCTAGTATGTTTTGCCGGCACATCCATATAGTAGATAGTCTATGATATTTTTCTGGATTCCCTGTTCCAGATATTTTTACTCAGTAGCTTACGGACGAAGACAAGATACACTCATGGGTCATGATGATGCTGTTAGCAAGATCTGTTGGTACAATGATCATTTATACACTTCGTCTTGGGATTCTACAGTCAAGGTTAGTGCTGCTGTTTATAATAAGTGCTAGTTGATCTCGTACAGCATTGCAGATGGAAACTCCAGACCAAGTGTAGACTTCAGGTTAAGTAAGATTAGAGGAAGGGGAATAATTGGACTAGAGCATGTAAATATAATACAGATCTTATAATTAAATTTCTAATATTCAGCTGTCAGCCGTGCCTCAATGGAGGCACTCTTGCCTTTGGAACCAGAAGATAGTGGGTTCAAGCCACACTGAAGTGAGATTTGAGCACCTAATCTAAGTTGACGCTTTAGTGCATTACTGGGGGATGCTACATGATCGGAAGTTTAATTTTTCTGATGAGACATTAACTGAGACCCTGGGCTGAATTTTATGGGCCCCCCTGAGACGGGTGTGGAGGCGGAGGGGATCCATAGAATCTCGACGGTGGCGTGGAGGGCCTGTCGCCGCCCTGTCACCAAGCCAACAATGGCCTTCCCATCCAGAGGCCAATTGAGGCCCTTAAGTGGCCTATTAATGGCCACTTCCCGCCTCCGCTGGGATCTAATCCGGGGCATGGGGTGCCGCTGCCATGCGGGTAGGGTGCCTTATAAAACAAGGCGCCCTCCCTGCGGACTTGGGGGAACAGGCGAGGGGTGTCCCTCCTGCTTGGGCAATTGTGGCCCACAGAGGGCCCCAGCTGGGAAACTCCCCCTGGGCTTTACGACCACCCAACTCGCCGGGGCCTTCAGACTGGCTCTGGCGATTCCGCATCACTTACTTGACGTCCGGTGTTCCAGTGCTGGACCTGGGTCTAAGACCTCTACAATATCGGCAGTGGCCACCACTCCCAGTGGCGTTGTTGATACTGCTAAGGTGCCAGCCCTGTGATTGACCGCCAGCTCTTGGAGGCAGGAACCCTGTCTTTAAAGAGACGGGGATTGCAGTGCAGGACACTTAACATTCAAAACACCAGAAGATCACTGTGGGGGACATGAAAAGTCTAAGGGGCACTCCCCGCCCCCCCCTCCCCCACCACCGCGCGTTTCGGCCTGGCGTCGGGAGCTCCACCTCCTCCACAAAATCCAGTCCCCTGTCTACTTCTCAGATGGATGTAATAGATCCCATTGCATTATTCAAAGAACAGCAAGGGATTTCTCCTGGTGTCCTGCCCAACATCACCAGAAACAGATTATCTTGTTATTACTCTCACTGCTGTTTGTGGGACCTTGCTGTGCACAAATTGGCTGCTATATTTACAACAGTGACTACAATTCAATAAAACATGATTGGATGTGAAATGCTATGGAATGTCCTGAGGTTGTGGTAAGTGTTATGTAAGTGCAAGTTCTTTTTTTCTTTCTTTCGTCCCCTTCTTTCAATTTCCTATAAGTGCATTTTCAATGGAAACTACCAGTCAATGTTTGTCAACTTGTCACGCTGTCATTATACCCTCCCTCCATTGGTGGAGGTCCATCATATCCACTGGTGGAAGTGTGTGATTACAGCTTTACAAGTTTACACATGGTTGCTATTATAAAATAAAAGCAAAATACTGCAGATGCTGGAAATCTGAAATAAAACATTAACTCTGCTTCTCTGTCCACGGATGCTGCTTGACCTGCTGAGTATTTCCAGCACTTTCTGTTGCTATTATAAAAGTGGATATAGGAACTTATAGTAGGAAACAGTCAAAGGAAGTGAGCACAGACAAGTGTGGTCGTACCAAGGATTTGTATAGCTGTAGAATAATTTCTACCCCCTTTATTCTAGTCCTCTAGATATAAAGTCCAGCATAACATTAGCCTTTTTGATTATTTTCTGTACCTGTTCATGACATTTTAATGATCTATGTACCTGGACCCCCAGTCTCTTTGTACCTCCATTGTTTCTAGTGTTTCACCATTTAGAAAGTACAATCTTCCATTCTTTTTAGGTGTAAAGTGGATAACCTCATATTTGCTTACATTGTAATCCATTTGCCACAGTTTGCCCATTCACTTAATCTATCACCATCTTGCTTGTAATTTTATGCTTCCATCTACACTGCTTACAATGCCGCCTATCTTTGTGTCATTGGCAAATTTGGATAAGTGGCTTCCATCATTATCCATCATTCATCTAAGTCATTAATAAATATGGTGAATAGTTGAGGCCCCAACACAGATCCATGTGGGACACCATTAGTTCACCTCCTGCCAATTAGAGTATCTGCCAATTATGCCTACTCTCTGTCTCCTGCTGCTCAGCCAGTTTCCTAACCAGGTCAATAATTTGCCTTCAGTTCCATGAGCTTCAACTTCAGCTAACAATTTCTTATGAAGAACTTTATCAAATGTTTTCTGGAAGTCTGTGAAAATAACATTCATAGAGTCTTGTCTCTCAAAAATTGAATCAGGTTCATTAGGTATGACCTACTTTTTACAAATCCATGTTGGCTCTCTTTGATCAGCTGAAAAATTTCAAGGTGTCCAGTCACCCTGTCCTAATAATTATAGACTCTCGGAATTTCCTGACAACAGATGTTAGGCTAACTGGCCTATAATTCCCTGGTTTCCCTCTCTCACCTTGCTTAAATAGCAGAGTGACGCTTCCAATCTAAAGGAATAGTTCCTGAATCAAGAGAAGTCTGGAAGATTATAGTTAGTGCATAACACAAGAGCACAAGAAATGGGAGCAGAAGTAGACCATATGGCCCAACAAGCCTGCTCCGCCATTCAATACGATCATGGCTTGATCTTGGGCTTCAGTTCCACTTTTCTGCCCACTCCCCATATCCCTTGATTCCCTGCGAGACCAAACATCTTTCTATCCCAGCCTTAAACATATTCAATGATGGACCATCCACAACCCTCTGGGGTAAATAATTCCAAAGATTCACAACCATTTGTGTGTAGTAATTGCTCCTCATCTCAGTCCTGAATGATTGACTCCTTATCCTGAGACTGTATCCCCATGTTCCAGATTCTCTGACCAGTAGGAACAATCTCTCAGCTTCCACCTGTTAAGCCCGTTCAGAATCTTGTATGTCTCAATTAGATCACCTCTCATTCTTCTAAACTCCAGAGAATATCGGCCCAATTTACTCAACCTCTCATCATAGGGCAACCCCCTCATCCCAGGGACTAATTTTGTAAATCTTCGCTGCATTGCCTCCAGTGCAAGTATATCTTTTCTTAAATGTGGAGACCAAAACTGCACACAGCATTCCAGGTGCGGTCTCACCTGGGTCCTGTACAATTTTAGTAAGACTTCTTTATTCCTGTACCCCAATCCCCTTGCAATAAAGGCCAACATGCCATTTGCTTCCTAATAGCCTATTGCACCTGCATGTTAACTTTGTCCCTTCCTTGTACGAGAAGTCTCTCTGAACATCAACACCTACCAGTTTCACACCTTTTAAAAAATATTCTGCTTTTCAGTTTTTACGACCAAGTGAACAGTTTCACACTTCCCTACATTATACTCCATTTGCCATCTTGTTGCCCACTCACTTAACCTGTCTACATCTCCTTGCAGCCTCTCTAGATCCTCCCCGCAGCTTATCTTTCCACCGAGCATTGTATCATCAGCAAACTTAGATACATTACTCTCTGTCTCTTCATCCAAGTCATTAATAAAGTGTAAATAGCTGAGGCCCCAGCGCTGATCCTTCCGGCACCCTATTCACTGCCTGACAACTTGAAAATGCCCCATTTATGCCCACTCTTTGCTCCCTGTCTGTTAACCAATCCTCTATCCACGCTAATATATTATCCCCAACACCATGCGCCCTTATCTTTCCTATTAATCATTTATGTGGCACTTTATCGAATGCCTTTTGGAAATACATGTATACTACATCTACTGGTTCCCCTTTATCTACCTACCCTTCTTGTTACATCCTCAAAAAACTCTAATAAATTTGTCAAACAGGATCTCTCTTTAGTAAAACCATGCTGACTTGTTCTAATCATATTATGCTTTTCCAAGTGGCAGTGTTAAAACTTCTTTAATAATAGTTTCCAGCATCTTTCCAACGACTGACAGACTAACTGGCCTGTAGTTCCCTGTTTTCTCTCTATCTCCTTTTCTGAAAAGCGGCATAACATTTTCCAACTTCCAATCTGACGGAACCATTCCTGAATCTAAGGAATTCTGTAAAATCATAGACAGCGCATCCACTGTCTCTACAACTATCTGTTATAGAACCCTACGATGTAGGCTATCTGGTCCCTGGAACTTGTCAGATTTTAGTCCCTCAAATTTCTGCAATACTTTTTCTCTGTTGATATCAATATCCTTAATTTCTTCACTCTTCTAAGCCCCTAGGTTACTGCCTATTGCTGGTATGAAACTATGTCTTCTAATGTGAAGACAGACACAAAATATTTATTCAATGCCTCTGCCATTTCCTCATTCCCCATGATGATTTCTCCTGTCTCTGCCTCTAAGGGACCAATGTCTACTTTAGCTACTCTCTTCCTTTTTCTGTACTTATAAAAGCTCTTACAATCTTTTCATATAGCTGGCTAGTTTACTCCTATTTCCCTTTTCATCAGCTTTTTGGTGGCCCTTTGCTGGTTTCTAAAACACTCCCAATCCTCAGACATGCTACTACTTTTTTGCAACATTTATTTATTTATTTTTTAAATTTAAATACAGCACTGAAACAGGCCCTTCGGCCCACCGAGTCTGTGCCGACCATGAACCACCCATTTATACTAATCCGACACTAATCCCATATTCCTATATTCCCCTACCACCTACCTATACTAGGGGCAATTTATAATGGCCAATTTACCTATCAACCTGCAAGTCTTTTGGCTGTGGGAGGAAACCGGAGCACCCGGAGGAAACCCACGCAGACACAGGGCCAACTTGCAAACTCCACACAGGCAGTACCCAGAATTGAACCCGGGTCGCTGGAGCTGTGAGGCTGCGGTGCTAACCACTGCACCACTGTAAGCCTCTTCTTTTAGTCTAATGCTCTCAGCTTCCTGAGTGAGCCACAGATGGGTTTTTCTTGATGAGTTTTTGGTTTTGGATGGAAGGTACTTTGGTTGAACCCTTTGAATTGTTTCTTTAAATTTTTCCCACAGTTCATTTACCGCCATACCTTCCAGTCTGTTTACCCAATTAATCTTAGCCAGTTCTCCCCTCATACCTTCATAATTGGCTTTGTTTAAGTTTAAGATTCTTGTTTGTGATTGAAATGTGTCAGTTTCAAACTTAACATGAAATTCAGTGGTATTATGATCACTATTTCCCAGTGGATCTTTTACTATGACATTGCTTATTAACCCCGCTTCATTACACAATACGAGATCTAAGACAGGTTTATCCATAGTCGGTTCTACAATGTATTGCTCCAAGAAACTGTCACAAGAGCATTCTACAAATTCATCTTCTAGACCACTGTTGCCAATTTGATTGTCCCAGTCTACATGCAGATTAAAGTCCCCCACAATTAATATATTACCTTTCTTACATGCTCCAATAATTTCCCATTTAATGTTCTGTCATCAAATATAAACCACTGTTAGGGGGCCTGTAAACTACTCCCACCAGTGTTTTCTGATTCCTGCTATTCCTAATTTCCACCCAGACAAATTCTACTTCATGATCTGCAATGTTCTCACCAACTTCCTTTAAAATCCTGGGATGGAAACCATCTGGTTCTGGGGATTTGTCACTCTTTAGTGTCATTATTTTCTTCATTACTGTTATTTTGCTTATGTTAATTTTGTTGAGTCGCTGTCCCTGACTCAGTGTTAGTTTCTTTGGGATATTCGGCAAGCTGACCTCTTCCTCTACTGCAAGTACTGATTCAGGGTAATTATTCAACATGAGTGCCATTTCCTTATTTTCATTGACAGTATCACGTTATCAGTTTTCAAGGGGCCTAATTTGCTCCTGCCCAACCTCTTTTTCCTAATATAATTGTAAAAAAAATTTGTGTTGATTTTGATATCCCTTCCAAGTTTCTTTTCATACTTCTGTTTTGTAGCTCTTGCTATCTATTTTGTCACCTTTTGCTGTTGTTTGCATCTTTCACATTCACCAGGATCTGTGGTATTGTTTGCATTTTTGTATGCCTTTCGTTTTAGTTTGATGTTGTCTCTTAACTCTTCAGTCATCCATGGCTGTCTTTTTTTTGGCAAGTAAAGCTCTTGCCCCTTAGGGGTATAATCTGGTTCTGTATCACATTCAATTCTTTTTTGAACAGCCTCCACTGATCTGTCATTTTATCCATTATCAGATTTGCCTAGTTTACGGTGGGCAGTCTGTTTGATTGCATTGATGTCAGCATTAGCTAAATCTAGAATGTTCACATTTCTCCTCTTCAAACACTACGTTGAACTCAATCGTATTATGATCACCATTAGATAAATATTCACTCACTGTTAGGCAGTTAACTAAATCCGGCTCATTACTCATTAATAAATCTAATATGGTCTGTCCCCTTGTTGGTTCCAGGACATATTGTTACAAAACACTTCCCGGACACTTTCAAGAAATTCACTAACTTTCCAAAAATGCTAGTCTGCTTATCCTAATCTATATGAAAGTTAAAATACCCCATTAAAACCACGCAGCCTTTGCCACATTATTGCTTAATCTCTACATTTATACGATCTACCATGTCATAGCTGCTACCAGGGTGCTTATACACAACTCCCATGACAGTCTTGAATCCTTTTTCATTTCTTAAGTCTACACATAATGGGCAGAATTTGTGGGGTTGAAGCTCTGAAAAGTAGTGTCAGGTCAGAAACCTGACGTGAACTGCTGCTCACTTCCGGGTTTCACTGGGCTGGGTTTGTAGGCAAGTGGGAAATCACTGTGGAGTTGTGAGTGAGGTAACTAATCAAAGTATTTAAATCCCCAATAATCTCCATATTTAACCCAGAATTCTGGCTTTAACAGCCTGCGTATGTTTTTCCCCAAGCTGTGTGTTACTTGCCAGGGTCAACCAGGCGAGAGGACATTGGGGAGTGCTTATTCAGTGAAGCTGACTGCCAGGAAAGCCTTCAAAGAGTGAAACTGAATAGTTGGTGCTCACTGCACTTCATCTGAGAGTGTACTTTCACTGCTTAACAGATGATCTCCAACTTTTTGGAAAAGCAAAAAAAAGTAGATGCTGGAAATCTGAAATAATAACAGAAAATGCTGGAAATGCTCAACAGGACTGGCAGCATCAGAAGCGAGAGAAGCAGAGTTAATGATTCAGGTCAATGACCTTTCTTCAGAACTGGCAAAAGTTAGAGATGCAATAGGTTTTAAGCAAGTGAAAGGGGGGAGGGTGGGCAAAAGAATAAAAGGGAAGCTATTGAAAGGGTGGAAGGCAGAAGAGATTAAATGACAAAAGGGTTGATGGTGCAAGACCAAAGGAGTGGTAATGGGACAAGTAAAGAAACAAAAGATGTGTCTAGAGGATATGTAATGGCAGAATCATGAACTGCTGCCATCCAAAAGCAAAAAAAAAAGAGAAACATGACAGAAAAACTAAAACCAGCAAAGAGAGAGAAATATAATAGGGGCATAGGTTACAATTTGAAATTGTTAACTCAATGTTTAGTCCAGAAGGCTGTAAAATGGTTAATTGAAAGATGAGGTGCTGTCCCTCAGGCTGATATTAAGCTTTATTAAAACACTGCAGGAGACCAAGGACAGAGATGTCAGAGTTTGAGCAAGGTGGAGAATCAAAATGACAGGCAACTGGAAGCTCAGGGTCATGTTTGCAGACTGAACAGAGGTGTTCAGCAAAGCGGTCACCCAACCTGCGTTTGGTTCCCCCCAGTGTTGAGGAGACTGCATAGTGAGCACTGAATACTGTAAAGTAAATTGAAACAAGTACAAGTAAATTGCTGATTAACCTTGAAGGAGTGTTTGGTGTCTTGGATGGTAAGAAGGGAGGAGGTAAAGGGCAGGTTTTGCATCTCCTGTGCTTGCATGGAAAGGTATCGTGGGAAGGGGAGGGTGTGTTGGGGGTGATTGAGGAGTGGACCAGGATGTCATGAAGGGAACAGACCCTAGGGAATGTTGAAAGGGGAGGGGAAAATGTGTTTGGTTTCTCTCAGTTCTCCTAGTTTCTCTGTCTCCACCACATCTGTTCTGGCACTGCAACAACCTTCCATACGAGAGCTTCCGATGTGGCACAAAGGTGAGGGTGAGTATCAATGTCGGTTGTTCAGATGGGAATGTGAGGTAGTGCCTTGGGAAACAGGAATGAGTGGCTCTGAAGGTATGTTGGTCTGAGGAGAGTTGTGCAACTGAATGCTGGGAAGGTCAGTGGGGGATTTGGCACCTGAAAGTGTTATGCCACTCAGCTTTCCTGCCCTTTTGAGGTCCTTGAACCATATGGGGCATGGTATCCAGATAGGAGGAACAACACTCCTACTGCTCACTTGCCCGGCCGCTTACATCCATGCCTGCTTGGTTTGAGAGGCTGACCTCTTCCTCCCGTCCTTGACATGCATCACCTTACTCAGTTTCTCAGATCCTGCAGCAGGACCTCCAGGTACATGGGGTGTAGCCTTCCCAGGTCTCTCCATTGGTTGCTGAGGTCTCAGGAATCAATATGCAGTTCCATCATTCTGACCCCTGCTGGGGTCCCTTTAATGAGAAAACCTTCCTTTGACAGATGCGGCCTGTCATTATCCCTGCCCTCTGTCATTGCTTGGGAAACCCTGAAGTGGGATGCTAACGTCCTGGCTGAGTTAAAGAACCACAGCAGACACCACTTCTCTAACAAATGGGTTCCAAACCTGCTACCACACCATTGACCCTCCCTCCCCCCACCCCCACTGCGTACAGGTCTGCTATTTTAAGATTCTGGCCAAAGTTTCCACTGCCTGCTTACCCCTTGTTATATCCTTATCACTGAAGTGATTTAATCCTTAATCACTAAGTCTACTCCGCCCCCTCTTCTATATTCCTTATTTTTCCTATAGACCTTATGACCATTATTACATTTTATGTACAGTAAAACCCTGCAGAAGCAGTGAATGACTAATTAATCTGTTCTGTGGTGTTGATTGAGTGGGAAATATTGACCAATTCATCAGAAGAGCTCCTCATGCTTTGAATATGAGATATTTAATATCCACCAGAATCAGTAGTTCTAATAATGAAACTTTCCCTTAGGACTGCACTGGAATGTTGGCCTCAGATTATGTACTCAAATTTTGCAGTGGGCTTGAACCCACTACCAATTGAGTCACTTCCAAAGAAAAACAGAAAAGTTATATATGTAAAGTCAAGTTAATGTTCGTCGCTGTGTACCCTAGTCCAAAGCAGTAAAACTCTGATTTAGTAGTTCCAAAGTATGAGTTAGCTGCTAAACATTAAATGTTGGAAGGTTAGTTGACTCATTGATGACTAATGTCTTCCAGTCTTAGAAAACTGAAGTAACTTGTTTTTGACCACATCTGCTGATTTAAGAACTAAAGATGTCATGAAAAATGAAAGGACTGCAATTTCTAACGAAGGGTTTAAGCCTCAAAAGTTAATCTGTCTCTTTTTCAATAATGACAGATATTTCTGGTATTTGTATTTTTCTGTTCTAATCCCGTTACTCTGGGTTGAAACTAGCCCCAGAGATGAACGGGCAATATTTAATCTGCTGGAAGTTTCCACTTGTCTGACTTTAAGGATGTGATTGCACTGGAGAGGGTGCAGAGGAGATTCACCAGGATGTTGCCTGGGCTGGAGCATTTCAGCTATGAAAAGAGACTGAAAAGGCTAGGGTTGTTTTCCTTGGAGCAGAGAAGGCTAAGGGGGGACATGATTGAGGTGTACAAGATTATGAGGGGCATTGATAGATTAAATAGGAAGAAACTTTTTCCCTTAGCAAAAGGGTCAAGAACCAGGGGGCATAGATTTCGGGTAAGGGGCAGGAGGTTTAGGGGGGATTTGAGGAAGCGTTTTTTCACCCAGAGGGTGGTTGGAATCTGGAACTCACTGCCTGAAGAGGTGGTGGAGGCAGGAACCCTCACAACATTTAAGAAGTATTTAGATGAGCACTTGAAACACCATAGCATACAAGGCTATGGGCCAAGTGCTGGAAAATGGGATTAGAATAGTTAGGTGCTGTATGGCCGGCACTGACACGATGGGCCGAAGGGCCTGTTTCTGTGCTGTATAACTCTATGACTCTAATTTTTATTTTTCACTCAGATGTTTTATCCACCAATAAATTGTGTATATTTTGAGAGGGTGGGGGCATGAATCTCCTGGAAGCAGTGAACTACGAACATATTTTCCTGAATGTAATCTCTTTTTTTTTAAACGAAAGCCCTGTTCCTTTACCCACAATGATACCCGAAGTGTACTGTGTTTACTTTCCTGTTTTCCCTCCTCCTGTAAGCCTGCAGTGGTCAGATCTCTGAGGGGCATTGATAGGTTAGATAGGAAGAAACTTTTTCCCTTAACAAAGGGGTCAAGAACCAGGGGGCATAGAATTAGGGAAAGGGGCAGAGGGTTTAGGGGGGATTTGAGGAAGCGTTTTTTCACCCAGAGGGTGGTTGGAATTTGGAACTCACTGCCTGAAGAGGTGGTGGAGGCAGGAAGCCATTTTTAAAGGACTTCCAGTACACGGAGAACACTAGTGGCATCAGTTATAGGTTATATATATTGCAGTTATCCATTTGTGTTGTCATCTGATTACTGACAAGGGCAGTAGACGCATGGGAACACCACTACCTGCAAGTTCTCCAAGCCACATGCCATCCTGACTTGAAACTATATCACCATTTCTTCACTGTCACTGGGCCAAAAACCTCAAACTCACTTCCTAACAGCACTGTGGGTGTACCTGCATCATATGGACCATTGGTTCAAGAAGGTAGCTCACTACCACCTTCATGCGGGCAGTTTGGGATGGGCAACAAATGAGCGACGCTCACAACCCATGAAAATAAAATTTGCATGGATATCCTGCTGTATATGGACTGTTGGAAGATAGCACATTGAGCAATAGCAACATTTGAACATTTATACAGAAAATAGTTGACACCTGGGGCTGAATTTTATGAGCGCGGTGCAAATTGTGGCGGCATGCTCTGACTTGTGTTTTTACCGCGTGGATGCGCCATCGCTGAGCCCCTGCGCTATTTCACGTGGGTGCTCATTTAAATGGAGGGGGCAGAGTGGCCGCCCCGTTGATGTAGAGGGGGCGGTTGCTACGTCCCCAGCAATGGCATCTGGCGCCATTTTTAAAGGGCTTCCAGCCCTTAGAAGAAAGTTTAATTTATACATTTATATTATGTTGCATTGTTTTTAAAAATTTAAATAAATGAAGGCCCCACTGCCGGGTGGGGGGGCTGCACCAAAGCCTTGCCGATAAAAACCGGCGGAGCCTTCTCGACATGGGGGGTTGTGGCAAGCCTGTCACGGAAGAATTTTACGTCCCCCACCCCGCCACAACCTCTGACGCCGGAGAGCTAGTAAAATTCCGCCCCTAGTCTCTTTGCATCAATAAAATGCAGAAAACAATTATATAATTTCCTTTTCACAAGTTCTGTAAAAGCTTTGATAAGTTTTAAATTAAGTTAAAATGAAGTTTTATTTTAAAAATCATAAGCATCACATTTCAGTTAATGTAGGTTTTGTTGTTTTTATTTCTTCCAGTATCCGTTTACAGGGATCTCCCATGGGTATATGTGCACTGGTCAAACTGTCTTCACTTTTGCTGACACTGGCACCCAATTTTAAAATCTATAAAATTGTTGTGGATACTTCCCAGTGATTAACACCCTTGGCACTTGTTTGCTTATACATCATGGAGACAAAATTGGTTTGTCAACAAGCAGACTCCTGTTGTATATCTAGCAGGAAACTGCCAGCTGGCAGCAAACTTTGCTGATGTGCTTTGTCTCAGACTTGTCTTGCATGTTTCCCATGGTCCTGTTTAGGAGCCTCTGCCTGCCCAAGCAAACTAACTCAAAAAAGGTGGCAACTCTCTAGTTGGGAGCTCCTCTTTCTTAGCCTCACAGGGACCTAGTGTAAGTTTGGATGTTAGTAAATGAATTAAGCTGAGGTGTACTGGCCTTTTGATGAACACAAGCGACCCATTGCAAAGATAGGGGAGGGCAGGCCAGTATTATGACCTGGCCCCTGAAGGGAAAATAAAAAAGATAAACAGCATAAGCTAGTGTTTCAAAAGGTGCCCCAACACTCAATCCTTACGCCCAACCCATTGCATTTTGCGGGTTGGCAGATACCCTCAAGATAAGCCCCTAATAGCCCAGGTCCCGCCTAACCCATACAAATGACATGATCCCAATTTAGACCGCCATATAATCTGGATTTCTCCAAATGCAAAGCTTGCCCCAAACTTGGCAAAACAATGGCAACAGCAATTGCTTCATAAGAAATAGTAGGAGTAGGCCATTCGGCCCCTTGAGCCTGCTGTGCCATTCAATAGATCATAGCTGATCTGACTGGCCTTAATTCCGCTTTCCTGACGGCCCCCCATAACCCTTGACTCCTGTCGAACTCAGTCTTGAATATATTCAATGATCCAGTCTCCACTGCTCTCTGGGGAAGAGAATTCCAAAGATAACCAACCCTCTAGGAGAAGAAATTCCTCCTCATCTCCATCTTAAACGGGAGACCCCTTATTTTTAAACTGTAGCCCTTAGTTCCAGATTCCCTCACGAGGGGAAACATCCTCTCAGCATCTACCCTGTCAAGCTCCCTCAGAATCTTATATTGTTTCAATAAGATCACCTCTCATCCTTCTAAACTCCAATGAGTATAGGCCCAACCTGCTGAACCTTTCCTTCATCCCAGTAGTCAGCCTAGTGAACCTTCTCTGAAGTGCTTCCAATGCAAGTATATCCTTCCTTAAGAAGACCAAAACTGTGCACAGTACTACTCTAAGTGAGGTCTCACCAATGCCCTATACAGTTGTAGTAAGACTTCCCTACTTTTATACTCCATCCACCTTGTATAAAGGCCAACATTTCATTTGTATTTCTAATTACTTGCTGTACCTCCATGCTAACTTTTTGTGATTCATGTACATGGACACCCAGATCCCTCTGTACCACTCATGCAGTCTCTCTCCACTTAGATGATCAGCTTTTCTGCTGTTCCCACCACAGTGAACAACTTCACATTTTCCCATATTATATTCCATCTGTCAATTTTTTGCCCACTCTATCCCTTTGGAGACTCTTTGTGTCCTCCTCACAACTTGTTTTCCTACCTATCTTTGTATCGTCAGCAAATTTGGCTACAATACACTCGGTCCCTTCATCCAAGTCATTATAGATTATAAATATTTGAGGCCCCAGCATTGATCCTTGTGGCACTCCACTAGTTACAGTTTGCCAACCTGAGAATGCCCCATTTATCCCAACTCTCTGTTTCCTGTTAGTTGGATAATCCTCTATCCATGCTGATATATTAGCCCCAACATCTTGAGCTCTTATCTTGTGTCGTAGTCTTTTATGTGGCACCTTATCAAATGCCTTTTGGAAATCCAAATACACTACATCTACTGGTTCCCCTTTATCCACTCTGCTTGTTACATCCTCAAACAATTCTAATAAATTTGTCAAACATGATTTCCCTTTCATAAAACCATGTTGACTCTATCTGACTGTATTATGATTTTCTAAATGTCCGGTGACTACTTCCTTAATAATGGATTCTAGCATTTTCCCAATGACAGGTGTTAGGCTAACTGGCCCATAGTTATCTGCTTTCTGTCTCCCTCCTTTCTTGAATCTAGGGAATTTTGGAAGACTACAACCAATTCATCCACTATCTCTGCAGCTTGCATTTATATACTGTCTTCAAGTTAGAAAAATGTCCTACTGCACTTCAGACAAGTGGGAGGCAAAGAGTAGGGCTTGTGCTTGCTAGAAGATAATAGTACTGACAATATCTGAGAAAGTTACTTGCAGGCAGTGAGTAATCTTAAAATCTAGTTCCTCTAAGTTCATTCCAGTATCACACTAAGCAGGGTTTAAAAAAAACCTATTTGAGTAATATTCTGTATTGTTTTCCGTTTACACACATAATTTGGACATAGGCACAAGAGGAATGATAGAAGTTTGCTGATACCAAACTAGTCAAACTACCAAAAAAGTTCTTTACGCAGAGGGTGGTGGGTGCCTGGAACGCATTGCCAGCGGAGGTGGTAGACGCGGGCACGATAGCGTCTTTTAAGATGTATCTCGACAGATACATGAATGGGCAGGAAGTAAAGAGATACAGACCCTTAGAAAATAGGCGACAGGTTTAGATAGAGGGTTTGGATCGGCGTAGGCTTGGAGGGCCGAAGGGCCTGTTCCTGTGCTGTAATTTTCTTTGTTCTTCTTTGTTCTTAGGGACATGGCAAGATGTATGGAAGTAACAGACGACAGACTCTAGTGATTGTGGTGCATTGTCGCTCCTTATCCTCTTTGACCTCTCTGCAGCCTTTGACACAATTAGTGACTTCACTGTCCTCCAACATTTCTCCTCCATTGTTGAGCTCAATGGGACAGCCCTCGCTTGGTTCCACTCTTGCTTACCTAATCTTCGCAAGAGCGCCTCCAGCAATTGCTTATCTTCCGACTCCTATACCATTATTTTTGGAGTCCCCCAGAGACCCATTTCTGACCACCTCCTGTTCCTAGTTAGGCCACAGCTGGAGCACTGTGTACAGTTCTGGTCACTGCACTATAGGAAGGATGTGATTGCACTAGAGAGGGTGCAGAGGAGATTCACCAGGATGTTGCCTGGGCTGGAGCATTTCAGCTGTGAAGAGAGACTGGATCGGCTCGGGTTGTTTTCCTTGGAGCAGAGAAGGCTGAGGGGGACATGATTGAGGTATACAAAATTATGAGGGGCATAAGGACGAGGATAGATAGGAAGAAACTTTTTCCCTTAGTGGAGGGGTCGATAACCAAGGGGTATAGATTTAAGGTAAGGGGCAGGAGGTTTAGAGGGGATTTGAGGAAAATTTTTTTCACCCAGTGGGTGGTTGGAATCTGGAACACATTGCCTGAAGGGATGGTAGAGGCAGGAACCCTCACAACATTTAAGACTTATTTAGATGAGCACTTGAAACACCATAGCATACAAAGCTATTGGGCCAAGTGCTGGAAAATGGGATTAGAATAGATAGGTGCTTGATGGCTGGCTGAAGGGCCTGTTTCTGTGCTGTATAACTCTATGACTCCTCATCTAAATGCTGCCCATTGGTGCCATCACCACAGACATTGGGCAGCTTTCACATTTTCAACACCCAGCTCTACCTTTCCACTGCCTCAGTGTTGTCAGACAGATGTTCTCAATCTTGGATGAGCTGCAGTTTCCTCCAGCTAAACATTAGGAAGACCAAAGCCATCGTCTCCAGCCCGTACAAACTCTATGCCCTTGCCATTGATTTCATTACCCTCTCTGGCCACTGCCTTTGGCTGAATCGAACCATTTTTAAATTTCGGTACCCTATTCAACCCTGACCTGTGTTTTCAACTGCGCATCCTCTCTATCACAGTGATTGCCTACCACCACCTCTAAGATTTCTGCCTGCTCCCCCAACTCAGACATCTGTTGCCGAAACACTCATCAACGCATTTGTCACATTTAACCTTGACACTTCCAATTTCTCCTGGCTGGCCTCTGATTCTGTACCATCTGTAAATTTCAATTCATTCAATACTTTGCTGCTCATATCTAATCCAGTATCTGCCTGCTCACCCTCACCCCGTTCTCACTGATCACAGGTAGGCTTAAAAGATCCAGTGTTTGAAGAAGAGCAGGGGAGTTATCCCCGGTGTTCTGGCCAATATTTATCCCTCAATCAACATCACAAACAACAGACTATCTGGTCATTATCACACTGCTGTTTGTGGGAGTTTGCTGTTGCAAAATGGCTACTGCATTTCCTACACTACAACAATGACTGCACTTCAAAAGTACTTCATTGGTGTTGGGGTGTCCAGTGGTCATAAAAGGCACTATTTTTCTTTCTAAATTGCCTTCCAGTCTCTCAGCACTCAGTTTTTTAAATTGCAATCCTCATATTTAAATCTCTTCATGGCATTGTCCTCCTCTATCTGTGTTATCTCCAGCCCTATAAACATCCTGCTCGTGCCCACTCCCAACCACCCCCAAACTCTCTATTTCTCTGACTTCAGCTCCCTGTGCACCCTTTCTTTTCACTGCCTTCAGCTGCCTAAGCCCCACACTCTGGAATTTCCATCCTAAATCCTTCACCTCCTGCTCCTCCTTTAATACCAGGCTTAAAATCCATCCCTTTGGTCAGGCTTTTGGTCACCCATCCTAATATCTCCTTTAGTTCGGCATCCACTTTTTTTGATTAAGCCTTTGTGAAGTGCCTTGAGGCATTTTTCTATATGAAAAGCGCTATATAAATGCAAGTAGTTGCTATTATTTAAACCAGGATTCAGATAAAGAGCCCCCAAAATAAGAATATATATGGCAGCATGATAGCAGTGACTTGTGATGCCTGTGTATAATGAAAGTCATCTGTAATTGATATGATATGACTCCTTATAGAGCTACAAACAATCTTAGGAATGTGCTTTATCACAGTTCTGTTGAATACTACTATTATCTGCATTGAAATTAGTATCCAGTATTACTTCATTTGTAGACTGGTCAATCAAACTACTTTTTTTACAATGAACGTGGCCCCATGACTAATATGATGCGTTTCTCAGCACTTTCACTTTATTAACTGAATACTGCTTGGCTGCTATTGGTTTATTGTACTTAATACAACAAATGGCTCCATCAGGAAAGAAGACATTTGTGGTTTTGTCATAAGTGTGTTTTATTTTCAGGCTCATTAATTGCTTAAAGTCTGACATCGCAATAGTGGCCATGAGATATACTTTTGTGCCGAGGTAGGATAGGTCACAATTGTTTGGGCCTGAAATTGCTTTTTGAAAAAAAAGTCTATCTTTTTCCAGTATTGAAAGTTGTTTTTCTTCGATTTAGTAAAATAATCTAATTAGAATCATTCTTAGTTTCTAATGATGAATAATCAAGCTTCAGTAGCTGAATTAATTTTTGCCTTTGTTTTTCTGTAGGTCTGGAGATGTGCTTCTGCTGATCTCTCTAGCTCAAGAAAGAATAGCTGTGAACTAATGGCTGAGTTGGAACATGATGCCGGTGTATGTATGCAGCCTTTCAAGTATCTTGTTATCCATGCATTCATATGACAACTCAGTGGTTAAAAAATGTGTCCTTCTCTAATGTGACCAAATCATGGTGAAAGGAAAAAGAACTGTTGCAATGAAAGAAATGTGAGCAAAATACCACATTTATGTAGGCTTCATCTGAAGAAAAATTTGGGTGCAGGACACAGCTTGAGACAAAGAGCAACCAGTAATGAAAGAAGGACTTGCATTTATATTGCATCTTATCACATTGCAGAAACATACTAAAGCACCTCGCGTGCATAGAATTATTTTAGCTGTTATGTACGCTGAAGCAGGAGCTATATTAAGCACAAAAATTTCATAAATAGCAATGAGATGAATGTGAAGTAATCTGTTTTTGGTGGTATTGTAAGTAATGTAGATGGAAGTATAAAATGACAAAGCGATATTGATAGATTAAGTGAATGGGCAAAACTGTAGCAAATGGATTTCAGTATAGGCAAATGTGAGGTCATACACTTTGGATTTAAAAAGGATAGAACCGAGTACCTTCTAAATGGTGAAGAGCTAGAAACAGTGGAGGTCAAAAGAGACTTGGGGGATCATTAAAATATCAGATATATCTGATATCAGAAAGAGATACAGAAAATAATCAAAAAGGCTAATGGAATTCCAGCCTTTATATCCAGAGGACTAGAATACAAGGGAGTAGAAATCATGATTTAGCTATACAAAGCCCTGGTTAGACCACACCTTGGAGTACTATGAGCAGTCTGGGCATCACACCGTAGGATGGAGATACTGACCTTGGAGGGAATGCAGCATAGATTTACTAGAATGATATCTGGACTTCAAGGATTAAGCTACGTGGAGAGATTAAACAAACTAAGGTTATATTCCCTGGAATTTATAGAGTCATAGAGTCAAAGAAACCGATGAGGTAGATTTGGAGAAATTATTATGTGGGTCTAGGACCAGGGGGCATAGTCAAAAGATTAGAGGCAGAACTTACTGAAGTAAAATTAGGAAACGCTTGTTCATGCAAAGGGTGGTAGAAGTATAGAAGTCTTTTCTGCAAACAACGATTGATGCTAGATCGATTGTTAATTTTAAAAGTGAGATTGATAGATTTTTGCTTGCTAATGGTATTAAAGAATATGGAACAAAGGCAGGTATATGGAGTTAGCTTGCAGATCATTCATGATCTTATTGGATGGTGGGACAGGCTTGAGGGGCTGAATGGCCTACTCTTGTTCCTATGTTCCTATCTTGATTGAGAAAAGAATATTGTCCAGGATACTGAGAGATCTGTTCTTCAAAAAGTGCCATGGATCTTTGATATCTACTCCAAACTACAGGGGCAGGCATATGAGCCTTGATTGTCTCATCTGAAGAATAGCACATCTGTCAATAGAATAGTTCTTTATTACTGCACTGAAGTGCCAGCCAAAGTTATGTACTCAAGTCCTGAAATAGACTTGAACCCGCAACCTACTGACTCAGAGGCAGGGGAACTATCGACTGAGTTAATCTGACACAAAATTAATTAGGCAAATTTATTAGATTGTGTTGTCGTGTATTTCCTATCAATAAATTACTGTAAATGTTTCAGCTTCTTAAACTAGTATTTGAAATGACCCATGATCACTACATAATAATAGTTCTGTCTCATATTCTCCCTTTATTTAAAAAAGTTATCTCTCACTCCCCCACCCCCGCAAGCACTATCTCCCTCTTCCAACTTATTCTTTTGTACTTAAAGTGCTTTTACCCTGCTGCCTACCAGGCTGATAATTTAGATGAAAAATGTCAGATGAAGGGCCAAGGCCAATAGTGCCTTCAAGGTTGGAAAGAGCAGAAGCGAGTGCCTTCAAGGTTGGAAAGAGCAGAAGCTAAGTCAGAAAATAGTAATTACACTCCACCAAATTTGACTTATAAGAGCATCTACATTGTAAGAGGAAGGGAATGTGGAGGAAAGTCGAATTTCATTGCTGAGGTCATGAGATGGAATGTGTTTAAGGTCATAGAGTCATAGAGAGATACAGCACTGAAACAGGCCCTTCGGCCCACCGAGTCTGCGCCGACCAACAACCACCCATTTATACTAATCCTACATTAATCCCATATTCCCTACCACATCCCCACCATTCTCCGAAGAAGGGTCACCGACCCGAAACGTTAACTCTGCTTCTCTTTTTACAGATGCTGCCAGACCTGCTGAGTGGTTCCAGCATTTCTTGTTTTTATCCCACCATTCTCCTACCACCTATCTACACTAGGGGCAATTTACAATGGTCAATTTACCTAGCAACCTGCAAGTCTTTGGCTGTGGGAGGAAACCGGAGCACCCGGCGGAAACCCATGCGGTCACAGGGAGAACTTGCAAACTCCGCAAAGGCAGTACCCAGAACCGAACTCGGGTCGCTGGAGCTGTGAGGCTGTGGTGCTAACCACTGTGCCACCCAGGTCATGTGATGAGTCTTGCATTCAACAGTGAGAAGGAAGTGTATGTAGGATACAATATTTGAAAAGTGCCAGAAAAGAGATTTCAGAAACAGAATGAAACAAGAAGTTTACAACACTGAGAAGGGATAGAAAGCTAGAGGTGAGAAAGGGTTCACCTATCACATCATAAACTTTTCTTACGTATCCTGTGCTGGAAAATGAAGAAATGCTGAATAGTCTAGTAGCCTTAAGAAGACCATGCTGATAAATAATGATTTTATGGTTTATTTTGATTCTCAGCATCCATGTTGCTCAAAGCAGGGGGAAGATGACAGGAACTTTTAAAAGTAAAACTATAGAGTCCTGATTAGGAAGCTAGCCACTGCATGGTGATTATAAATTCCTTCAGATTTAGATACAAGGCTCTATTCTCCTGGCAAATAATACACTTGTTTATTTTAAAGCAAAAACTGTAGATGAACCTGTATAACCTGAAGTGCTCAACAACTATTCAAACTCCATTGATTGATTTTGTGGTGCCAGACAGATTTTAGAATTGTTTTAAAAGTTAAATATGTTTGAAGTAGCTGTCAAGCCTTACCTGCTTTAGTGTTTCTTTTTGGGTGTTTTGCATGAAGGGAAATTCTGGGCTCGTGCTAATTAGGATGAAAGTAATTTAGTTTGAATTTTTCTTTGACAGGTAAATACCATCAGCCTGAATCCTATAGGCACAATGCTTGTTTCGGGCAACAAGGAAGGGACTGTTAGTATTTGGGACCTCACCACCTTAACTGTTTTACATCAAGTCCATTGTCATTTAGGCACTGTCAATGATGTTGCATTCAGCCCTGGTATGTTTCTGGCTTAAAAGTATTTATCAAATGTAAACCTTATTACGTAGTCTTACATTGTGGAATGCTTTTCAGGTGCATGATGGTTTGCTTTAATTATGAGTGATGTATATAAACAACTCCTTTCTGTACCATTAAGGTAAAGCCTTTCTGAGCCGGATGTCTTCTAAATTATGATTACTGTAATGTACATTGTTAAATAATTTCGCAGAACACTTACTTATTACCTGTCTTTGATTACCACACTTTTAGCAGTATGGTTACTTTTTTTAAAATGCAACTTGAGCTTATGTTGATATAATGAAAGACAGTTTGAAAGTTTATTGTCTAACTGTCTTATTTCAGTAAAGTTCTGATATGTGATCAAACTTACATATGACTTAATTGCAGATAGTCGACACGTTCTCAGTGCAGGAGAAGATTGTTGTCTTAAAGTTATTGATGTACAGACAGGGATGTTGATCTCTTCTTTGCCCACAGATCAGCAACAAAGGTAAAAAAAAAATACTGTTACAGTAACATATGCTATGACCAGGTGAGAAAAGTGTCCAGGGGTCACTTTCAGCCTTCACCTGGTCTTACTTTAACAGGGTTTCATTTTTAAACACACTGTTTTTAGCTCCCCCTTGGTGAATCCTTGTTCACCGCTTTCCAATTATAAGAAAGAAACCAGCAAAAACAGGCTTTCTTAAGTTTAAAGAAGAAAAGTTGAAATTTATTAAACTTAACTTTAATTCGGTTAACGCCTATGAATACATGATGTGCCCCAGGCTAGCATGTATACATGATACACATGCAAATAGCGACAGAAAAGAGCAGAAGAAAAATAATGTGGAAAAGTTTGAGGCAATATCTGAAGACTTTTGTTATGGTTCTTTGAGCTCACTGTAGAGTCCTTGATTGCAGATAGATCTTGCTTTTCATTGGGGCCCAGTATTCTTCTTAAACCGTGTTCGCTGTAGGAGACTTTTCTCTCTTGGGGTTCATATGTCTTCAGTGGATTCAGAAGCTTGTGAGAAAGAAATGGGAGCAGGCAGGAACAAACAGACACTCTGACTTCCAACTCTCTGTGACCAGTTCAAAAGAAAACCCTTGAACAGCCAGGTAGTCATGTGACCAGCTGGTTTAACCAGTCCTGGCCCTAGTGCATTTTATCCTCCTTAGCAGGCCCTGGAATGCGCTTCCTCACCTTCAATGTCTGTTAGTATGTAAATGTTTTTTTCCAGCCACGGCTGATCTGTTTAACAAGTCCTTTCTTCACTCCAGTAACAATTAAAAATCAATGTTCATGACAAAATTGATGTGCCTCATTCTTGGCAGGTGGGGGTCTAGCATGACACATAGAATATGGAATTTATATGAAAAAAGCAATAGAAGTGCCATGCTCTGTGAAAGATAGAATATTTTTTGAGTTGAAGATTATATTTTGCTATGAAATAAACATGAGAGATAAAAAATAAATTACAAAGCTCCATTTACAGGTGTTTTTGCTGGGATGGAAACACTGTTCTTTCAGGCAGCCAGTCTGGTGAACTTATAGTATGGGATCTGATGGCAGCAAAAACTACTGAAAGAATTCTTGCACATTCAGGTATGACCTCAGCATTGGTTTTATATATTTCCTTAGCCAAAATATGTCACTTTTCCTTGTTGTTTAACTTAGGGTGGTCAGTCGTACTCTCTGAAGTCACGTAATCATTTTCCATTACTGCATTTAATAACTCCCTCCCTCAGTATCTAGTTTTTTTTCCCTCTGTAAACTGTATCGAGGTCTTCATTTCAAACAAAATGAAAAGGACTTTTCTGCTTTGGAATTGATCAGTTTATGAAGCATCAATAACCAGGATGTTTCAGTGTCACAAGTTATATATATTTTCAGATTTTGTTGTGAGATTTATGTTGGCAAAGTTATGGCGACGGACTGGGAGTAGCTCCAAAGAAATTCCTAGCCTTTGGAATTGGGTACAGTCCAAATCTAACTAAAACGTCAACACCATTCTGGGTCAGAAAGAGTTCTCTAACTTGGAATACTATCATAATTGGTTGCGGGATTAATTTTCTTTCAAGAATACCAGACAAGACCAGATCTATATCTTTCTGTATGCCTGAAAAGAAACATTAGATTCCTCCATGATACAACAGTCTTCCAGCTGTTAACCATAGCATCTCTGTCAATAGATGCTGTGGAGAATTATGTAAGTAAGAATATCTGCTCCGAAGTTCTAAGGGAAAAGTTGTACCTTGGAATGGTACTAATGGTGATCTGACTAGAGGTTCAGTTTGGAAGCTGTGTACCAGCTACTGATTTTGGGGTAGTATTTGCCTTTCTGGTACTCACAACCCCAAGCAGGGTGTCCTGCTCCATATCTTGGGTCTTCTTGAGCACCAATTGAAGTAGTTAAGACTCCATTTTCAGAGTTTGGAGAACAGATTGAAAGCGCTGGAACATTTTCCTAGAAAAAAAATCAAAGAACCATCCCTTAACACGGACAACTTCATAGGCAGCAAGCCACTATAAGGTGAAATAAACTTCCTTTAGTGGAGAGATACTTTCATACCTTTGTGTTTAAACAACCCAAAAATAGGAAAAGAATTGCCTAACCTTCATGGACTGTTTGCCTTAGTGGCCAGCAGTGACTTTTGGTCACCCTTTCACTTCTTTCTGGGATAACCACCCTTTTAAAAATAAGTAAATAATTCTTGTGATGTCAGTGTTGCTAGCAAGACCCAGTTACCCAGAGAAGGTGGTCGTGGGGCACCTTCTTGAGCCACTGCAGCTTGTGATGTGAAAGTAGCAGTTTAATATAACTAAGTTGCTTGTTTTAGAGGCCACTTCAGAGAGCAGCTAAGAGTGAATCACATTTGTGTGGGACAGAAGTCACATACAGGCCCGACTAGGTAAGGACAACAGGTTTCCAGTGGCCTGTTTTCTTTCAATGATAGTGATCGTTTTCTTGTATCCTTCACCACCCACATCTCCCTACCCACTTCCAACCCCATTTCCTTCTACAACTGCCACTGGGAGAGAAAAAATTTCTGCAAATAGCTTACAAATGTACTTTCAAACTCCCTACTGCCTGGCTTTTTACCTTCCATTCACAATACCTTTGCAGCTATTGATTTGCTCATCTCTACTTCTGCTGGTCTTGTCCCTAACAAATTCTTTGTTGTCTCCAGTCCTGTTCATTCCTCAGGTATGGCCCTCATTTTCACTTCCTCAATTACAAGAAGTGCAGATGTGAGCTTATCTGGCTTGCAATTCTCTCAGTCATTACCAGATCTGGCTGGACCATATGAGGCTCTTCTTCCAAAGCTATCCATTCTTCTAGGATCATCCTGGAGAGGGACAATAACCCTGGCTTCTTTTCTGTATGACTGTCTTAAACCCCATCATCCTTTCCCTTCACCTCTTACAAGAAGTGTGAGGAGCTCAAGGACCTCTTTGTCACCAAGAGAGACCATCTGTTTAGCTGCTTCTCTCCTTTCCCTTGCTCACCAAGATAAGCCTCTCCCTGGCCCTGTATCCTAGACTGCAATCCATATCTTTATAGTTTCTCTTTCAACCAACCTTGTGACTTTTCAAAGCTCATCTCATTCATAAGACATACTTTATACCCTCCTCTGACACTGACATCCTAACGCTACAAATAAATATACCTTCCCTAAATAGTTCTAATCAAGAGGAACAGGCTTATTTTGCTATCATTTTTCCCCCTCTACTGTGTCCTGAAACTGTTGCTGGGGTATAATTCCACAGGCACTGATCACTGTCTGATACCTTGGCCAGTAATGGTATGTGAATCATAATGGTGAGTGTCAGTAGTGATATGGAGGAAGTTCCAATATGTTGTCCCATAAATAAAACACTACACAGATCTTGTGTATTCAACTAGACATGGCACACATGGCATAATGCCCAAGTTATGCAGTCAAATCCACTCATTGTATAAATGTAATAAAACAAAACCATGATTTTGGCTCCATGTGTCACCTATTCCCAAGAGAAATTATGATGCCTGGAGTGTTTCATTGACCTTGCAGTACCCATTAATTGCTTGTGAAGTTTTTTTTGTCATCAGATTTAATTACTAATGATACAGGATAAGATCATAATCTTTTTTATCACAATTTAATCCCGTACAAATGAATCAGCCTTATCCTTGTGGGGTTGGATTGTATCCCAGTTATATTAATGATAGCACTCTGCGATTGTCTAACTGCAGTTTTGTTGCAACTTTTCAATTAGACATCTCAGTTGGCTGATCATCTTTCAAGTCGGTGCTTAGTCAAAATACAGTTATATAGTACTGGACTTTGAATGTAGTAAAATTGAATAATGAGGCATCAGTCTAGTTCTGAGAACCATGTTAATTTTGAGCAATGATTTTGGAAATAAGCTGATAAAATGTGATATTTTAAAATAAAAAGCTCGACTGCTTCATATCTCAGTCCGTGCAATTTATTTTATTTAACTGCTACATAATGCCCATGTTTGAACATTGCAAATTGCCAAAGGAATTAGTTTTTTTTTTTAAACATCATTTAACATAATTGGTTTTCTTTTGTTTTTGTCAGATGCTGTAACCTGTATTTGGATGAATGAGCAATGCAGCAGCATCATAACAGGAGGAGAAGATAAACAGATTATTTTCTGGAAGCTGCAGTACTAAGTGCCTTTCTTTGAAATCCTTTGAGACTTTAGCTTCTAGCACTTTAAAAAAAAAATGAAGCAAGAACTGTTTTAAAGCTGCATTGTCCACAATCTATAAGTAGTCATTCATCTTCCATCTTCTTCATCTGTCATTAAGGCAGTAAAATTAATGTACTTCTACTACTCCCTGTAGAAATACTAACTCCACTCAATAAACCTCCCAAAACAGCTGCAGCATGGAAACATTAGACCTGTGTCTTGATAGTTTTCTCAGTCTCGCATTGGTTCTTCCAACATAGTGCAGTGCAAAAGCAAAGTATTTTTGAGTGTTTCTGGGGGGGGCGGGGGGGAGAGAAAGTAAAATATGGGGAAATAGAAATAATTTTACTTGGATTTGACCATTTTTTTACTGTTAAAGATATTTATTGTGTTTTAATTGTTGTGTCGTCAAGTATTCTGCATCAAGTACAAGATACAGTTATGTGCATTTATCATCAGTTTGTGAAGTTCATCTAGTATTAAGAATGTATCTGAACCTAGTCAACTGGGTTGAGATTAGTCATGAAGTAGCAGAACCATCTGTTACAGAATTCTGAACCTGAGCTGATCTAAGGTTTTACTTTTGTTAGTAACTCATTTTCAGTTCAGTGGACTGGAGTCCATTCATGCCAGACCAAATTGCATGTCTGTGAAAACAGATATGCCTACAGAATACACAAGTGCTTTTATCTTTAGAGAAGTTGTGAAGTTAAAAATGTTCTGACACAATTAATGAATATTGCTGGATGTCCTCAACTGTATTTTTTTTATTATGATTGTGCCTTAATGCCCTTTTGTGGCTGTAAGAAATTTCTTTCGGATGTGTGCATCTGTGATAGTTACTGAAGAAAAATTAAAGGTTATGTAAAGTATGTCAAGTAGTGTAGAAGTTAAAGGTTTTGCCTGTGAGTAGGTTCTCTGGGTAAATGATTTGTGGAGGGATGCTGTCATTACTGATGTGGCTAACTAAACTACCATTCCAGGGAGTATTTCATCACAAAATAAAATTTATTGTATGTGGCATCAGAAGTATTTGTCAACTGAAATTATACTAGCTTTTTTTTTTACATTTGTGGAGTTATTGTAAAGAATAATTGTGGGATGTGTGGATACAGTTTGGATTTTTTTATGAGCTGTATATTCAAGATGACTGCAAATTTACATTTTTACTTTTAGATTCTGTTCTGCACAGCAGCATTGCACGACACAAACTGTCACTAGAATTGAATGTCTAATCACAAACATCCCTCCCTGTTTCCAGAACAAATTTGGGCACCATGTTGTGAAATCCAGGCCAACTGTTGGATTTGTTTATGTATTAAGAACCCTTATACAGGAGGTCTGTTATCACTCTCCCACCATAGGTTTAGGTAGCTCTTGTCTCCTAACTTTCTAATTCCATGTGAAATGTCAGTTAAATCTCTACACTATTTTTTATAAATCGCCATAAAATTTATTTGAAAATTTCTCCAAAGGAATAATACATATTGTTCATTGCAAGGATAATTTAACTGGTTTATTTGTGGTAAAGGACAGGTGCTGTCCACCTCCTGAGCTACCTAAGTTGTATGCATTACTGTTTTGTGAATCTTCCGCACACTGTAAACAGTGCAAGTGTATTTCTTGCTCAGGATGCAATGATGCATTTTTATTCCATTCTTTAAAGTTGTTTGTGGACATGCTTAGGTGTTGGTTATATCACACCAAATTATTGAAAACAGTAAAGAAGCAAGCATCAGTCATAATTTAACAGTATATATAGAATGTGTTGATTAAATTCATGTAATTTCAGATTTAATTTTGTTCTTCAGTATTGCAAGTACTTTCTCATTGGTGTGGGAGCATAGTTAAATTTAAAAATTGTGAATTTCTTGGCACATTTAACATGATTTCCAATTCTTAAAATTTCTTAAAGTTAAAATATGTAAACCATGTACTTCAGTTAAGACTGTGCACTAGATGAAGCTGACTATAGCTAATTATTTGGCCGCTACACACATGAAAATAAACTATATTCTGGTACACCAAGAAGTATTCTTTGTTGTAGGTTTATTCTTCTAACTCAAATATAAATAAACTTACTATTTTGCAATTTATGTAATTAATTCATCCTGATAATCATCCAGAACTTGAAAACTACTTATGACTGGTGTTCCCTCTAAGCTGTGCCGCAACCTGACAGTTCCCACGCAGGCCAAGCGCAAGTCAGCCCCTTAAGTCACCACGCGTGCACTACCATGCAAAAAGATTTAAAGAGCCCGCGTGCTTGAATAGGCCGCGTACAACAAATTGAAACTAGAGGAAACGTTGCTCATGAACCATAGATTTAATCAGCATTCTGGTAATTAAGCACTGTGATTATGATGGCCTGGATTTTCCTGTAATAATAGCAGTGAGGCTATCAGTGATTGCTGCTATTATAGGGTAAGTCTGACTTCTGGCATCCTCACTGAAGTTAAACATTGTAAGAGGTTCCGTTCCCATACCCCCTTACGATAGTTCTTAGACTTTAGCAATTACAAGAACAAAATTGTACACGACGCAGGGTTTGGCTTAACCATAAATTTATATCCCTAATACTGGTTAATTGAAAAGAAATAAAACAAACTGTCCTCAGTACAAAATCCTCCTGCAGTAGCTTAAAATTGACACCCCCAATTCCCAGCTGAGCCCTTCGGCGATTGACCACTGTTTCCAGTTACCCAAACCAAGTCACTGCAACTTGGCTCTCCACTTACAAATTACAGGCAAAAGCACTACGCTTTTGTCCCAAGCCCTCAGACCAACATCACTACAATTTGGCTGAAACACTTACAATCCCAGACATTGGCTGGTCAGTCCGGTGTTGATTGTAGGTCCTGAGTCAAGGTGACCACTCTTTACCCTCCTTCCGACAGCAGTACAGTCACTCTGATGTGCCTTTTTATAATAAAATGACTCAGGATTTAAGACATATTTCCTATTGTTCATGTTGGGCAGTGTCAGCAGGTAACACCCTTTAGTTTATTCCATGCGTAGTCCAGACGAATTATGACCAGCTCATACTGGGTGCAACAATACAGTCCTTCTGTGGAAGAAATGACCCAGACAAAACTAATAACTCTCATATCGTTTGAACGATCCTGCTGTCTTGAGGCAACAAGGTAAAAGCACCTGGCTCCGAGATTGATGAAAGGTGTGAATGTCTCATCGCTCTCTTTGAGAGGAATCACTCATAGTTATCCAGTACGATTGTCTGTGATGGTGGGCTTATTATCTTATCAATAGCATGTCCTTTGTACCATTGTGCAGGGTAATCAGTCTCTTAATTGCATTAGTCAATGGCAAGTAATGACTTACCTCTGGTATCGTTGTTCCATGATAGCACTCCGTCAATGTTTGAATCCCTTTTGATGAGCCACTGACTTTTACTAAGTGTCCAAATTAACCCCTTGCTGCCCAGCCTGTACAGCTTGGTTTTTTTGAATTTTATGTTCCATAAATCTTCCCAGTTGGAGAGGATTCCGATCCTGCAACATGGAATCCAGAAGTTGCAGTTAAAGAAACCCTACATCTCCACATAATGCGCTGTTGCAATCTCGCCGATAAGCTTGGCATTGAATTAATTAATTGCATAAACCTGGGGTACTTAACTGCTAGTTCTGCCCTAAGGACAGCTAAAAAAGTTAGGGCAATTAAAAGCACCACTATCAGTGGGCAAAAACATCATGCAGCACTTTTTGTCTTTGTATTTTTGAAATATATAAATTCAAACAGCAGTGAGGTCAAGAGCTGAGCAAGACCAGCAGTGGGGAATAAAGAGCGGCGGCAGAGCAGGCCCGAGACTAGCAACGAGAGCGATAACTGATCAAGACTGCTAGGGGGAATAAAGAGCGGCGGCAGAGCGGGCCCGAGACTAGCAACGAGAGTGACAACTGAGCAAGACTGCTGGGAGGATAAAGAGCGGCGGCAGAGCAGGCAGGCCCGAGACTAACAGCGAGAGCGATAACTGATCAAGACTGCTGGGGGGCATAAAGAGCAGCAGCAGAGCAGGCAGGCCTGAGACTAACAGCGAGAGTGACAACTGAGCAAGACTGCTGGGGGGATAAAGAGCTAAGGGGCTTGGAGAGGACTGACTGCATTTGAGGAAAAAAAAGAAAAAGAATCAAAATGTGACATCACACAAAAGCAGGTAAGTGATTAGTTGGTGCGTATTTCTCTTTTTCTCTCTAAACTAGGGCATTCGTTTAAACTAAGAGTCAGAAAATTAGAAATTTCAATGGGAGTAAGTGAATTAGTAATGAGTATTCACGCAGAGCAGGTATAGAGGCATTAATTAAAATTAATAGTTTAAACAAGGTACTAACTAGATTTAAAACAGGGAATAGAGTTATTTTTTAGATCATGGATGGGCAGCTGAGACCTGTTCCTTGCACTTCCTGCACCATGTGGGAACCTCAGGACACTTCATGTGGGAAGCGTCACCAGCTGTTTGAGGGGCAACTGCAGTCACTGCACAGCATCAGGGATGCTGAGTGTTTCCTGGATCGTACATTCTAGGAGGTGATCACCCTATAAGCAGAGAGAGTTCAGGATTGTAGTTGGGTGCCACTGAACTAGTAATCCAGAGACCCAGGCTAATTCCCTGGAAGGACTGGTTGAAATCCCACCACAGCAGATGGTGGAATTTAAAATCAATTAATAAAAATCTGGAATTGAAAACTAGTCTCAGTAATGGTGCAATGAAATTATCATTGATTGCTGTAAAAACCCAGCTGGTTCACTACTGTCCTTTAGGGAAGGAAATCTGCTGTCCTTACCTGGTCTGGCCTACCTGTGACTCCAGACCCACAGCAATGTGGTTGACTCTTAACTGCTCTCTGAAATGGTTTAGCAAGCCACTTACTTGTCAAGGGCAATTAGGGATGGGCAATAAATGCTGACCTTGCCAGCAATGCCCACATTCCATGAAATAATTTTTTTAAAAGAGCAGGAAGGGCAGGGATCTTCTGGGTGTGTGTCACTCTCAAACAGGTACTAATCCTTGGAGATTGCTGGGATTGATGGCACCTTGAAGGGGGGCAGTCCAGACCATGGTACCAATGGGCAAGGGACTGCACTGGATAAAACAGCAAAGAGTAGAAATGCAGTCATGACAGGAGATTCCATAGTTAGGGAGACAGACAGGCATTTCTGTAACTGTCAGTCTGAGTCCCACTTGATATGTTACCTCCCTGATGCCAGGGTAAAGCACATCACAAAGAAGGTGCAGAATATTCTGCAGGGGGAAGGGTGTGAGCCAGAAGTTGTAGTACACGTCGATACCAACGACATAGAGAGGGCAGGTATTGAGATCCTACGGTCAGATTTTCAGTAGTTAGGGAGGAACTTCAAAAATAGGACCTTGAGGGTAGTAATTTCTGGATTGCTCCCAGTGCCATACGCTAGCGAGAGCAGAAATAGGAAGATGGGGAGTGTGATGTCCCTCGGGACTTGAGTGAGGCTTAGTCGAGTTTGGTATAGGATTATGAGGTATAGACAGAGAGACAAAAACAGCAGCAGCTGAACATAAAGGCTCCTTTTTTTCTGTTTTAGTTTCACTTTCTCTTTGCTAGCATGTGTGTTCTACAGCAGCCTCTAGAGTACACAATGCAATTGCAATTTCAAAACACTACAACACTACATCCCTCACCACCTTAGTAAATGAGAGACATAACATGTTTCAATGGTTTGTTTCTAAAACTAAACGATAAACATAAAGTTAATCTCATAATATAGTCACTTAAGTATGGTGAGCACCTTTTCTCACGAGTAGGATATCGTCTGACATCAGACGTAGTCTCATTTGACTCGTTCTTCATCTGAGGTGTCGATATCGGAATCGGATTCAACGCTTGCAAATGGTGTTTTCCGTCCTTTGAAGAATGACACATTTCTTGTGATGATTTGTGAACCGCGCTTAGCAGTGATCATTGAACCTTTTGTGTTGGGCACAACAAATGGTTGGATGTCATAAGGGGATTGTTTGTTTTCTAATGTAACCATCATATTTCACGAGTACTTTATCTCCTGCTTTAGCGGTCTAGCTCTAAATTTCATGTTTCGCTCTGCATTTACTTTCATTCGCTCCTTCTGTTCTCGATTGCATTTGTGTACATGTTGATCGTTAGCTCCCCAGGGTAGCTCAGGTAGATGTGTGTGCATTGGCTGTGCAAAAATGAGTGTAGCTGGAGGTTTTCCAGTAGTCGAGTAAGGTGTCACTCTGTAGTTGCGAAGCAAGTGATATAGCTCTTCCATGACTTGTTCTCAGCTGTAGCTGTACGTATCACTTTTTTCACAGTTCGCCTAAATTTCTCAACTTCACCATTAGCTCTTGGCCAACGGGGTGTGATTTTCCTGAGTGAACCCTAGGTAGTTGGCGAATTTACTGAACTCATCGCTGTTGAATGGGAATCCATTGTCAGTTCGTACCATTTGAGGGATTCCAAACAAGGCAAATATCTGGTCAAGCTTTGGGATGACTGCTTTCGTTGAAATTGATGTAACTAATTACACGATTGGGAATCTGCTGTAGTCACCAGTGACAACAAGTAGGTGTTCACCTGTGGGCAAATCTGTGAAGTCAACACTAATTTCAATCCATGGTCCTGGATTTGGACATCTTGACAGGATCAAGAAGATTTGACATTATGATTGCTTGACATGGCAATCATTGATTGATTTTATGCTCTACCATGCGGTCGATTCCTGGGAGCCATACCTTTTCCCTAAGGAGTTGTTTGGTCTGGACTATTCCCTGGTATACTTCATGTGCTATAGCGACAACACATACCCTCAATGAGTGTGGTATTAGAGTAAAGTTGTTGCATAATACAAGATCAGATGTGGTTGTAACAGTTATTATTTTGCATATTGTGGAAACTTTGTGGCATGCGAGCGATTCCGTTTGTTGACGCTTTCTCGATCCTGTCTTTCCAGTTTTGTGATTCCATAGATAGTCACAAAGCTTCATCTTGATTTGTTGCTGCTTTGATGTCGGCTAGTTTTAGCAGCTTTGGCACCGCATTTATGCTTACGTAGTTAAGATGTTGCTGAGCAACCTTTTCCTCATGACTAATAGGACTGACTGTCGGCAACAGATGTTGCGAAATATAGTCTGCTGGGTTGAGCTTGCCTGGCTGATACTCACCTTGGAACTCATAATCATGTA
The DNA here is from genome assembly GCF_036365525.1 of Heterodontus francisci. Taxonomy (NCBI): domain Eukaryota; kingdom Metazoa; phylum Chordata; class Chondrichthyes; order Heterodontiformes; family Heterodontidae; genus Heterodontus; species Heterodontus francisci. The sequence goes on along the minus strand of NC_090375.1, from coordinate 107,205,921 downwards.
GTTTGAATATCCAACGTTCTATTCAAGTGGGTGGTTTGCTATGTGGATTGTTGAACAAGCTCACTAGGTCCATGGTCAGTTATAACTTTAAACTTGCTACCATAAAAGTAGAGGTGAAAGTGTAAGATATTCCCTGTGATTGAGAACACTTCTGTTTCTATTTGCGAAGAACATTGCTCTACAGGCGTAAACGATCTGCTTGCGATCACAATGATTGTTGGGTTACCTGTATTCCTTTCTGTAGGAGAACTGCACCTAAGCCAACTGGGGCTTGCAGCCATGACTAGTAGGGTATTTTTCTTGGGTCGAAATAGACATTTGTGCAACTTGCTGACAATAGTCATTTGAACTTGTGTACTGCCTGTTTGTGTGATTTAGTCCATTCCCAATTGGTGGTCTCTTTTGTCAGATCATGTAGGGGGCAGAAAGCGTAGCAAGTTCAGGAATGAAATAACTGCAGTACGTGATAAGTCCTAGCAGATGCTAGGCTCCTTCAACATTTGTAGTATCTGCAGCGTTTGCTATCATTTCAACGTTCCGTGGATCTGATGCTACTCCTTCATCACTAAACACATGACTGAAGAATTCAATTTTGCTTTCATTAAACATGCACTTGTCTTTGTTCAAGTTGAGGTTACATTCTCTGAGACGTTGTGGGTGTGCATACAGGCGTGTCTCGAGTTCCTTTCATTGCGGCCATAGATGAGAATGTCATCACTGATGTTCAGCGTGCCTTCAAGTCCTTGAAGTGCAGATTGAATCAAGTGCTGAAATACCTCAGCAGCCGAGCTGACTCCAAAGTTCAGCCTCTTGTATCAGAAAAGTCCGATGTGAGTACAGAATACAATAAAATATCTTGATTCTTCTGCAAGCTCGATTTGATGGTATCCTGTATTGGCGTCAAATTTAGAAAAGTGCTTAGCGCTTTTTACTTTCTCCATGATGTCATTGATTGTTGGTGTCAAGTGCCTTTCTTGTTGGCTTGGTTTGGTGATCACATATCAACGCAGATTCTAATCCGGTTCTCGCTATTGGGTTTCTTGACAACTTGTATGGGTGAGACCTAAGGGGTAGGCTCATTCCCAACTTTCTCAATAATGTCAAGGTCAAGTCGGCGCTGAAGTTCCTTCTCTCTTCCTGACATGAAAATGGTATTCATCGCTGTTGATGTGCAACTGGGGGCACGTTAGGGCTGACATGCAGCTTCCATGTAATACCTTTCAGTTTTCTGATACCAGTGAAGGGATCAGCATACATTGAGAATATTTTTGTCATGCAAAGGAATTGCGTATGTGACTGCAGTCATATGCAGATCTGTTGCTGTGTGGAACTGACAAGCGTGTCAAATCCTCCTACTATGACACAGAATAGAGCTTTCATTCTAGTGCCTTTGAATGAAACTGGCGTTTCAAAGGTTCCGAGGATTTTCAGCGGTTTGTCACTGTTGTAAAGGAAAGTTTTCGTATTCCCTGGTTTGCAGAAAATGGGGCAATCCTGAAGTTGGTTGAATGTTTTGTCTGCCGTGACATTGACAGACAGTCCTGTGTCTATGAGAGCATCTATGTCCGAGCAGCCAATGGTCACTGTCACGCGTGGTTGTTTGCTGTGTCTGAGAGAAAGCTCAAAAGTATGTTCAGGGTCGTCTGCCTCTACATTAGCTACATTCTCTTGCCTTTTTGCTGTGGTACGCATGCATGACATCCTTTTGTTGGTATTGGTCTTAGTAGATGATTTTGCTGATAAGCGACAAACATGAGCAAAGTGGTTGGGTTTTCCACAGGCTTTACACCATTTACCAGTAGCAGGACACTGTCTAGCATGGGTAAGCACTGCCACAGTGGAAGCATTCTTTGGGTAAGTCACAGCTTTGTTTGTGAGGTGACTGTTGATGCTTTGCAAGTGGTTTTCTGGCACGTGAACGATGAACAGTGTTCACAGGAGTTGAACTTGTGTGGTAGTTCCTGTTTTGTACTCTCAGCTGCAGTAGTTCTGGACTCTTGAGAGCGATAGTGATCTTGCTAACTCCAGCGTTTGTTTCAGCACAGTCAACTGGAGAGACAGCCTTCGACTATTGTGTTTTGATTTCCATTTCGACATATTCAGCATCACCAAAGTCACATCTGGTTGCTAGTTGCCTCAAACGGGTGTAATTTTGGTTAATTGTCTCGTTTGCTTCTTGCTTTGTGTGTCGGAAGACAATGGTTTTGTATACGTTTTTCTTAGGTATGAAGTAGCTTGTCAGTGCATTTTTTGTTAAGTTGTAGTCATTTCACTCAAGTGTAAGTGTTTCAAAGATATCTTCTAATTCTTCACTTCCATAGTATAGAAGTAAGGCCTTTTCCCTTGTGACGTCTGTGATTGCGAAACCTGCCATCGTGCCTTTGAAACATTGCAGCCACTTTTGCTAGCATGGGCATACAGATGATGGCTCTGAAAGCACATCAAAATGTGGTAGATTGGGCATAGACAACACTATGCTGATCAGCAATGTAGTGATAAAGGATCCGGGATCGCATCCTTTTCAGAGGAAATTTCTTTGCAGTGATCGAGATTATATATATTTTTTTGAATGGATGGTTATTTTGAAGAGATCGGTGTGTGAGTATACACTGTACAAGCTAACAGTCTCTAAGTTAAAATGCTGTGAAAGTAGACAAAAGCTTCCAAAATTTTCATAAGTGAAAGCAATGTTTCCATTTTTTTTTCATCCTTTTTCTGTTTACCACGTCGCCATTATAATATCCTCGGGACTTGAATCAGGTTTAGCCAAGTTTGGTATATGATATGAGGCAAAGACAGAGGGACAAAAACAGCAGCAGTTGAACATAAAGGCTTCTCCTTTTATGCTGTCTTAGTTTCACTCGCTCTTTGCCAGCATGTGTGTTCTACAGCAGCCTCGAGAGTACACAACGCACAATGCAATTGCGATTTCAAAACACTACAACAATACAGGGAGGATCAATGTGTGGCTTGAGGCATGGTTTCACATTCTTGGGGCACTGAGACCAGTTCTGGCGCAGAAGGCACCTTTTTAAAAGGAATGGGTTGCACCTCAATGGAACTGGGACCAATGTCCATGTGGGGAGGTTCACTAGTGTGGTTGGGGAGTGTTTTAAACTAAATTGGCAGGGGGGCGGGCACCAGCATATAGAAGTAGAAAAGAAGAATGTGTATAAAGGAATGAGAGTGTTGCATAGAGAAGGAGGCAATGCCATATTACTAGGGCCCAACCAAATTCACAGACAAACTTTAAAAATTTCATGGTCACAACATGTTAAGAATAGTGTATTTCACACTGTCACAACAAACTATGAAAATGATCTACTTAAGACAAAAAAAAACTAGGGAGATTTCGGTTTTAAATGGCATTTATTGTTTACTCAAAAACTATTGTAAAAAGCTGACTATCGATAGGTCACATTCTTTGCTCACTGAATTCAGTATACCACCATCGGCATGCAGCATTTGACTTCCAGATTCTTTCACCTGATGTGTTGCCATTTTTGATTTGTTCATTCTAGCATTCTCACTTTCTCTGCTAATGCTTGAGACCGCTTCTCTCAAAGCTGCACCGGAAGCCCTGTCTCATCTACCAATCAGCAAGGTGAGCCTTGTGTCAATGACTAAAATGTGCGAAGTTTGCAAAATGGCCAATTTCACGGAGGATCCAAGATTTCACCATCCGTGGCACATTTTTCACGGCGGTCAATTTGATAGGGCCCTACATATTAAATAGGAGCAGACAAAGTAGGAATACAAAGACAGGTTTACAATGCATGTATGAAAAATGCACAAAGTGTGAATAAAGTTAGTGAGCTACATGTGCACACAAGTAGCGTGTGGGAATATGATGTCATGGCAATATTGGAAACAGCTTAAAAATGATGAGGACTGGTGCTTAATATTCAAGGATACAAAGTGTTCAAAATGGATAGGGAGGGAATAAGGGGAGGTAGAGTGGCAGTAATGATCAGGGAAGACATTGTAGTATTGGAAAGAGAGTATGTCCTTGAGTGGGCAAGGACAGAATCCATTTGGTTGAGAAGTATAAAGGGTATGATCATGCTACTGGGGGTATTCTATAACCCTTCAACTAGTGATTGATAGATGGAGCAAATCTGCAGGGAAATCAGAGATGTGCAAGATCTATGGAGTGGTGATATTGGGTGACTTTAATTACCCAAATATCAATTGGGATAATGTTAAAGGGTAAGGAGCGGGAGCAATTTCTGAAATCTGTTTAGGAGAACCGACTTGACCAGTATTTTCTCAGTCCAACTAGAAAGAAGGCATTGCTGGATCTGGTGCTGGGGAATGAGGTGGGCCAAGTGAACTGAGTGTCTGTGAGGCAAGACTTGGGTAAGTGTGATCATCATAAGGTTAGATCAGGAATGGAGAACAACAAGGAACAATCTAAAATAAAACTTCTAAACTTGGAAGAGGGCTAACTTCAATAGGATGAGAAGGGATCTTACCAGGGTAAAATGGAACCAAAGGCTGAAAGGAAAAAAGATAATGGAACAATCGGTGATCTTTAAGGAGGAAATGCTTCAAGTACAGGCTAGGTGCATTCCAAGGGCAAAAGGTAGGGAACTAAAGCCAGGGCTCCTTGGATGACAAGATATACAGAATATTATGAAACAAAAAGAGGGTGTATGATAAATGTCAGGTGAATTTTTCAAGGGAGAACAGGCCAAAAGCAACGTTGAGAGGGGAAATGAAGAGGAAAATATAACTGGCAGAGAGAAAATAGGAGAATAGAATGGCAATTAACTTAAAAGGGAACCCAAAAATCTTCCACTGGCATGTAGTAATAGGTGGGGTGGGTCCTACTGGGGACAAAGAGGGTGATATATGTTAGAGGCACAGGGCAAGGCTGGAAATACTTAATGAGTACTTTCTAAAGACATTTACGAATAGAAGTAGAGGTAATGGATGGGGTGAAAATTGATAGGCAGGATGTACTGGAAAGGCTAGCTATGCTTAGAGCAGATAAGTCACCTACTCTGGATGGTTTGCATCCCACATTAAGGAAAGTCAGGGAGGAGATAGCCGAAGGGCTTGCCATAATCTTTCAATCTTCCCGAGATACATGGGAGGTGCCGGAGGATTGGAGTGTGGGAAATGTGACACCCTTCAAGAAAGGGTGTAAGGACATTTCTAACAATGATAGCCCAGTCTGTTTAACATCAGTGGTCAGTAATGTTTTAGAAACAATAATCAGGAAAAAAAATCAAGAGATACTTAGAGAGGTTTGAGTTAATTAAGGAGAGCCAGCACAGATTTGTAAAAGACAGATTGTGCTTGACTAATCTAATTGAATTTTTTGATGAAGGAACAGAAGGTTGATGAAGGAAATGCAGTGGATATTGTCTATATAGATTTTAAGAGGCATTTGACAAAGTAGCACATAAAAGGCTGGTTAACTAAATTGAGGCTCACGGAATAGAAGGATCAGTGTCTGTGGATAAAAAAAAATTGGTTTCAGGACAGAAAACAGCAAGTCATGGTAAATGATTGCCATCTTGCAGTCTGCAAAACAGACAGTGGTGTTCCCCACAGGTCAGTGCTAGGACCACTGCTTTTTTGATATATATCATAGATGTGGAATCAGCAGACAGAATTTAATATAGAAGTGAAGTGATGCATTTTGGCAGAAGGGATAGGGCAATATGGACTTAATGGCACAGTTCTAAAGAGTGTGCAGGGACAGAGGGACCTGGGGGTGCATGTGATCGATCTTTGACGGTGGCAGGACATATTGAGAGAGTGGTCAGCAAAGTATATGGGATCTTAGGCCTCATAAATAGAGGCATTCAGTTCAAAAGCAGGGAAGTTATGCTGAATCTTTACAAAGCTCTGATTAAGCCACAACTAAAGTACTGCATCCAATTATGATCACATTTTAGAGAGAATATGAGGGTTGTTGAGGGTGCAGAGAAGATTTACCTGAATGGTTCCAGGGATGAGGGCTTTTAGCTACAAGGTTGGGTTGTTCTCCTTGGAGCAAAGGAGATTGAGGGGAGATTTGAGAGGTGTACAAGGTTATGACAGGTTTAGATAGATAACATGGATCAAGATAATCTATTCCCATTAACTGATGATACAAGGCCTAGGGGAAAGAGATGGTGGGGGGGCGGGGGCAGGAATGTGAGGAACGTTTTTTTTAAACAGAACTTGCTGCCTTCCAAGGTGGTGGAAATGGCGATGGTCAGTGATTTTGAAAGGAAAAGGGTGTAAGATTTTTGTGTGTTTAGGTGGGATGTTAACGAGCTTTTGACCCACAGGGCACAAACTCTGGCTTTTTAATCAAGATAGAGTGCTTAAGTACAGCAAGAATATACAAGAAATACTTAACCAACAGCAGTAGTAATACAGTAGGATTTAGGGTTTCCCGGTCCTTGCGTTCCGAAATGCTGTGGCGCCATCTTCTTTCTTGAGGTGTTCTGTTGACTGCAGGTTGATTTCTTCTTGTATCGGTGCACCCGGAGTTGTCCAGCACCTGCCATTTATGGCCTCCTCTGAGGGTTCCTTCCTTCCATTTAACGTTATAGTCTACCTTAACCCTTTGGTCAGGTTTAACCTCACCTTCTGTACATGGTCACTTTTTGATGATTCTTCTTCTTTGGCCTCCTTGTTGCGAGAGACAATGGGTAAGTGCCTAGAGATAGTCAGTGGTTTGTGAAGCAGCGCCTGGAGTGGCTATAAAGGCCAATTCTAGCATGACAGAGTCTTCCACAGGCGCTGCAGATAAAATTGGTTGTTGGGGCTGTTACACAGTTGGCTCTCTCCTTGCGCTTCTGTCTTTTTTCCTGCCAACTGCTAAGTCTCTTCCACTCGCCACTCTTTAACGCCGCCTTTATGGCTATCCGCCAGCTCTGGCGATCACTGGCAACTGACTCCCACGACGTGTGGTCAATGTCAGAGGACTTCAAATCACATTTGCAGACGTCTTTAAAGCGGAGATATGGACGGTCGCTGGACAATGCATCCTTGGGGATCCTGCCATCTTCCATGCGGCTCACATGGCCAAGCCATCTCAAGCGCCGCTGGCTCAGTAGGGTGTATATGCTGGGGATGTTGGCCGCCTTGCGGACTTCTGTTTTGGAGATACGGTCCTTGCACCTGATGCCAAGGATTCTCCGCAGGCAGCGAAGATGGAATGAGTTGAGATGTCGCTCTTGGCTGACATACGTTGTCCAAGCCTCGCTGCCGTACAGCAAGGTACTGAGGACAAAGGCTTGAAACTTCTGTGTTCCGTGTCAGTGCACCATTTTCCCACACGCTCCTGGCCAGTCTGGACATAACAGACGCCTTTCCCATGCACCTGTTGATTTCTGCAGCGAGACAGGTTACTGGTGATAGTTGAGCCTAGGTAGGTGAACTCTTGAACCACTTCCAGAGCGTGGTCACCGATATTGATGGATGGAGCATTTCTGACGTCCTGTCCCATGATGTTTGTTTTCTTGAGGCTGATGGTTAGCTCAAATTCGTTGCAGGAAGCTGCAATCCTGTCGATGAGTCTCTGCAGACACTATTCTGTGTGGGATATTAATGCAGCATCGTCAGCAAAGAGGAGTTCCCTGATGATGACCTTCTGTACTTTGGTCTTCGCTTCAAGACGGGCAAGGTTGAACCTGCCATCTGATCTTGTGTGGAGGAAAATTCCTTCTTCTGACCATTTGAACGCATGGACAGCAGCAGTGAGAAGATGATCCCAAACAGTGTAGGTGCGAGAACACAACCCTGTTTCACGCCACTCAAGATAGGAAAGGGGTCTGGTGAGGCACTGCTTTGCTGAATTGTGCCTTTCATATTGTCATGAAATGAGGTGATGATACTTAGTAGCTTTGGTGGACATCTGATCTTTGCTAGTAGTCTGAAGAGACCACGTCTACTGACGAGGTCAAAGGCTTTGGTGAGATCTATGAAAGCAATGTAGAGGGGCATCTGTTGTGCACGGCATTTCTCCTGTAGCTGGCGAAGGGAGAACAGCATGTCAATGGTGTATCTCTCTGCTCGAAAGCCACACTGTGCCTCAGGGTAGAAGCTCAGCCAGCTTCTGGAGTCTGTTTAAAATGATTCAAGCGAAGATTTGCCCCACTATGCTGAGCAGGGAGATTCCACGGTAGTTGTTGCCATCACCGCGGTCACCCTTGTTCTTATAGAGGGTGATGATATTGGCATCGTACATGTCCTGTGGTACTGCTCTCTCATCCCAGCACAGGCAAAGCAGTTCATGGAGTGCTGAGAGTAAAGCTGGCTTGGCACTCTTGATTATTTCAGGAGTAATGCCGTCCTTTCCAAGGGCATTTCCACTGGCTAGAGAATCAATGGCATCACTGAGTTCTGATTTTGTTGGCTGTTCATCCAGCTCAACCATGACTGGTAGAGACTGGGCTGCATTGATGGCGGTATCAGTGACAACATTTTCCCTGGACTACAGTTCCAGGTATGCTCCACCCAGCAGTCCATTTAATTGCATTGGTCAGGGATTGTGTCCCCTGATTTAGACTTGATGGGGGAGCGATCTTCTTGATGGTTGGCCCAAGAGCTCTCTTAATGCCATCATACATTCCTCTGATGTTTCCGGTGTCGGAGGCCAGCAGTCAGTTGCACAGCGCCTAGCTGTTCTTTGTGCAGCGCTTCTGGCTACTTTAAGTGCTACGTATGTTAACTCGCTGGGCGCTTTCTTGTACTTCAACAGTGCAGTGTACTTAGCGGCCATGACAGGTTCCAGCTCTTCAAAGTGAGATTGAAACCAGTCTGCATTCTGCTTCACACGTTTGACAAAGGTGGTCATTGCTGAGTCATAGATGGCGTCTCTGATGTGGGCCCACTTGGTCTCTGCATCCCCTGCAGGATTGTTTTGAAGGGTTTTTTCAAGTGAATTTAGAAACTTATCTAACAGCTGTGGATAAGAAATTCTGTTAGTGTTTGATTAGTTTACAATAAGTCTTTGCTCGAGTCGCTCTAAACAGGCTCCAGAAGCTGGCCGAGCGCGTCTACCCTGAGGCACAGTGTGGCTTTCGTGCAGAGAGATTGACCGTTGACATGCTGTTCTCCCTTCGTCAGATACAGGAGAAATGTCGCGAACAACAGATGCCCCTCTACATTGCTTTCATTGATCTCACCAAAGCCTTTGACCTCGTCAGCAGACGTGGTCTCTTCAGACTACTAGAAAAGATTGGATGCCCACCAAAGCTACTAAGTACCATTCTCTGCAGACAGCTTGATGGCCTGAGTCATTTCATACAATGGGGACTGTTTGCTGTCAATTCAAGTCTTGAATGGTCTTTGAATATTATTTGCATTATCATCCTTTGTGATGCGTACAAGTCTATCCCTTATTGTGACCGAGTTAGTCTTAGTAAATGCAGAATGGGCATCCAGTCTCATAGCAATGATACTTCTGCTATTGTTACAATAAACATCTCCCACCATATCTGCACTACAGTATACCAATAAACATTTCACATTTAACATGATTCTAAACAAAGTCCACAAAGAGTGACTTAATTTGGAGCATCACTTGCCAGTGTTCCAAAAGAAATTGCTGCATGGTTTGATCAGACATAATGTATCTGTGCGAAACAAATTAAACATTGAATTGCTGCCTTACTCAATTAGACAAAAAATGTTGTTGCTTCCAGTCAGTTGGCCTCCAAGCCACATCAGTTTACGTGCTGCAACTGCTCCTGGCTTACATACACGGCACACCCAGGCAACAGCTCCGTCCAACACAAACTTCCAGAAGTGCAGAAACCAGGTTTGGCTGGGGAAAAGAGGGAGAGGAGGTAGCGCGCAATTGATTGGTAACTACACCATTTAAAAATGTCAGCCCAACAATCTTTGAATCTTTCCACCTAAATAAAGTGACATGCAACAAAAAATTAGGCCATCACCAAACTAAACATTTTCTTGAGTTGCCAGCATCTCTGCTGGGGTGAATTGCTCTACAAAGAGCCAGCATTGACTTGATGGGCCAAATGGCCCCCTCTGCCATAATGACTGACTCAATTTGAAGTATCACCTGCCAGGGAGATGAGTTTAAGAGGCTTCAACCAAAAGCAGGACAGTTGGGAATTCTACTCATGAAGATTCATTGCCAAGTTACCCTGCTGCATTCCATTCTTTGGGGTGGGGGATGGAGAAAGGGTAGTCAGTTTGACTAATACTGACCTTGAAGTCATGCTGAGAGTAGAAAGACAAGAAACTGTAGTGAGGTGGCCCTATCCTGGGCTGAAGGTCACAGTGTGCAGGCATTATGCCGTTCAATCAAAAAAAATTACCCGAGCATAGTCAAATGGTTTTGGCTCCAAGTCCAAAGTCTTGAGCATAATCTACTAGCCTGGTACTTCAGTGCAGTACATTGCTGCACACAAATTACCTACTGTACTTCCTACTTTACAGCTGTGACTACACTTCAAAAGGACTTCACTGTTTTAATGCAAATATGATTACATAAATATCTACCTCAATTTTAAACCACTGGTTCCGCATTTCACATTTCCATGAACACATTTTAATTGTGATTAAGAATACTTACAAATATTTTTTGTCCAGATATTTTGATTTTCTATTGTATATTACAAAACTGCAACACACTAAAGAACCCCCAAAAAGGGGGCAGAAACATAAAGGCAGGAAAGTACTCATTAGTTCAACTGTATATCCTCAAATGTTGTGAACATTTTACCTTGGAATATGATAGAAGAAAATGGTGAGGGATGCCAGCGCGTGGAAGTGAAGCAATTTTTTTTTTTTAAATACTCAATGAGAAACAAATATGCAAGATTCTTTATTTGTCATAATCAAATTAAACAGCATTAAACATACAAGACATATTTACTATGTATAAGGACAATGATGGTCTCAAAACTTAATAGCAGGCTATACAGAATAAATGTGCTAATATAATCAGGACCAAAAATAATGAAGTAGAAAATACATGACTTCCCAGTCAAGAACCTACATAGTTATTGATTAGCTAGAATATGGAGATCAAGATTCACAATTTCACTGGAGATAACAGCTCAATACTGTCAAATCACAACTCCACACCATTTGTAAATGAGCAAAGGACATGGAACATGCAAGTGTACAAATGGAATGATCAGGGATAGAATGCAAGTGTGCCATTTCTTTGCTTTGTAAACAGATACCACTGAGTAAAACAGCCCATAATTTGTATATTAGTTTAACAGTAAGTATGCAATCAGGCAGCAACGGTTAATAGCCATATTACACTTAAAACTGCTTTGATGTGTAAGCCAGGTACTATCCAAGCTGCTGTTTCAACTAGACTAAGGCCATCTAAAAGGCTAATAGGTTGAGTCACCGTAAATAACTGCATTTACGCTGGGCGACTTTACACCTCAGGAATAGTGTGATCCATAAGGGACTTAACGATGTTTGAAGCCATCCTAGAAAGACAAAAAAGGGAAAAAATTGACTTGCTTAGTTTACAATTATAAAAAGCCAAACAGCCATGAATACTATTCAGCAAAGTGCCCGCGATAAATCTTGTCACGTTAGTCTTCCAAAATGGTTAAAACAACATTCTAAATCCAAAACTTTAAACATGCATAAAAGTACAATCAATTTAGACATTTACACTGCTTTATACACTAGTATTTGGTGTGCAAATCAGAGATGAGCACAACCTGTACATGTTCAAAGTACAGTGCTGAATTACTGTGGTTTGCATTCAAGCAGGAAGCCCATACATCTGGATACAATTGACTGCTCCTGGCTAGTTGCTCATAACTGCAGGGGCGAGTGTGGCCAAAGACTAAAAGGTCTGAAAATTAGTAGCCGAAGACAAAAAAAATGCGGTACTGAGCAAACTGATGGAGCAATGGGCTGACAAGTCCCCAGGTCCTGATGGGCTTTGTTCTAGGGTCTTAAAAGAGGTGGCTAATGAGGTAGTAGATGCGTTGGTGTTAATTTTTCAAAATTCGTTAGATTTGGGAAATGTTCCATCAGACTGGAAAGTAGCAAATGTAACCCTTCTACTCAAGGAGGAGAGGCAGAAAACAGGTAACTATAGGCTAGTTAGCTTGATGTCTGTTGTGGGGAAGGTGTCAGAATCGATCATTATGGAGGCTATAGCTGGGCACTTGGAAAAACTCAAGGTAATCGGGAACAGTCAGCATAGCTTTGTGAAAGGGAAGTCATGTTTAACCAATTCATTGGAGTTCTTTGAAGGAGTAACATGCGCTGTGGATAAAGGGGAACCCGCTGACGTACTGTACTTGGACTTCCAGAAGGCATGTGACAAGGTGTCACATAAAATGTTATTGCGCAAAATAGGAGCTCATGGTGTAGGGGGTAACACATTAGCATGGATAGAAGATTGGCTGGCTGGCAGAAAACAGAGTATGCATAAATGGGTCCTTTTCTGATCGGCAGGATGTGACGAGTGGAGTCCTGCCGGGGTCAGTGATCGGGCCTCAACCTTTTTACAACTTATATCAATGACAGAAGATGGGGGCGATGGCATGGTAGCTAAATTTGCAGATGACACAGATAGGTAGGAAAGTATGTAGTGAAGAGGGCAGAAGGAGGTTGCAGACCGATACAGATAAGTTGAGTGAGTGGGCAAAAATCTGGCAGATGGAGTATAATGTGGGAAAATGTGAGGTTATTCACTTTGGCAGGAAAAATAAAAAAAGCAGAGTATTACTTAAGTGGAGAACGACTGCAGAATTCTGAGGTGCAGAGGGATCTAGGTGTTCTAGTACATGAGTCACAAAAAGTTAGTATGCAGGTACAGCAATTAATAAAGGCGGCTAATGGAATGTTTTTCTTTATTATGAGAGGAATTGAAAATAAAAGTAAGGCTGTTATACTTCAGTTATGCAGGGCATTGGTGAGACCACATCTCGAATCGTATGTGCAGTTTTGCTCTCCTTATTTAGGGAAGGATGTAAATGCTTTGGAGGGGGTTCACTAGATTGATAATACCTGGTATGACCGGGTTATCTTGAGGAAAGGTTGGACAGACTGGCTCGTTTACACTGGAGTTTAGAAGAGTGAGGGGAGAGTTGATTGAAGTATATAAAATCCCGAACAGGCTTTACAAGTCGGATGTGGATAGAATATTTCCTCTTGTGGGTGAGTCCAGAACTAGGGGGCACTGTTTTAAAATTAGGTGTCGCCCTTTTAGGACAGAGAAGAGAATTGTTATCTCTGAGGGTTGTGTGACTTTGGAACACAGCCTCAGAAGGTGGTGGTGGCGGGGTCATTGAATATTTTTAAGGCGGAGGTAGATTGATTTCCTTGCCTAGCAAGAATCTAAGTTATCAGGGGTAGATGGGAGTGTGGAATTAGAGACACAAACAGATCAGCCATGATCTTACTGAATGGCGGAGCAGGCTCGAAAGGCTGAATGACCTACTTTTGTTGCTAATTCTTATGTTCATAAAGTCTGAATTTTTTTGACAAAAAATCCTGCAATTATAGCACTGTTATGATCTGTAATTAATGCAAGTGCTTCCAGGCCACTTCAAGTGTGTAGTTTTCCCTTTGTTTACCTTCGATTACCATCAGGGACTGATGCATCTGTATAAAATCAAAGTGACCTCAGCATTCCAACATTTCAGCACTTAATACTGAAGTCTGTGCAATTTCAGTTGGTTAAACTCCAGCAGTACTCCCGCATGTACCTGAGCAATCCTAAAAGCATAGTTAAGAGGGATATTGCTGCACAAAGAGTTCCTTATTGGGCAGAAACCATTAGGTATATGTAGATTATGCATTAGTTTGAATGGGAGACTCAAACATGGTGATGGATTGCCATGTGTCAAACACAGCTGATTCCATCCAAAAAAATGTCACAAAAGTGGTAAACCTACCTCAGGTACACAGACAATAATCATCTGCCAAGCTTCAATTACACAAAAATAGTCAATAGAAATCAAAAGATGATACAAATATTATAGGTCAAGTTGTTTCAAGTTAAGGAAAGCTCCCAAATAGAGTATAATTCTAGATTCTAAAGCTTCTCTGCGAAACTGAGAATGCTACTGTAATGATTTGCAAGATGAGCACTAACTAGGAGCTGCTGCTACCGACCTTCGGGGCAGCTTCGTGGTTTTCTGGTGGGCTTTTACCAATTTTTTTTTTAAAAGCCCATGGGAAAACCACGAAGCTGTCCTGAAGGTCAGAAGAAGCGGTTCCTACTTGCAACAACTGTCAGCTATGAAACTGACAGCTGCGATTTTTTTAAAAAGCTGATCTGGTCGGATAGGAAGAAGCCAATGGCAGATTTCCAAAACCTCAATATTGGAAGTGTGCCATTTAGCGGAAATTTCTCATCCCGATAACAGTTATTCCTCGACTATTTGCTGTCTTATCTTACCGTACTGGTTCCATGTAGTTTGCATTCCATCAGAACCCCATCACTTCTTGTGATTCTGATCGTCTTCCACACCATTACCCAGTTACCAATTGCATATAATTTTTTGGGGACACAAAATGCGCCTGTTGATGGTGGATTTAAACTTGTTTGAAGCGATTCCTGGCTTTGACAAGAACTGTAGGCTGGTAATTCCTGCTTATAAAAGCATTGCAAAAGAAGAAGATTGCACTTTGCCTGTGCTGCAGTTTTGGAACCTGAATGCAGAATTCCCCACCTTGCAAGGCAAGCACGACGCCATCTGATAATTCCAACAAACTCTAGACGGGGAGAGTGCGGTGTGTCTAAACATGGACAGGTGTTCATAGCGCAGAGACAGGGAACGAAGAAAGAGACAGTTACAGGTGAGGTGAGAGTGACTGCCCTTGACATCAAGGCAGCATTTGACTGAGTATGGCATCAAGAAGCCCTAGCAAAACTGCAGCCAATGGGTACCAGGGGGAAAACTCTGCACTGGTTAGAGTCACACCTATCACAAAGGAAGATGGTTGTAGTTGGCGGAGGTCAATCATCCCAGTCCCAGGGCATCACTACAGGAGCTCTTCAGGGTAATAGTGGACTAGGCCCAACCATCTTCAGCTGCTTCAGCAGTGACCTTCCCTCCATCTCAAGGTTAAAAATGTTCGCTGATGATTGCACAATGTTCAGCATCATCCATAACAATTTATACTGAAGCAGTCAGTGTCCAGATGCAGCAAGACCTAGCCAAATTCCACGCTTGGGCTAATAAGTGATAAGTAACATTCGCGCCATACAAGTGCCGGGCAATGACCATTTCAAACAAGAGAGAATCTAACCATCTCCCCTTGACATTCAATGGCATTACCATTGCTGAATCTCCCACTATCAACATCCTTGGGGCTTACCGTTGACCAGAGACTGAACTGTGGGTACAAGAGCAGATCAGAAGCTAGGAATTCTGCGGTGAGCAACTCATCTCCTGACTCCCCAATGCCTGTCCACCATCTACAAGGCACAAGTCAGCAGTGTGATGGAATACTCTCCGTTTGCCTGGATGGGTACAGCACCAATACTTAAGAAGCTCGACACCATTCAGGACTAAACAGCCCACCTGACTGGTACCCCATCCAAAACCTTCAACATTCACTCCCTCCACCACTGACGCACAGTGGCAGCAGTGTACACCATCTACAAAATGCACTTCAGGAACTCACCAAGGCTCCTTAGACAGCACCTTCCAAAGCCGCGACCTCTACCATCTAGGACAAAGGCAGCAGATGCATGGAAACACCACCACCTGCACGTTCCCCTCCAAGCCACACACCATCCTGACCTGGAACTAGATCGCCATTCCTTTACTGTCGCTGGGTCAAAATCCTGGAACACTTCCTAACCGCACTGTGGGTGTACCTATACCCAAAGGACTGCAGCGGTTCAAGAAGGTAGCTCACCACCACGTTCTCAAGTGCAATTAAGGATGGGCAATAAATGCTGGCCTAGCCAGCGACGCCCACATCCCATGAACAAATAAAAAAAAGGTTGCTCTATGCTCACATTCAACCACTGACTTCAGTGAGTAAAGAATGTGACCTGTTTATAGTCAGCTTTTTACAGTAGTTTTTGAGTACACAATAAATTCCATTTGGAACTGGAAACCTCCCTTGTCTTATTTTTGTTGTAAATAGATCATTTTCATGATTTGTTGCAACACCATGCAATTTACGATTTAAATATGTGAAATTCGTGATTCTTAAAATACTGTGACGTGAAATTTGCAAAATTCGACCGTCAATTTGGTAGGGCACTAGATATCAGGAAAGTGTGGGAAGGTGTAGCTCAGGTAGATGATCAGCCATGATCTTCTTGAACGGCAGAACAGGCTGAAGGGCAAAATGGCCTATTTCCGCTCATATCTTAATTACTTATATTGAGATGACTGACCTGCTGTGTATTCCTAACATTGGAACATAGGAAATAGGAACAGGAGTAGGCCATTCGGCCCTTCAAACTTGCTTCGCCAAAGAGATCATGGCTGATCATCTACCTCTGTGCCATTTTTCCCCACTATCCCTTGACGTCATTAGTATCCAGATATCTATCAATTTCTGTCTTGAACATGCGCAATGATCATGCTTCCACAGCCCTCTGGGGCAGAGAATTCCAAAGATTCACCACCTTCTGAATAAAGAAATTCTTACTGATCTCAGTCTTAAATGACCTGCCCCTTATTCTGAGACTGTGTCCCCCGATTCTAGACGCACTAGCCAGAAAAAACATCCTATCCACATCTACCCTGTCACACCCTGTAAGAATTTTGTAAGTTTCAATGAGATCACCTCTCATTCTTCTAAACTCTAGAGAATACAGGCCCAGTTTCCGTAATCCCTTGTCATAAGATAATCCAGCCATCACAGGGTCTTAATTCTGGTGAACCTCCGCTGTACTCCCTCGATGGCAAGTATATCCTTCCTTAGATAAGGAGACCAAAACTGTACACAATACTCCAGGTACGGTCATACCAAGGCTCTATTGCAGCAAGACATCTTTATTCCTGTACTCAAATCCACTTGCAATGAAGGCCAACATACCATTTGTCTTCCTAATTGCTTGCTGCACCTGCATACAAGCTTTTCGTGACTCATAAACAAAGGCACCAAGGTCCCTCTGGACAGCAACACTTCCTAACCTCGCACCATTTAAGAAATACTCTGCCTTTTTGTTTTTTTTTCTACCTCACACTTATTCACATTATATTCCATCTGCCATGTTCTTGCCCATTCACTTAGCCTGTCCAAGTCCCCTTGAAGCTTCCTCATATCCTCCTCACAACTTAAATCCCAACGTAGTTTTGTGTCATCAGCAAATTTGGAAATATTACATTTGGTTCCCACATCCAAATCATTTATATTCATTCCAGCATCTATTTTTCAGATTTCCAGCTTTGCCAATTTTCCTTTTCAATAATAGACTATTCAGTTCTGTGCACCACAAAGAACAATAATTGCTTTCAAAAGTACCATTCTAACAGAGTTCACTGGATAACAATTAGGAGCAGGAACTCTGGCATATTTTCCCCTCCATATCCTGGAGACGCATTAAAACTACACTTCCATCTTAGCTGCCATTAGCAAACTCAGCGTGAACCCAGTATGTGGACTGTGTCTCAATACCACAAATGATGTACTTGCCAACTTGAGATAGATTGAACATGATACTTTTACAGCTAACATCCTGCTTCATAATCTACCACATTGCAGCCAAACCATCCACTGTGTAAAAGCTAAAGGGCACATTCCAGTTAAAATGCAAGCAGTTTTCTGTGGATCAAGTCATGTTGCCAATCCTAGGTGGACATATTCCTGGAGGCTTCATTGCATGACCTCCTACTTCCACCATCCCACCTGTCATCTCCTCACAGTGCACTTTCTTCCTACACTAATCAGAAAGCTCATCATCTGACTGGATGATTCTTGACCAGTCAAATAGTCTTTTCCCCCGCCCCCACCCCAAATTCAATGTTTTTATAACAAGTAAACAGAAATGTTCAAAGAAAATTGTTTAATGAGTTTTTTAAAATGCCCCTATGATTTTTCTCCTGGGTTGCTTGCAGCAGTGTCCTGGAGATTAGTCACCAAAATACTGAGACAATTTGATGAGTTGGCAACCCTAGGATCAAGGGAGTCAAATAAGGATATGGTAAAATAGGTTGGGGTGACAAACTGCATTTAAAAAGGTTATAGCGGCTTAAAAAAAAATCATGGGATTAAATCTGCAAAAGTCTTCAATGGTTAAAGAAACTATATTTCCAAATAATGTAATACCTTATTTAAGGGCAAAGACTGCAGTTTTTAAAAAGTGAGGTTTATTCATAATACATTATATACTAACTGCAACACATTAAAATGGCTGTCAAAGCATTTTAAAAAATCTAATTGTTTTCGAACAGCCAAAATTGTATTTATAGAAATTCATGTTCACATTTTGAACAGTCAAAGGTTATTTAAAATTTGTCCTTGGGATATAGGTGGCATTGTGGTAAGGCTATATTTATCGTCTATCCTTAGTTACCTTGCAATAGTGACGTGTCTTCTCCTTGAACTAAAACGTGTTCACGTAGAAGTACACTATAACTGATTTTTTAGGATTTATGCTATAAACAAAGCTCCTCTGAACATGCTTAAAATCAACATTTACCTTTTCATCATATGTTCATGAATGTAGGAAGGCATGATGGTAATGGTTATTGCATTCCCTGCTGTGACGAGAATGTCAGCAATTTGTGTATCCTATTTAGACATCAAGAAAAAGCAAAATTACATTTAGTAACTTTATAATAAACTACTTAAGGTATTTCATGTACTTCAAATAAAATGCTGAAAAAAGGGACCAAGAATCTTTTGTATTTACAACATTTGCAGTGTTAATATTTTCCCTTCATGTACAGTTCTGAATATCCAGTTGTAACGTGAAGACAGATGCCGATGAGCAACTGTGGGGAGCAGTTACTTTAATGTACCTATTGGGCTGGATTTTACTTTAGCCGGACGGGAATTCGCCACGGACGTAAAAGTCGGTGGCGAACCTGCTTCCGCCTAGCCTGGGGATCCGTCCCGCATTTTACAGGTCCCCCGGGCTTTAACTGTCTCAAGTTGGGACTTCCACCCACTTGAGGAAGGAAGTTCCACCTCATTGAGCTGCCGAACAATCACCAGGAGCAGTGGCTACTGTTGGGTCAGCAGCCCAGCTGACCTGATGGAACCAGGAGTCGAGGCAAGTTGGGCTCGCCTCACCTGGTGGAATCGGTCCTTTCCTGGTCAGCTGGAGTGGTCATTTTTGGGGTGGGGGGGGTTTGGGAGGCGGGGGCAGCCCTCTATTGGGCACTCTGTGCCCGACTGCCATAGTCCCACCCCACCGGGGCGCGGAAAGGCCAGCAGCTATCGCTGGGCTGCCTTTCACGTCCCCAGCACGCCCGCTTGCCACGGGTAAAATACCCGTGGAGGCAGGCGAGGGCCCTTAAGTGGCCGCTTAAGGGCCTTGATTGGCCCTGGGCGGGCGGGCCGTTCCATTCCACCCCGCACCCCGCCATAAACTTGAGGCGGGAGTGGTGCGGGTAGGCCTCCCGGAGCCTCCCACTCAATTTTACGCCACCCCCATGCCACGATCCGACCCGCTGGGGCAGCGTAAAATTCAGTTCATTGTATCAGTAGTAGGATAGATTTCAACCCATATTTTACTGGAACAAGTTCGATCTCATGAATGCCATTAACTATCCCAAAGGAAGGAAGAATCAAAAAGGACCAGTGAACTCAGTAGCTCCAGAGTGGCATTTTTAGAGAACCGGATTATTTATACATTAAGGGAAGTACAGAAATATTCTTTGGAAATTGCTGCAGGGATATTTTTTAGACAAAATACACAGCTACGCGAAGACTGCACCTAGACGTAACTGACAGAAAAAGTGACAAAATATGGGACTTTTTAAAAATAATTGAAAAATTAAAATAATTCTCCAATCATTAAGAAGTACAAAAAAACCATTAAAAAACACTAAGCTACACACTTGGGTGGCACAGTGGCGCAGTCGTTAGCACCGCAGCCTCACAGCTCCAGCAACCCAGGTTCAGTTCTGGGTACTGCCTGTCAGGAGCTTACAAGTTCTCCCTGTGACCGCGTGGGTTTCCGCTGGGTGCTCTGGTTTCCCACAACCAATGACTTGCAGGTTGGTAGGTAAATTGGCCATTGTAAATTGCCCCTAGTGCAGGTAGGTGGTAGGAGAATGGTGGGATGTGGTAGGGAATATCGGATTAATGTAGGACTTGTATAAATGGGTGGTTGTTGGTCAGCACAGACTCGGTGGGCCAAAGGGCCTGTTTCAGTGCTGTATCTCTAAATAAAAAAAAGTAAATAAATACACAATTTCAGTGGGCTTGAATCTTGTTTCATGTATAGTAGGAGTTAATCCTAATTTTAAAGGATTGATATATACTCACACAGACACACACCCTAAGGGCATTTATTTTGCAACACAATGACTTCCTGAAAAATTACATTTCCTGCAAGGTCACCCAATTTTCAACAATTAAAATATCACCCTTTCTTACCTTCAGTCCAATGACATTCTGCCCATTAATCTCACAGATATTATGTTCTGTCAGGAGTCCATTTCTGGCTGCTGAGCTGTCTTTGACAATCGAAGTGATTTTTCCATTTTTGAAAATGAAGCCAACATGTCCTGTGCTGTCTTTGTGCATAGTGATAGTGCGTTCAAAAGGCCTACGCAAAAATAAAATCCTATGAGACAACTTACATAAACAATAAACTAATCAACTAAATCCAGTATGAAAGATTATTGCTGCTGCAATTCCCAAGGTTTACCTTAGCGATGGGCAGGGACAGGTATATACCGCAGGGCAAGAATTATAGCTGGGGGAAAGGAAATTATGACGCGATTAGGCAAGCTTTAGGATGTGTAGGATGGGGAAGGAAACTGCAGGGGATGGGCACAAACGAAATGTGAAGCTTATTCAAGGAGCAGCTAATGCGTGTCCTTGATAAGTATGTACCTGTCAGGCAGGGAGGAAGTTGTCGAGCGAGGGAGCCGTGGTTTACTAAAGAAGTTGAAGTGCTTGTCAAGAGGAAGAGGGCGGCTTATGTTAGGATGAGACGTGAAGGCTCAGTTAGGGCGCTTGAGAGTTACAAGCTAGCCAGGAAGGATCTAAAGGGAGGGCTAAGAAGAGCAAGGAGAGGACACGAGAAGTCATTGGCGGATAGGATCAAAGAAAACCCTAAGGCTTTCTATAGGTATATCAGGAATAAAAGAATGATAAGAGTTAGAACAGGGCCAATCAAGGATAGTAGTGGGAAGTTGTGTGCGGAATCAGAGGAGATAGGGGAAGCGTTAAATGAATATTTTTTGTCAGTATTTACAGTAGAGAAAGAAAATGTTGTCAAGGAGATTACTGAGATACAGCCTACTAGGCTAGATGGGATTGAGATTCACAAGGAGGAGGTGTTAGCAATTTTGGAAAGAGTGAAAATAGGTAAGTCCCCTGGGCCAGATGGGATTTATCCTAGGATTCTCTGGGAAGCCAGGGAGGAGATTGCAGAGCCGTTGTTGTTGATCTTTATGTTGTCATTGTCGACAGGAGTAGTGCCGGAAGACTGGAGGATAGCAAATGTTGTCCCCTTGTTCAAGAAGGGGAGTAGAGACAGCCTTGGTAATTATAGACCTGTGAGCCTTACTTCGGTTGTGGGTAAAATGTTGGAAAAGGTTATAAGAGATAGGATTTATAATCATCTTGAAAAGAATAAGTTCATTTGCGATAGTCAGCATGGTTTTGTGAAAGGTAGGTCGTGCCTCACAAACCTTAGAGTTTTTCGAGAAGGTGACCAAACAGGTGGATGAGGGTAAAGCAGTGGATGTGGTGTATATGGATTTCAGTAAGGCGTTTGATAAGGTTCCCCACGGTAGGCTATTGCAGAAAATACGGAAGTATGGGGTTGAAGGTGATTTAGAGCTTTGGATCAGAAATTGGCTAGCTGAAAGAAGACAAGAGGGTGGTGGTTGATGGCAAATGTTCATCCTGGAGTTTAGTTACTAGTGGTGTACCGCAAGGTTCTGTTTTGGGGCCACTGCTGTTTGTCATTTTTATAAATGACCTGGATGAGGGTGTAGAAGGGTGGGTTAGTAAATTTGCGGATGACACGAAGGTCGGTGGAGTTGTGGATAGTGTCGAAGGGTGTTGTAGGGTACAGAGGGACATAGATAGGCTGCAGAGCTGGGCTGAGAGATGGCAAATGGAGTTTAATGCGGAGAAGTGTGAGGTGATTCACTTTGGAAGGAGTAACAGCAATGCAGAGTACTGGGCTAATGGGAAGATTCTTGGTAGTGTAGATGAGCAGAGAGATCTTGGTGTCCAGGTACATAAATCCCTGAAAGTTGCCACCCAGGTTAATAGGGCTGTTAAGAAGGCACATGGTGTGTTAGCTTTTATTAGTAGGGGGATCGAGTTTCGGAGCCACGAGGTCATGATGCAGCTGTACAAAACTCTGGTGAGGCCGCACCTTGAGTATTGCGTGCAGTTCTGGTCACCGCATTATAGGAAGGATGTGGAAGCTTTGGAAAGGGTGCAGAGGACATTTACTAGGATGTTGCCTGGTATGGAGGGAAGGTCTTACGAGGAAAGGCTGAGGGACTTGAGGTTGTTTTCGTTGGAGAGAAGGAGGAGGAGAGGTGACTTAATAGAGACATATAAGATAATCAGAGGGTTAGATAGGGTGGATAGTGAGAGTCTTTTTCCTCGGATGATGATGGCAAACACGAGGGGACATAGCTTTAAGTTGAGGGGTGAAAGATATAGGACAGATGTCAGAGGTAGTTTCTTTACGCAGAGAGTAGTAGGGGCGTGGAACGCCCTGCCTGCAACAGTAGTAGACTCGCCAACTTTAAGGGCATTTAAGTGGTCATTGGATAGACATATGGATGAAAATGGAATAGTGTAGGTCAGATGGTTTCACAGGTCGGCGCAACATCGAGGGCCGAAGGGCCTGTA
The DNA here is from genome assembly GCF_036365525.1 of Heterodontus francisci. Lineage (NCBI taxonomy): Eukaryota > Metazoa > Chordata > Chondrichthyes > Heterodontiformes > Heterodontidae > Heterodontus > Heterodontus francisci. The sequence continues at coordinate 107,182,986 of NC_090375.1, read as the reverse complement.
CTGCGTTGTAATGTTCTAATTCTAATTCTAATATTTACTGGATTCTCTTATTTAAAAGGGTCACTGATGTATGTTTCCAAGGATATTTAAAAAGCTTTTATGCTCCTCAGCAATTTGAAAGAAAATTGCACCCCAATGTTCTTAAAACCCAGCCAAAAGATAGTTTGCATTTTCATTACCTACAGCCCCAATCCTTATGTAGCATCTCTGAATAAAAATTACTAAGCGGTGTAGTTCTGCTGTAGACATTGGGAACTCGAGTGTTACTGAACAATTCACTTCATCCTGTTTGGCTGATGAAACAGGCAATTTGAGACTTTATTTGAATGGCTCTAAAAGGCAAGAGGATGGTATTTTGAATCATTTTAGCCCAATATTTCCTCTTTTGTAGCAACTATAAAAAAAACAAGAAATATAAATCCAGGAGTTGTAAGTGCTCATAATAGACACCTGAATGTGGAGTGGCCTTTTTATTTGGCAATATTTGAATCACAAAAGGGACTTCAAAAAGATGCATTTATATTTTTACACAAAAAATATCCCAGAACAAGAAATTAGTAGATGTCAGCCAAAGAGGGACATAAGAGGGTTACCAAAAGATTAGTCAAAGAGGTGGGTTTTAAGGAGGGCCTTAGAAGAGAGGGAAACTGAGAAAAGGAGGGGCTTAAGCAAAGAATTCCAGTACATGTAGACACTACCAATGGTGGGGATATATGAAAGGCCAGAGTCAGTGAAACGGAAAGTTCGGGCTGGGAGAGGGGTAAGAGGGAAGCAACAGCTGGAAAAGATGAGAGATAGCGAGGGAAGAAGTCAGTAAGGAATTTAAACACATTTTAAATTGGAGACGATGAGGGACTCGGAGACAAGTGTGATAACTGGTGCAGGCATTAGAGTTTGGGAATGTATCTTTGAAAATTTACAAGATTACAGCAGAGGGCAAGACAAAAATTGACAAGGCCTTTTGGGTCTTGCCCAAATTATCTTTAACTCTTCAAAGAATTTTTGGGAGCAGTTCCTTTATTGCCTATAGTTTTTTTCTTGTCTCTCATAAGAACACAAGAAACAGGAGCAGGAGTAGGCCATTTGGCCCTCTAGCATGCTCGGCCATTTAACAAGATCATGGCTGATTTGATTATGGCCTTAGCTCCACTTTCCTGCCTACCCCCCATAACCCTGGACTCCCTGGTAGATCAAAAATCTGTAACTCAGCCTTGAACATATTCAATCACCCCGCCTCCACTGCTCACTGGGGGAAGAATTACATAGATTAACAACATTCAGAGATGAATTTCCTCCTCATCTCCGTCTTAAATAGGAGACCCCTTATTTTGACACTGTGCCCTCTAGTTCTAGATTCCCCCATGAGGGGAAACATCCTCTCAGCATCTACCCTGTCAAACCCCCTCAGAATCCTATATGTTTCAATACGATCACCTCTCATTCTTCTAAACTCCAAACAGTATAGGCCCAACCTGCTCAACCTTTCCTCATAAGATAACCTCAGGAATTGGACTGAAAAGAGGAAGAGTGTGGTGAAAAGGGAAGAGTGCAGCAAGAAAAATAAGGTTAAGTAAGGGCCTGATGGCCTTTTCCCATCCTGACTAAAGTTATACTCATCATCGCGACCTCATTTTTTATTAGTTCATGGGATGTGGGCGTCGCTGGCTAGGCCAGCTTTTGTTGCCCATCCCCAATTACCCTTGAGAAGGTGGTGATGAGCTGCCTTCTTAAACCACTGCAGTCCTTGGGTGTAGGTACACCCATAGTGCTGTTAGGAAGGGAGTTCCAGGATTTTAACCCAGCGACAGTGAAGGAAGGCGATATAGTTCTAGGTCAGGATGGTGTGTGGCTTGGAGGTAAAAGCCTGCTCGGGTCTGCAAAAACAAACTCAACCCCAACAGAACCAAATCTGACCCGAGCCCAACCAGGCCCGAGTCCTTCCATTTTTTCCCGCGCCCGACCATCAGTTAACTTACCTTTCGTTTTTCACTTTCTTGATGATCTGCACGAGCTTAAAATAACTAACAAAACCACCTTTCCAGTTCAAAAATTAACAATGGAGCCACTTACCTGTGATAGAGCGTGTCCGACCCAGCCGAGCCCGAATGCCTGACCCGGAAGTGCAACCCAACCCAAGTCCGACACATTTCGTCCGGTCCAGGTCGGGGACCAGGCCTCTACTTTGGTTGGGGGGAGAGCGGGGTGGTGAAGGTGGTGGCAGCTTGCAGGTGGTGTTATTATACTACTCTGTATACATCTGTATTAGACTACCAAAAATGTCAATATACTCATCTAAACCCAGAATGGAACTTCTCTATATTAGTCACTCTGAGGATATGTCATCTCATTTTAATTCCCTGGAATTCATTCCTCACTCAGCATTCCCCAGCCTTGTTTGCTTCTCCAAAATGGCCCAACTAAGATTTTAAAAAAATCTCCTGCATGGGATAACTAAATTCGCACTTGTATGCTTCAACCAACCAGTAGATTAAATTTAAACAAACATTGTGACAAAATGCCAACCTTTGAGTTTTAGAACAAAATGAAAAGCAACTCCCATCAGAAATTATAATAGTTACAGCTGAAAGAGGGACACGTTCTTACCTGTCACGAACTATGACACTAATCTTTTGATCAGAAGCTTGTTTCAGCACTTTATGGCTTTTGTCGCTGCTCCAGCCTGCACAATTCTCACCATTTATCTGTAGGACCTGGTCACCAAACCTTAAACCAGCCAGAGACGCGGGGGAGTTTGCTTGTACAAGTTGAACAAAGACACCCTTGCAAGCAAAAAGAAATGCAACCCATTATACAATAGAAAATTACGTATCTATTCTCTCCTTCCTCACTGCACCACAAACAAGGAACACACTCAAGCTATCACTGGCCATAGATATACAACTTTTATTAAATCTATCTCTATTAGCAAGTATAGAGTGGGGAAATGTAAACAGTAATTAATGCAAAAACACATTACATAAATTAAATCTATGCAAGGCTAAAGTAACTGGGTGTAATTTATGATTTCAACAAAGCAGATACAAATAATATTCAGGAAGTTGGATTGCACTTTAGCCTCCACCCCATTTGTTCAAAGTTCACAAAATTTAGAAAGATTCATTAGCACAATTTAGCAAATGCTTCCTCCAAATTAAGAAAACAAATGTGCATCAGAAATTCAAAGAGGAACAGAAACCATTTAAAAACCAAACACAAGTAAGGATTGTTAATTATTAAGATTTTTTTTGAGTGGGATAAAGCAAAGATCAAGGCAAGTGAAGAAACAAGTCACATGACTAAGATAAAGTTGCCACATTAGAATCCGCTTCAGCTCCGTCAAACTATGGAGCAACTACAACAGTTGGGAAAGACTTCTTATTCAGTTCAATTCTTAAAAAAATACAAGTTGATCAACTCCACATTTACTATACTGCAAAGCTGAAAACTCAGCTGACTCAATAACAGCTTTTGTGGAAGGAAGCACGTTGTCCTTACCTGGCGTGACTTCTATATTACACAAAATTATTTGAATTTATAGCACAGAAAAAGGCCATGCAGCCCAGCTGGTCTACGCAACCATTTTTGCTCCAAATGAGCCCCTAACCAACCTACTTCACCTCAGTCAGATAACTTTCTATTCCTTTCCCCCTCACACACTTATCCAGCTTCCCCCCAAAATGATGCTTTTATTAAACGAACTGTAGATTTAAAACTTGCAAAGGTGCCAAAAACCTTTACTGTTATTGCAAGATTGTGTATCCAGAAATGTTGAATCATTTCACAGATGTTTAGTCTTGCAGTAAATGTTGCTAGTTTGGTTAGTTCTTCATCCACAGTGGGACATGCCTCTGGCAGAGGTGAAAGGCCACATAAGGGAAGAAATTCACAAATACAATCCCATGTCTTTCAAGAAAAGCATTTTTTTTTTTAAAAAGAGGAAAAGGTAGTAACAGCCTCTATGTATTCTTTGTTCCCATCTGGCATACAGAGGCATTTCAAAAATTCCTTCAAGAAACAAGGCCAAACATAGTGGGTTTCACAAAGCTTTTGCTGGTAGCAAGTGGAACATCTGTTTTCTTAGAAACGCGTGTTTTTAACAAAAGTTTGATCACAAATTTTGGACCGGATTTAGTTGTGCCGGTGGGGTTCCCGATGCCGGGCCGATAAGGCGAAGGGAACCCCACCTCGGCCATTCGTAGCCCCCCACCCCAGTGTGATTCAACTGCGCTCAGGCACTTAAGTGTCTGGTGCCAGGATCCCCATCAATTTTAAACACGTGTTTTGAGCTCTCCCTTTGTGAATCCTTGTTCACAGCTTTCCAATTATAAGGGAAAGAAATGAGCACACCAAGTTTTCTTTAGGTTTAAAGAAGAAACGGGAAATTTATTAAACCTTAAACTTCAACTCCAATACGGTTAACGTCTATGGATATATGACGTGCCCATGCTAGCATGCACACGCAATACACACCTGCAAATAGGGACAGAAAAGAGAAGAAAAATAAAATGGAGGGGTTTGAGGCAGTCTCTAAAAGGGGGTTTCTTGTTACTGTTTCTGTGTTTCCAGCTCGCTGTACAGTCCTTGATTGTTGACAGCTCTTACGTTTTGTTGGGGCCCTGTATTCTTCTTAAACCTTGTTTACTGTAGGAGACTTTTCTCTCTTGGGGTTCATGTGTCTTCAATGGTTTCCAAAGCTGGTGAGAACGAGATGGGCGCGGACAGGAGAGAGGCAGCAGAAAACAGCCTTATGAGTTTAAAATCCCTGTTGGAAGTTCAAATTCAAAAAACTCCAACAGTCATGTGACTAAACTGGCCTGACCACGTCAGTTTATGTATTCGGCCATTTTAGTAGTTAACCTGGAATGCTTCAAAGTTTGGTAATCCAATTTAATCCACAATGGACTTTTGAGCAGGGAATAGCTCCTTTGTCCCTTTAAGTACTTGTCTGTTGATATGCTACTTTCTCTCTTCAGCCAGTCTCCAATTGTTTTTTTAAAGCAGGTTCTTTCTTCAACAATAGTTTAAAATTAATGTTCATTTGGCGAAATTAATTTTCCTCATTCATGGCAAGTGGGGGGCTTGCATGACAACAGGAATCCTGCCTCCAAGAGCTGCCAGCCAATCAGAGGGTCAGAAGCTCAGTAGTATCAGCCATGCCACTGCCAGTACTACAGGAGACCTGGAGAGGAGGTAAGTGAGGTGGGGTCCCCAGTCCAGTAGGCCCCGGCGACAGTGGGGCAGTGGGGTTAGGGGAGAGGGTGGACAAAGAGGGCAAGGGGTGGGGGGGATGTTACAGGAGGAGCAGCCTTTGCTGCCAGGGACCCTTTGTAGGCTACAGATTGCCCATGGAGGAGGCCCCCCACCACCCTCCCCAAGGATGCCACCTTGTTTCACTGGGTGACCTTCCCGCATGGCAGAAGCCACCCTTTGCCCCTGGTTTAATTCCAATTAAAGACGTCTGCAAATGCGACGAAGTCCTGTGACACTGATCACAAGTCGTGGGAGTCAGTAGCCAGTGATCGCCAGAGCTGGCGGACAGCCATAAAGGCGGGGCTAAAGAGTGGCGAGTCGAAGAAACTTAGCTGTTGGCAGGAAAAATGACAGAAGTGCAAGGGGAGAGCCAACTGTGTAACAGCCCCGACAACCAATTTTATCTGCAACACCTGTGGAAGAGTCTGTCACTCTAGAATTGGCCTTTATAGCCACTCCAGCCACTGCTTCACAAACCACTGACCACCTCCAGGCACTTACCCATTGGCTCTCGAGACAAGGAGGCCAAAGAAGAAGAATTCCAATTGACCTCTGGACAGGAAGGCCGTCTGCTGCCTTTCCTGCCCCATCTTAATCACAGAGTAACAGGAAAAAACAGGCCCTCCACTACCATTGCAATCCTATGGTCCCCCACTGCATTCCCCCTCACCCCCCCACCCCTGCCTCATAGCCCACTTCCAGGGGGCCCATTAAATTTCACCTTATTCTCATAGGATTTGAAATTACAGCCAATTAAAATTTGCAACTGTGGTCAGAGTTCAATATTTTCCAACTCGAGGCCTTCAAACAGCCTTGAGACAACTTTTTGGATTACCCGTTGCTCAAGATTCAGATGGTCAAATGCCCAAGGAATAGCATCGCCTTCAAAAGGAAAGACTGCAAATACCAAAAAATATAAAAAGAAATTTTGATGTTTTTTCCCAGTGTCCCTACTCTATATTTCAAAGGCATTCCTAATTCCTTCTGGATTCCAACTAAAGAGTGATTAGTTATGATGTGGAATGCAGTGCCTGAAAGGGTCAGAAAGCAGATTCAAGTCATTTTCAAAACTGAATTCGATATATACTCGGAAAAAGGAAACATTCACAGGAGCTGTAGGGAAAGAATGAGGTGTATGTTTTTTTCGGGCGGTGGTGGGGTGGAGATGCGGGCGGTAGCCAGCACAGGCACAAATAGGCCAAATGGGCTTCTTCTGTAATGCAATACGACAAAGCAGGATTTATCTGTCTTTTGATTCTGCTGGTTGCAACTAAACTCTCACACAGCACCAACAGGGCAATGCAAAGAATGAGTACCATTTATCATTCTGCTGGTAGCTGACTTTCAAGGTTAACAAATCATTATTAAAAATTATTTTTTTCTCCAGTGTTCCTACATGTTAAACCCAAGGAAAAAAAACACCACTATTGCTTTCCTGGTCAATTGTGCCACTGGCTGTTTCCTCAGCCTGTTGAGTGGGAAGGAGGGTAAGAGAAGAGAGTCTGGACCTTCTCCATGACGTCAGTTAATATAAAAACATAGAAAAATAGGAGCAGGCCATTCAGCTCTTCGAGCCTACACCGCCATTCAATACGATCATGGCTGATTATCAAAACTCAGTACGCTGTTCCCGCTTTCTCCCCGTATCCCTTGATCCCTTTAGCCCTAAGAACTACATCTAACTCTCTCGTGAATATATTTAATGATTTGGCCTCAACTCCTTTCCGTGGTAGAGAATTCCACAGGTTCACCACTCTCTGGGTGAAGAAACCTCTCCTCATCTCAGTCCTAAATGGCTCATCACTTATTCTTAGACTGTGACCCCTGGTCCTGGACTCCCCCGCCATCAGGAACATCCTTCCTGCATCTAGTCTATCCAGTCCTGTTAGAATTTTGTAGGTTTCTGGGATCCCTATTCATTCTTCTAAACTCTAGCGAATACAAGCCTAATCGACCCAATCTCTCTTCATACGTCAGTCCTGCCATCCCAGGAATCAGTCTGGTGAACCTTCACTGCAATCCCTCCACAGCAAGAACATCCTTCCTCAGATGAGGAGACCAAAACTGCACACAATACTCAAGGTGTGGTCTCACCAAGGCCTTGTATAATTGCAGCAAGACATCCTGCTCCTGTACTCGAATCCTCTCGCTATGAAGGCTGACATACCATTTGCCTTCTTAACTGCCTGCTGCACCTGCATGCCTACTTTCAGTAACTGGTGCACAAGGACACCCAGGTCTCGCTGCACCTCCCCCTTTCCCAATCTATTGCTGTTCAGACAATAATCTGCCTTCCTGTTTTTGCCTCCTCACATTTATCCACATTATACAGCATCTGCCATGTATTTGCCCTCTCACTTAACCTGTCCAAATCACACTGGAGCTTCTCTGCATCCTCCTCACAGCTCATACTCCCACCCAGCTTTGTGTCGTCTGCAAACTTGGATATATTACATTTATTGCTCTGTGATTGGCTGATATAGGACATACGTGCAATAGTATGAGCTAATCACAAGCATACCTGTCACCATTTCTTCAGCCCCATCAATAGCAGCCCTCAAAAATCAGCATTTTGTCATCCAAGGCACATTTCATACAAGATAACATATGTAAAGATTTTGCATTGAGTGAGTGACAAATACTAGCTGATTTAACTTTGCAGTATATAATTCCAGGGGAAAAGAAAATCGAAAATTAAATTTTCTTGAAATAGTTGGTACAGCTTTCCGATGGCAAGAACCTTCCCTTTCCATCTCCCCTCTAAGCATTGATAAAGCTACCCTTTTTCAATAAATACTGTAGTATCATTATCAATATGAAGCATCTTTTGGTGAATTTTGGTTACTATTATGGTCTCAGCATTGTAAACCTTTATGTAGCTCAAAAATTATAATAAGTGGTACTTACATTATCAATCGATTTAAGGCGAATGCCAATCTTTCCATCCTGATCCTTGCAGAGAATTAATTCCCGGATACCTTGCTTGATTTCAGCTCTCCGAAGACCCAAATCAGTTCCAGTTACTGGTGCCACCATGTAATTGATACTAGATGGTCTAGCACCAGCTTGCTGTTAGATACGAAAATATATTAAAATTTTTTTAAAATTAATTGTTTTAAAACATTATTTGTCTCTTCCCACCATGATTTGGGATCTTTTCCATGACCTAAATAGAATAATGGGGCAAAGAGAGAGATAATTTCAGAAGCACTTTTCGTAGTCATGATCGACAAATTTCAACTTAGTTGCATTATTCCAGTTTAGAATTAACTGCCACCTCACTTTTGGGGAGGGGTAAATGAAAAAATACATTTCTTAATCATGCTATGTGCTAAAAATACTAAGAAATCATCACTTGCCTCTGTTACTGCAACCATAGCCGTGTTCCTTTGTATCTCTTCTTCATTCAGAGAAAGTCCCATATACTGAGACAATTCAGGGTACAGGCGGGGATAAAAGCCTGTAAATAAAAATCCCAACAAGTTTTGCAGACTGAGTTTATTCTACAAAAATATAGTTCAGATGTAAAAAACAGCTTTAAAATCAAGCAATATATGTAATAGTTTCAAAGTCGAATTCAAATTTTGCTTCACCATAGCCTTTCCGCCTATTACCAGCAGTTATATAATGATTAACATAGAAAATGTCCCAAAGCACTTACTTTTAAGACTTTTAAGCCGGGGGGGGGGGGGGGGGGGGGGTGGGTATTGAGGAAAAGGAGGGGAAAAAAAAAAGAATGGACATCATGTCATGAAGAATCTCTATATAGATTTCAGATCTATCTATATAGATATACCTATAACTCATGTTTATATCAGAGATATACAACTCCCAGTCCCTGTATTCATAAACTTCAAGTAAAGCTTTCCAATATACTGCCTTAATTATACAAATCCTGTCCATCACCATTCACAAAAGAGGATAAAAAGTTAGAGTGTCATTTGTAATGTACAGAGAACCTCTTCAGGAGCAAAAAAAACCGGAGCCGCTTAACTTGCATCACCTGTTACACTTGAAAGCTAGGGTTCTGACTAAACTATGATCAGTTAAACTCCAACCTCCCTCAACAATTAGACTTTGTGGCCTTAAAAGAACGTAGCTTCACATTATACGGCATAATGCTCCTGTCCTTATTAACAATGCATCACTCGACTTATTTTGAGCAATGCCACATTGCAAATCCTCTCTCTTCCGTACCCTATCCCACAAAACCAGTAACTTACCATCTGATGGTAGAGGTGTTGCAGTTTCAGACAAAATTGCAGGAGTTCCCGAATTTGCAGCATATGAATTTTGAGCCTGTAAAACATGTTGAACATGTGACATCCTAGCATTTCAATAAGAAATTTTTGAACAATGTATAATATTCTTGTTGAGTATAAAAAAAGAAAAAAGGAAAAGGGAAAGCGGGGAAAAAGGGGGGGGGGGGGCGAAGAGAGGGGTCGGGAATGTTGCACTTATATGGTGTCTTTCACACCCACTGCCCCAAAGCCTTTTACAGCCAATGAAGTACTTTTGAAGCTGACAGACATGTTCTAAGAAACATGCTTAGCTGGGGTAGGAGTGGGGGGTGAGGAATGAATGGCGGCCAGGACATCTTCAAATAGATTCTGCAGACCTTTTACATCTGCTTAAATAGGTGTCAGCGCTTTGTTCAACAGCTCATCCAAAAGATGTGCACTGCACACGTACACTATGCTGGAGTGCCAACCTAAACTAGATTGTGTGAAGTCCTGGAGTGAGGTTTGAACACATGACCTTCCAAGTCAAGTTTGCTACCAACTGAGAATAGAGTATTTGCAGTCCCTGGTGAAACTGTGCATGTGAGCATAATTTGAAAAATTTGTTCAATCACAAATGTAAGAAAGGGATGCAATATTTAGATTTTAGCTTGGCATTTGGTACCATGTCGCCTAAGCAGTTAATCCACAAGGCGGCATGGTACAGGAAGGAAGATTTTGGGAAGAATTGAAAATTGGCTAACCCAGAGAAAGCAAACATTAGTTGTCAATGGAAATTAAATCTGGCCAGGGGCTGGCTCCACCAAAGGGTTACACTCAAAAGTTGTGTATCCCAGCATTGTTTCATTTTCAGTATCTATAATTTTTCCCTGTTTTATCGCGAACACAAATGAATTTGGATAGGTCGGGCTCATACAGAGTAAATGGTATTTAATGTGAACAGGTACAAAGTTATGAGACTATAGAAGTAAGTAAATGATGGGAATATAAACTAAGTGGCTCTATGCTACAAACAATAGCTGGGAATATTAATGGATAGCTCACTGAAATCAACAGCAGTGTGCAACAGCAGAAAAGAAAATTAACCAAATCTTATGTTTCACCAGCAGGAGCGCGCATAGATCTCAGGCTGTACAAGATATTGGTACGATTACATCTGGAGTATTGTGCACAATTCTAGTTATACGACAGCAAGGATATCCAGGTACTGAATATTGTGGTGAAAAGGGCAACCAAACTGAAGACATCTCAGTTGCAAGGGGGAGGGGCTGAACAGCCTGACATTAACTTTTTTTTAAAAAATTTGTTCATGGGACGTGGGCGTCATTGGCCAGGCCAGCATTTACTGCCCATCCCCAATTGCCCTTGAGGTGGTGGTCGTGAGCTGCCTTCTTGAACTGCTGCAATCCCGTGTGGGGTAGGTAAACCCACAGTGCTGTTAGGAAGGGAGTTCCAGGATTTTGGCCCAGTGACAGTGAAGGAATGGCGATATAATTCCAAGTCAGGATGGTGTGTGGCTTGGAGGGGAACATGCAGGTAGTGGTGTTCCCACACATCTGCTGCCCTTGTCCTTCTAAATGGTAGAGGTCACGGCTAAGGAGCCTTGGTGCATTGCTGGAATGCATCTTGTAGATGGTACACACTGCTGCCACGGTGCGTCGGTGGTGGAGGGAGTGAATGTTGTACATGGGGTGCCAATCAAGCAGGTTGTTTTGTCCTGGATGGAGTCGAGCTTCTTAAGTATTGTTGGAGCTGCAGCCAGCAAGGCAAGTAGAGAATATTTCATCACACTCCTGACTGTGCCTTGCAGATGGTGGACAGGCTTTGGGGAGTCAGGTGGTGAGTTACTCGCCACAGGATTCCTAGCCTCTGACCTGCTCTTATAGCCATGGTACTTATATGGCTACTCCAGTTCAGTTTCTGGTAACAATGGTAACCCCCAGGATGTTGATAGTAAGGGATTCAGCAATTGTCATGCCACTGAATGTCAAGGGGAAATAGTTAGATTCTATCTTGTTGGAGATGGTCATTGCCTGGCACTTGTATGGCACGAATGTTACTTGCCACTTATCAGCCCAAGCCTGGATATTGTCCAGGTCTTGTTGCATTTCTACATGGACTGTTTCAGTATCTGAGGAGTGGCAAATGGTGCTGAACTTTGTGCAATCATCAGCGAACATCTCCATTTCTGACCATATGATTGAACAAAGGTCATTGATGAAGCAGTTGAAAATGGTTGGGCTGGAGACTGAGAAGAAAAGGCCCAGGAGAGAGATTATTCAAAGTTTTTGGGGGAATAGATAATTTGAACGTCAATATATTTTTCAACTTATTACAAAGTCGACAGCCAAGAGACATGGGCCAGGAAAAGTCCAGATTTAAATTAATTTACGAAGAGGAAAGTAAATCTATGAAACAGACTTCCCAGGGAGACATTGGAAACAGTATAGAAACATGTAAATGAAAATACAATTTGAAGGAATTAGATGGACTGCAGAGTCTTATCTGGTGCTGTTCTTTATTAAAGTCCTATGTAAGGGAAACTGCATGGCTCAGCACAGCAAATTATCACCTTTGAGACCTGGGTTTAGATCCAGCACAGGTCATTAAGGTGAACAATCCTCTGCAAAATGAGTTCGAGAAGCCTCAATGCAACACATAGTATAAGACTATCCTTAATTTACCATTGATATTGGCAACATCATTCAGAAAAACCACAGGGATGCCTGCTGTAAGAGAATGAATGTCACACTCATAAAATAGAGGTTGGTGCTGAGTATTAGGACAGATTATGGAAACTTATGCAATTGGCTGTTCTCCCTTCCATTTATTTGTTTAAAAAAAAGCATTATTTCACTTTTTTCCTTCATACTTCTGTCATATTCCTCCATTTCTCTCCCTTTCCGATAACGTCCCCTTGGGGCGGCGCAGTCGTTAGCACCGCAGCTTCACAGCTCCAGCGACCCGGGTTCAATTCTAGGTACTGTCTGTGTGGAGTTTGCAAGTTCTCCCTGTGTCTGCGTGGGTTTTCTCCGGGTGCTCCGGATTCCTCCCACATGCCAAAGACTTGCAAGTTGATAGGTAAATTGGCCATTAGCAATTGCCCCTAGTATAGGTAGGTGGTAGGAAAATATAGGGACAGGTGGGGTTGTGGTAGAAATATAGGATTAGTATAAATGGGTGGTTGATGGTCGGCATAGACTCGGTGGGCCAAAGGGCCTGTTTCAGTGCTGTATCACTAAAGTAAACGTCCTCTTATGCACTTCATATTCCATAACCCAAGAGGCAAAAATGTGAAATAAAAACAAATGCTGGAATTAACCAACAGTCAGCATCTATAGAGTTCTAATGAAGGGTACACATCTGAAATGTCATAACCAGTCTTTCCTCCTTACATATAACAAATCTGCTGTATATTTCCAATATTATTTTTCTAATATGAAAAGCTGCAAATGCTGGAAAGCGAAGAAAAGTAAAGATGCAGACTTACAGCAACTGTGAACATTCGTTCACTTTGATTGCTGATCAAAAATTATTAAGTCAGGCTTTCGGACAATGTTCTTTGAATGGAGTCTAATTAATGATGCAGTATCAACCTAGACTCAACTGAAATTATTGAAGCCAAGTCACAGTGCTCCCATTTAAAAATAATGTGTTTATATCCTATTGGTCTCTGGAACCACCTCCAGTGCATAACACTACCTAGAAAATCTCTCCATAACTCTAGTCCCTTGTGTACTAACCCAGTTGTGCCACCACTGACAGCTGTACCATCAGTCTCCTAGGCCTCAAGCTTTGGAATGTTCTCTAAACCCCTTCACTTCCCACTTCCCTCTCCTTCTTGAAGTCCTTTCTTAAAATCCACCCATGATCAATCTTTTGATCAACACTCCTAAAATATATTTTGGCTTGGTGTCCTTCTTTCCTTTACATTTATAGTTTTGAATTAAACCCTAGCTATGTGTTTCATATTTAGGTGCAAATCCAGCACTTGCGTATTCCTGATTGCATTATGCACTGTAAAAGGAAGCTTAGCTGACAAGTACTATCTTTTACACTTACCTGGATCACCTTGTCTACTTTCAGGTCTTCTAAGGATGGGTACAAAGACATCTTTGATCAAATGTAAAAGCCTTAAAAGAAAAAAAAAAGCCTTGAATATTTTGTTCAGCATACATTAAAATATTGCAAATCACTTAACACAATGTGCATAAATACACATTTAAAAAATATTGCAGAAACAGACAACTGTTATTTTCAATGGTGAAATGCTAAAGTGATTGTTTTCTTATGCAAGTGATTATCTTTCACCTAACTTATCATTCCTTATTTTCCAGATGTACATTAACAGGGAAATATAAACATAGTACAGCCTACCATACTTGAATTGAGTAATGAGGTTGAAATTGCCACAGACCTTTGCCCAGAACATCCTTAGCATCTAAACAGATATAGTGTAGATCTAGCTGAACTGGGGTAAATTCCAATTGTGGCAACAGCACTTTTGCCAACATTTAGTAAAGCTGACAAGCCACATCAAGTTTGGAAATGCAGAAATAACTGTAGTGCAGCACCATGGAACTGGGAATATATGCATACATCATTGGTTCTCAGCCAGTTTTCTTACAGTGTAATATGGTACCCGAAGATCATTCAAACATGTACTGTGATTATATTCCCAGGAAAGCAACACACATCTTTCCCAACCCTATCACCCCGCACCACCTCAATCCCGAGGTTTCAGTGCGGGGGCGGTGGGGAAGGGCAATGAGAGGAAAGGTGATACAGATACATTTTTTACATTTACACTTTCAACCTACCAAAGTGTTTAAAAAATGTACTGGGCTGAAAAGTGACCTACACTTTCTGCTACTTGTCGATAACAAGTGACTCTTGCTGGCAAGTCTACAGCATAGCTAGAATCACAATCGTTATAGTGCAGAAGGTGGCCATTCAGCTCATCGTGTCTGCACTGGCTCTCAAAGAGCAATTCACTCAGTTCCATTCCCCCGCCTTCTCCCAGTAACCCTGCACATTCTTCCTTTTCATATAACTATCCAATTCCCTTTTGAATGCTTCAATTGAACCTGCCTCCACCACGTTCTCAGGCAGCGCATTCCAGACCTTAACAACTCACTGCGTGAAAAAGTTTTTCTTCATGTCACTTTTGCTTCACTTACCAAATAATTTAAATCTGTGTCCTCTCGTTCTTGGTCCTTTCACGAGTGGGAACAGTTTCTCTATCTACTCTGTCCAGACCACTCATGATTTTGAATACCTCTATCAAATCACCTCTCAGCCTTCTCTTCTCCAAGGAAAACAGTCTGAACTTCTCCAATCTATCTTCATAACTGAAGTTCCTCACCCCGGAACCATTCGCATGAATCCTTTCTGCAATGCCCTCATGTCTTTCCTAAAGTGCGGTGCCCAGAACTGGACGCAATACTCCAGCTCAGGCCAAACTAGTGTCTTATACAAATTCAACATAACTTTCTTGCTCTTGTACTCGATGCCCCTATTAATAAAGCCCAGGATACTGTATGCTTTATTAACTGCTCTCTCGACCTGTCCTGCCACCTTCAATGACTTATGCACATATACACTCAGGTCCCTCTGCTCCTGCACCCCCTTTGAATTGTACCCTTTATTTTATATTGTCTTTCCATGTTCTTCCTACCAAAATGAATCACTTCACATTTCTGTGCATTGAACTTCATCTGCCACCTGTCTGCCCATTCCACCAACTTGTCTATCTCCTTTTGGAGTTCTACACTATCCTCCTCACAGTTCACAATGCTTCCAAGTTTCGTATCATCTGCAAACTTAAAAATTGTGCCCTGTACAGCAAGGTCTTGGTCATTAATATGCATCAGGAAAAGCAGGGGTCCCAACACTAATCCCTGGGGAACTCCACTACAAACCTTCCACCAGCCCGAAAAACATCCATTAACCACTATGCTTTGTTTCCCATCACTCAGCCAATTCTGTATCCATGTTGCTACTGTCCCTTTTAATCCATGTGCTATAACCTTGCTCACAAGTCTGTTGTGCAGCACTGTATCAAACGCCTTTGGAAAGTCCATGCACACCACATCAACAGCATTGCCCTCATTAACCCTCTCTATTACCTCCTCAAAAAACTCCCACAAGTTAGTTAAACATGATTTTCCCTTAAGAAATCCATGCTGGCTTTCCTTAATCAACCCACATTTGTCCACGTAACTATTAATTTTGTCCCGAATTATTTTTTCTAGAGGTTTCCCCACCACACAAGTTAAACTGACTGGCCTGTAGTTGCTGGGCTTATCTTTACACCCTTTTTTGAACAAGGGTGTAACTTTTGCAATTCTCCAGTCCTTTGGCACCATCCCGAGTCTAAGGAAGACTGGAAAATTATAGCCAGTGCCTGGGCGATTTTCACCCTCACTTCCCTTAATATCCTTGGATGCATCTCATCCAGTCCTGGTGTTTTATCCACTTTAAGTACAGACAACCTATCTAATACATCAATTTTAAACCCGTCTCATATCTGAATTACTTTCAACATTGCCTGGGTTACATCTTCTTCCTTGATAAAGACAGATGTAAAGTATTCATTTAATATCTCAGCTTTGCCCTCTGCCTCTATGTGTAAATCCCATTTATGGTCCCTAAGCAGCCCCACTCCTTTTACTAGCTTTTTACTATTTACATGTCTATTAAAAAAACTTTGGATTCCCTTTAATGCTAGCTGCCAGTCTCTATTCATGCTCTCTGTGCTTTTATCTACTTTTTCACTTCCCCTCTGGATCTTCTCTATTCAGCCTGGTTATCAATAGTATTTTCTACCTGACATAAGCACACTTTTTCTTCTTTATCTTAATCTCTACCTCTTTTGTCATCCAGAGAGCTCTGGATTTGTTTGCCCTACCTTTTGCCTTCGAGGGAACATGCCTTGACTATGCCTAAACTACCTCTTCTTTGAAGGTAGCCCATTGTTCAGCTACTGATTTTCCTGCCAACTTTTGACTCCAATTTATTCGTCCCAGCTCCATTCTTACCCCACTGAAGTTGGCTTTCCCCCAGTTAATTATGACGACTCTGGATTGTTCTTTGTCCTTTTCCATAGTCAGTCTAAGTCTTATGATACAATGATCAATGTCCACTAAATGTTCTCCTACCAATACTTGATCCGCTTGGCCCACCTCATCCCCAAGAATCAGGTCTAGCAGTGCCTCCTTTCTCGTTGGACTAGCAACATACCGTAGAAAATTTTCCTGAACACTCTAGAAACTCTTGCCCCTCACTGCCCTTTAAACTACGACTATCCAAGTCTATGTTTGGATAATTAAAGTCCCCCATTATAACTACCCTAGAATTTTTGCACCCCTCTAATTTCCTTGCAAATTTGTTCCTCCACGTACCTCCCTCTAGCTGGTGGCCTATAGACAACACCGATCAACGTAACTGTACCTTTTTGTTCCTTAGCTCTAGCCAAATTGATTCTGTCTTCGACCCCTCTGGGGCATAGTTTTTTTCCAACACTGCAATGCTCTCCTTAATCAGTACTATCATCCCTCCCCTTTTTTTCCTTTCCTATCTTTCCTGAACACCTTGTATCCAGGAATATTTAACACCCAGTCCTGCCCTCTTTGAACCATGTCTCTGGTATTGCCACATCATACGTCAACATGGCAATCTGCACCTGTACCTCACCAATCTTATTTACCACACTCCGTGCATTCACATACATGCATATTAACCCTGATTTAGACTTTATTTCTTTCTCCCATACTCTGACCCCACCTAATAACTTTACTATTCCCTATTCTAGTGCCATCCATCTCTCAGTATTCTGTGCACCTGGGTACTCCTCTCGGATATCTGATCCTGGTTCCCACACCCCTGACAAGTTACCAGTTTTGCTTTCCTCCAATCTGAGCTTCCTCTCAGGTTCCCAACCAGCTGCCAATCTAGTTTAAACCCTCCCCAACAGCACTAGCAAATCTTCCTGCGAAGATACTAGTCCCTGTCCTGCTAAGATGCAATCCGCCCATCTTGTACAGGTCCCACCTGCCCCTGTACTGGTCCCAATGCCTCAAATCTGATGCCCTCCCTCTATACCAGTTGTCCAGCCACATGTTCAAATCAATCAATTATCCTATTCCTATGCTCACTCGCACATGGGACTGGGAGTTATCCTGAGATTACTACTTTTGAGGTGCTGCTTTTTAATCTCCTTCCTAGCTCCCTAAAATCTGCTTTCAGGACCTCATCCCCCCTTCCTACCTACATCATTGGTGCCAACATAGACCACGACCTCTTGGTGCTCCCCCTCCCCAGCGTCCTGTAGCCGCTCCGTGACACCCTTGACCCTGGCACCAGGGAGGCAACACACCATCCTGGAGTCACGTCTATGGCCGCAGAAGTGCCCATCTGTTCCCCTAACTAACGAATCCCCTATCACTACTGCTCTTCCATTCTTCTTCCTCCCCTCCTGTGTAGCTGAGCCACCTGTGGTGCCACAAATGTGGCTCTGACTGCACTCCTCTGAGGAGTCATCACCCTCACGTGTATCCAAAATGGAAAACTGATCAAGTGAGATTATCTCAGGCACTACCTGCTGTTCTCTTAGACTGCCTGGTGGTCACCCATTCCCTATCTGCCTGCATGCTCCTAACCTGCGGTGTGATCACCTCCCTAAACGTTCTATCCACGTAGCTGGCTGCCTCACGGATGCACCACAGTGACTCCAGCTGCCACTCGAGTTCCGAAACCTGGAGCTCAAGTTTGTGCAGCCGCTGACACTTCCTGCAGATGTTTGTCTAGGACACATGGTGCGTCCGTGACTTCCCACATGCCACAGGCTATACATTCCACTCCGCCGAGCTGCCCTGTCATACCTTAACTTTACAGATTATAAGTAGAATAGCTTACTAGTTACTCACCAACCAGCTCCTTCCACTGCACCGAAGTAAGAACCAAATACTGAAGGGTTAAAAAAAGTAGAAAAAAGGAGCATCTCCTACTCACCCTTACTGAAATCCCCACTCACCAAACTCCTATCTCCACACATTGCTTGCAACCTGCACTCCATTTGGAGGCTGCACCCAGACCTCTATATTTATACTTTTTGAAACTGAAACTGCAGCAATCAGATTGGATTGGTTAGCTACTTAACTAACCAGTTATACTGCAGTAGAGCTTGTTAATCCCTGCCTAAGACTGGAAGAAACTTACTTTACTTTCTTTGGAGAGTAAATCCCAGTTAAATGCTAACTGCAGACCAAATTTTAAGATACTAACACTTAAAAATCCCCACTCACCAAACTCTTATCTGCACTCCTTTGCAATTGCTTCTCTTTCTGCTCCCGCACCATTACCTCTGATGTCCCCCAAGAATTTACCCTTGGCCCTCTCCTATTTCTCATCTACATGCTGCCCCTCAGTAACATCCAAAAGCACAGCAGGAGTTTTCACGTGTACACCGACAACATCCAGCCCTACTTCACCACCACCTCTTTCGACTCCTCCATGGTTGCTAAATTATCAGACTGCTTATCTGATTAGAAATTTCTGACCATCTGTTATCTTCTTTATTTACTACAGAAGTAAATCCAGTTATCTTCATGAAAAATGGCCTATTCTCATTAGGATTGAGGTCACAAGTGGAGGCAAAATTAATATGCACAGACTTTATCT
Source organism: Heterodontus francisci (assembly GCF_036365525.1). NCBI lineage: Eukaryota > Metazoa > Chordata > Chondrichthyes > Heterodontiformes > Heterodontidae > Heterodontus > Heterodontus francisci. The sequence continues at coordinate 107,163,814 of NC_090375.1, read as the reverse complement.
AAATAGCTACCTTTAAAAAGCATTCTTTTGATGCATCTTTTCTCTCCTTTCCAAGGAGAGGGGGTAGGAAAAGTAGGTCAATGGACACTTTTTGCATTCCACCCATATCTACTTAAGAGTTTTCATACCTACAACATTGACCATTACACTTTGGTGCTGACTTAATAAATAGCAAACTACTTGGGCAAAAAAAGACAATGATGTAAATACAGGAACTGTAAATTTTGAAAGCTAGTATTTCAGCATCTTGATGTCAGTTGCTTTTCCTGTTTGACACTGTACGAGCATGTTTACTTTCCACCTAAATCCCCAAATAAGGTTTCAGATGCCTGATTATCTATTTGTGGTGCCCCTTTTACCTCCAACAATGGATCCTGTTTAGCCATTGCTCGGGTAACTAAACACGCTGGAAATATTCCCGGAACTTGTTCTTGTAATCGTTCAGTTTCCTTAATTTCACTTGGTTCCTCTGTAACTATAGGAGAAACTGATATTTTTGATCCTGCCAAATCATTTCCTAGGAGTAGCTCAATTCCCTTTACTGGTAAACTGTGGACAACACCAACAGGGTTACTACCCTAGTTATTAAGTCACTCTCTCTGGGCATACTTTATACAAAGGTACGTGTATATACTCCCCGCCAATTCCATTTACTAAAACTTTAGCGTTCAAGGTGCTCTCTGGTAGAAACTTCATATCTTTCCCCAGCAACAGTGTTTGGGTTGCTCCTGTATCTGAGTATAATGATAGGTTTTGCTGCCTCACTTACAGGATATGGAGTTACTCTCCCCTTTGACAAAAAAATTATAACTCTCAGGTATTTTATTCTTAACCTCTATACTCCTCTTAGTTTTAGTATCTAGTTTCACACTCACAGCTGTCGTTAAAGCTATAGCCTGGGCTGCTATACTCCCAGTCACATTCTTTTCCTCTGCACTAACTTTGTGTACCCCAAGTCCCGTGGGTTTACCTCACAATTTCCAGTACTCTGAACAAAGATGACCCGTTTTGTTGCAATGATAACACTTTGGCTTGCGAACCTCACTTGCACCCTCAGCCCCTTCCTTTCTAACCTGAGGTGATGATCCTGGGGCAATCCCAGCTGTTTCTTCTTGTCCCCGACTACTTGCCTTCCTTTCACTCTCCCACTTTCTATCCTTCTCCGGTTTATGGGGGTGACGGACAAAATAGGTTGGCTTATTCACAAGCTCAAAATCATCAGCAATCTCTGCTGCTTGCCTAGCTTTCAAAACTTTCAGGTTATCTATGAGTTCTCACTACTCTAAGATACTCAAAGGTTCTCATATGTGGTTTCTATCTTTGATGCCCGTATCCAATGGTCAAAATTCATTTGCTTCACCCTCTCAAATTCTAAATATGTCTGCCCAGTCAACTCCGTCAGTTCTTAAACTTCTGACAGTACACTTCAGGGGCTAACTCATACGCAGAGAGAATAGCCTTTACTGCCATCTCAATCTGCAGAAGCCTCTTCAGAAAGCATAGCATAAGCTTCATGAGCTCTGCCTACCAGCCTGCCCTGAATAAGCAATGTCCAGCTTTCTTTCAGCCATATCATCTGTTTGGCTATTTTTTTTTTAAAAAGATATGAAAAATGCCTTTACGTCCCTTTCCTCAAACTTAGGAAGAGCCTGTATAAATTTAAACAACTTCCCGCTGGGTCCTGATCTAAATTCAGATTCTTCCTGATCCGAATTTCCCCTGGATTTAAGACTACCCCCTTGTCTTAGTTCCATCTCTTTTAACTTAAATTCCCTCCCTTCTCTTTCACTCTCTCTCTGAAGTTCGAGTTTTCTTATTTGTAACTGAATCCTAGCCAATACAACTGCATCACTCCTGGACCTACTACCTTCCTGTTCCTCATATTGCCCTTCATCTACATCATCATCATCTTCTACCAATTCCAGATGTTCGGCTATTATGTCAATTATCCCTGTTTTGGCACCTGATTTCAATTTCAACCCCAATTTCGTTGTCATTTCTTTTAACTTGTTCTTAGTTCAAGTTATCAAGTCATACAGGGAAACATTCTGCTTTCCCAAAAACTCTGCTACAACCACTAATGCCGTAACAATGGTACAGACTGTACCTTATTATACAAAAGACCTGGTTCTTTTAATTTCTTTGTAATTGGTGTCAGATTTAGATCCCAACAATCATGTTTCCAATTGATAAGATCCCAGACTCAAGTGCAATTAACATGATGCCAAACTCAAGACCCCAATTTAGATATGTTATTCCAAAGACGAATAATTACTATTATTCCAAATGTGAGCCCTCCAGATTAGTCTTGATTCTGATCCCGGACAAGCCCTCAATAAATACATTACGACCGACCGGACAAGCCCCCAATCAAAATATACAATTCTAATTGAGGTGGGAGAGACACACTGATAATTCAATCCCATCGCTCCACAGATCGCCTAACATATCATTTTAAACTTTCTAAATTGAAGACAGACCCAGCCAAATTGTACCATCTATTAACCCCCAAATGAGGCTAACCAAACCAGATGTCTTGAAATCAACAAATTAACTCTCTAATTAAAAGAACTAAATTCTTAAACACTATGAACATTTAAAAATAGAAAAATTAGAGTCCTTGCAAATTTACAGTCAAATGTTGTTCGAAGTCCTCGCAGAATGTTGTTTGAAGTCCAGCAAATTTCAACAATTAATGACTTGCAAACACTTTCAACAGAATCAATCTGACTTTATAGAGTTTTTTGAGAAATAAAAGATGGTCACAGTCTAATGTCCCTTTCTTCAATTTAAATTACCAGAGATCTGTGTCTTGGCTTGACTTTTTAAGATTGAGAGATAATAATTAAACAGACAAAAATCCTATTTCCTTCAGTTTAAATGGTTGAGAGCTCTTTTTCAGTGCTGACACCACAGCTGTCTCTGAATTCTGTCTGTCTGTTCAAACTGTCTTACCAACTGCCAGTTCAAACTGAATTGTAACAAATGTATCGCATCAGGTTCACTCCCAGTGGCTGTTTCCATGGTGTCAAAAATGCACCCTTTGAATCGTAGTCTCCAAATGGCTGTTTTTAAGGCAACGAAAATGCACCTTCATATAACTCCTAAGGCTTGCCGGCTCTTAAAGCAATACTGATCCCTTGCGAGCCTTAAAGGCAAACTGCATCTTCCGAAAAAAAACTACAGGACCATGACAACATTACGAAGTGTCTGACCTTCTAAAATTCTTAAACAGCAAAATCTGAAATAAAAACATAAAATGCTGGAAATACCCAGCAGGCCTGGCAGCACCTAAACCTTCCACATTTCTTACCTTTTTGTTGGATGGCGCTTAAAGACATTCTCACTCACTATATCTATGCTCTTCCAGCAACTCACTTCCGAGAACTCCTATCCTGTTTGATTTTAAAATCAAGTGGGTCTGAAGTAAGGAGTTGCAAGTAAAGGTTGAATTCAGTGTCAAAGCAGGACAGCAGCAGAAAAATAACTGATGACAATGATGTCATTGCTGCACTTACAAAGCTGCTTTATGATGAAAGCCTGATAACCCAAGTAAGCATATGTGCATGCCGCCACCAACCCCCAATCCGAACATGGACATAAATTTCAAATCTTATACACAATTAAATACAGCATTGAGTATATACAGCATATCTAAATCCAAGATACTACAAAGGTTTGATCAGATTCAAAATGTAAAGGCACTTCAACTGCTGATGATAAATCATATGACTGAGGGATTTTTGGGATACATTAAACTAGATGTACTGAAGCAACTTCTGCTGCAGTCAACAGAAATGACTGGACTGACAAACTTCCTGTTACAAAAGCCTACTGGTGAAGCAGTCTACTACACAGGATCAATTATCACCCTCAGATCTTCGAAAAAAATAGTATTCACAAGAAGCAAAATGTCACATTTCTAATCCAGTTAACAATTACTAAAAGGATTTCCAAAGTGAGTACCATACAATCCAATGTCAAGCTTATGTCAGTTTTGATGTAAATTATGAAGTCAATACCCATTAGATTTTTCAGGCAACAGCTCAAAATTACAGTTGCATTATACAGCTGTGAAACTTTGCAGAACTGTAGCTTACTGTAAAAAAAGGTCCGTTACACAACACAAAGCTTTGAATTCCAAAACTTCAATTTGAGTTGACTGCCAAGAAGTGTACAAGGACCAAATTATCCTCCAATGTTCTTTCTGCTCACTCAATGTCTCTCCACAGCAACACAGAGAAGTAACCAAAGTGAGATCAAAAACAAACTTGTACATTAGTATGACAACATCTTACTAATAAAAGTATTGCCCTTGATGATTTCATCAATAAATCAACAACAAATTGCGGAAAATAAAAGCTCATGGTGTAGGGGGTAACATTTTGGCAAGGAAAGATGATTGGCTAGCTAACAAGAAACAGTGTAGGCATAAATGGGTCATTTTCTGGTTGGCAAGATGTAACGAGTGTGCCACAGGGATCAGTGCTGAGGCCTCAACTTTTTATAATATGTATAAAAGACTTGGATGAAGGGACCGAAGGTATGGTTACTAAATTTGCTGGAGACACAAAGATGAGCAGGAAAGTAAGTTGTGAAGAGAACATGAGGCTACAAAGGAATATAGATAGGTTACGTCAGTGGACAAAGATCTGGCAAATGGAGTATAATGTGAGAAAATATGAAATTGTCCATTTTGGCTGGATGAATAAAAAAGCATATTACCCAAGATTGCAGAGCTCTGAGATGCAGAGGGATCTGGGTGTCCTTATGCATGAATCGCAAATGGTTAGTATGCAAGTACAGCAATTAGGAAAGTTAATAGAATGTTATTTATTGCGAGGGGAGTTGAATACTAAAGGAAGGAGGTTTTGCTGCAGTTATACAGGACATTGGTGAGACCACATCTGGAGTACTGTGTACAGTACTGGCTCCTTATTTAAGGATGTAAATGCATTGGAGGAAGTTCAGAGAAGGTTTACTAGATTAATACCTGGAATTGGCGGGTTGTCTGAAGCAAGGTTGTACAGGCTAGACTTGTATCTGCTGGAGTTTAGAAGAGAAAGAGGTGACTTGATTGAAACATAGAAGATCCTGAGTGGTCTTGACAGGGTGGAAAGGATGTTCCCTCTTGTGGGAGAATCTAGAACTAGGAGTCACTGTTGAAAAATAAGGGGTCGCTCATTTAAGACAGAGATGAGAAATTTTTTCTCTCAGAGGGTCGTGAGTCTTTGAAACTCTCTTCCTCAAAAGCCAGTGGAAGCAAAGTCTTTAAGCATTTTTAAGGCAGAGGTAGATAGATTCTTGATAAGCAAGGGGGTGAAAGGTTATTGGGGGTAGGTAGAACATGGAGTTGAGGTTACAATCAGATCAGCCATGATTTCGTTTTATGGCGGAACAGGCTCGAGGCGCCGAGTGGCCTACTCCTGCTCCGAATACGTATCTGCGTATTGTTACGACCAGATGAGAAAGGTGTCTAGGGGCCCCTCTCAGCCTTCACCTGGTCTTACGCTAACAGGGTTTAATTTTAAACACACCGTGTTTTTAGCTCCCCCTTGGTGACACCTTGTTGACTGCTTTTCAATTATAAGGCAAAGAAACCAGCACAAACAGGTTTTCTTAGGTTTAAAGAAAAGTTGAAATTGATTAAACTTGAACTTAAACTCTAATTCGGTTGACGCCTACGGATACACGACGCGCCCATGCCAGTATGCATATGCGATGCACACATGCAAACAGAGACAGAAAAGAGAAGAAATAAAGTGGAATGGTTTGAGGCAATATCTGAAGAGTTTTTGTTACGGTTCTTCGAGCTTACTATACAGTCCTTGATTGCAAATAGATCTTGCTTTGCGTTGGGGCCCAGTATTCTTCTTAAATCTTGTTCGCTGTTAGAGACTTTTCTCTCTTGGGGTTCATGTGCCTTCAGTGGATTCAGAGACTTGAGAAAGAGATGGGAGCAGACAGGAGAGATCGCCTTAGTCCAGGAGCAAACAGTCTTTTTTTCAAACTGTCTGTACAATTCAGAAAAACCCAGGTTGCCAAGCAGATTAGTCATATGACTAACTGATCTGACCACACCTTGGCTCTGTGGATTCTATCATCTTAGCAGAGCCTGGAGTGCGCTTCCCTGCCTTCAACGTCTGGTGCTCAAGGTCCATTGTGGGTTAAATGGATAAGGGAAGTAACCTCTCCTGTCCCTATTAGTAGATAAATATCGTGCAGCCAAAAGTCTGGCAGCCCTTGTAACAGGCCTTCTCCTCTTCCCAGTGACAATTTGATATTTAATATCCATATAGTGAAATTAATATGCCTCATTCTTGGCAGGTGGGGGTCTAGCATGACACCTCCACACCCAGTAGAATAAAATGCAATTTGAGAAAAGGCGCATTTTATTAAAAGGGTCGAGAGAAAATATATGATACAGAAAAAAGCACTCATTTCTCTCATTCATTCATAAATCCTAAAACTTATTACAACCTGTCTTTTCTTAGTGCCAGTGCTGCTTTAATTGCCCCTTTTTTGGCATCCCAATAAACATGTGGTTCTTTGGGGAAGTTTTTCTTCAGTTTGCCCATTTCTATGGCTGCCTGGGTCTTTGAGATGGTTAGGTTTACTTAGCCCTGAGTTGGAATTTTTTTTTCCCCAGGAGAGTCAGTAGTGGGCTGAACTCTATCCTGAACTCTACTTGTGTTTTTGCTGAGTCATGCAAAGTCTTTTGACTTTAGGGGAATGGGTGGCTCCTTTTTTTCTAACTGAGTGGGGGGGGGGGGGGGGGGAAAGAGTATTCTTTGCTAATCTCCCCATTGTCCTTTGGGACACTCCTGCCTGCAGGTATTTGCGTAGACTCTACTGCACTCCCCGTGGAATTTCGACTGGGTAGGGCACGCCCTCACAGTTTCTCTTCCCCCTAGAGGTCTTTCTTTGTTTCTGCAGGTTCCTGTAAATGCTGTGAGCAACTCTGGTGTGGTGCTTCTAGTGTCTGTATTTGCATATGAGGATGTGGGGTCTAACTTTTCAAATTTTTCATGTTTGGCTGACCAGACTGTAGAGGTTTTCATCCGGGATTCCTCCCTTTAACCTGCCCTCTTGGTTGCTTTTTCCCCTTCCCTTTCTAACCTTTTGCCAGCCCTGTGTCTGCCTGTCCCCTTTTGTTCTTGGCAGGGGTCCTCCTAACACTGGTACAGGACTTAGGGGTGCAGGTTGCACTGTAGGTTGTTGGGGTTGCCCCCTCAACCTGGCACATGTGGCAACTCCTGCAGTACTCCACCACATCTTTGTGGAGTTTTGGCCAGTCAAACTGCTGTCTTATGTGGGCTTTGGTCTTTTGCATACCAGCATGTACAGCCACTGTAACCTCGTGGGCCCTTCCTAATAGTTCTCTCCGGTACCTCTACGGCACCACTAGTGAACCTGTCCACTCCTTGCTCTCAAGTCTGTGAGGTGAACTCCATTTCCTCACCAGTACCTCATTCTTTAAATAGGAGCAATCAGGGACTCCCTCTGCTTCACTTTCAGACTGGGCAGCCCGTGCTAACTCTTGCAATACTGGGTCAGCTCGCTGAGCCTCAGCTAGGGAAAATTTATTTAATTCACTCCCTGGGTCTTCTAACTTTCCAAAGAAAGTCTCGGACAGGCAGACCTCGTGGTCATTTGCCTGCAGTGCCAATGCTGTCTCCTCTGGGGGAGCTGGTTTGATCATGGCCTGATTCATTACATATTCAGGGAAACTGCAGGGGTCCGTCTCCTGGCACTGCCCTGTATCTCTGACCTTCTGCGGTCTTTCTTTCACTGCAGGCGGGGGAGGGGGTGGGGGGAGGGGGCTACCACTTTCACCACTGCCAGATCATTACCTAGGCGGTCAACCCTGTCCACAGGCAAATTAGGGACAATCCCTACAGTCACTGATCACGAAACTAGGTCACATTCCAGGTGCACCCAGTGTACAGCTACAGGCATACACTGCTCTCCAATATCATTTACCACCATTCTGGTGTTCACTGCACTCTCTGGGGGAAAGGTCAGGCTTTTTCCCAGTAAAAGGAATCTAGTGGCCCCCGTGTCCCTGAGAATTACTATGGGCTTGCTTGCTCCACTCGAGGGGTATGGGGTTACATTCCCTTCAAACACTAAACCTGATAACCTTCAGGAATCCTATTAAATTTTCTTGCACTTGCAGCCATGAGCTTCCTGGGTCTCACTCTTACTGCAGTCAATGCCACAGCTTGTTCTGCTGTGCTTTCCATCAGGGTCCCTTCTTCGCTGAGCAGGTGTGCCCTGAATAACCATACAGGTTTTCCCTTTAGTTTCCAGCAGTCAACTTTTAAATGCCCTGTCTTATTATAATGGAAGCACACAGGTCTCCGGGTCTCACCCTTACTGCTGTCAGCACCTTCCCTTTTGGCTACAGGGGGGCCCCCTGGGTCTCCTGCTTTTCTTTCTCTCCTAGAACTGCTTGGGCTCCTATCACCTTCCCACCCTTTGTCCTTTTCGGATTTGTGGGGGTGATTAGGAAAGGTTTTCCCCTGGGAAACTGAGTTATAAATTAAAGCAAACTCATCAGCGCCAACTCATCAGCCAGAAAGGCCACTTTCTGAACCCGCTGCTCCTCTGCATGTGCTTAGATGGAGAGGAGGAGAGTATTTGAACTCCTCTAACAGAATTACTTCTGAGATTCTCAAAGTTGAGCTGTAGTTTAAAAGCCCTCAACCGCTGGTCAAAAGCCAGCTGCTTACTTCTTTCAAACTCCAGATAAGTTTGATTGGCTTGCTTCTTGAGGGTTCTAAACTTTTGGCGATAGGTTTCGGGTACTAATTCATACGCCCAAAGGATAGCATTTTTGGTCAGTACATAATTTCATGAACTCTCATCTGGCATCAGGGAATAAACCTCATGGGCTTTTCCGGTTAGCTTGCTTTGTAATAGAAGAGGCCAAGTCTCAGCTAGCCATTGTAGCTGCCTTGCCAGTTTTTCCAAAGGACACAAAAATTCTTCCTACATCTTCCTCATTGAATTTTGGGTTTAGTTGAGCTAGTTTTAACAATTTTGTACCCAGCCTTGAATTATGCTCCTCATTGTTGGCTATGCTTTCACTGGGGTTACTCTCTTGCTCCCAAGTTAACTCAAGTCAGGGGCAGCACAGTGGCGCAGTAGTTAGCACCGCAGCCTCACAGCTCCAGGGACCCGGGTTCGATTCTGGGTACTGCCTGTGCGGAGTTTGCAAGTTCTCCCTGTGTCTGCGTGGGTTTCCTCCGGGTGCTCCGGTTTCCTCCCACATGCCAAAGACTTGCAGGTTGATAGGTTAATTGGCCATTATAAATTGCCCCTAGTTTAGGTAGGTGATAGGGAAATATATAGGGACAGGTGGGGATGTGATAGGAATATGGGATTAGTGTAGGATTAGTATAAATGGGTGGTTGATGGTCGGCACAGACTCGGTGGGCCGAAGGGCGTGTTTCAGTGCTGTATCTCTAAACTAAACTAAGCCGCTTCAGCTCTCTCTCTTCACATTCCTTCTGGAATATTCTTTCTCTCTCTCTCTCTCCCTCTCATGTCTTTCTTTTTCATCACGCTCCTTCTGGAAGGCTCTTTCTTTATTCCTCTCCTCTAATTCAAGTTTCCTCTGTTCCAATTGCAACTTTGCTAGCTGTACCTTGTCGGGATCTACTTCTAACCCTGTTTCTGCTTCTTCAGATTCAAGGTAAAAATGATTGGCCACTAGCTTTAGGAGATCAGACTTTCTAGCCTTGCCACGTACAGTGATCCGATACTGCTCAGCCATTTTCCTCAACTCCTCCCTAGACAGTGCTTTTAATTTATCTCAAGTTACTTCACCCTGGCTTGCAGAGCTACTAGCTTCAGTTGCAGACATGTTAGTATTCAATCTCACACAACCACAAGAAAACCTGTATTGAAATCTTGCTCTGTTTTCACTGGGAACAATTTGGCTTCCCACTTCCAATTTCTCTCGTCTGTTTGTGGGTCAATCCCAGACGAGCCCCCAAATTTCTGTTACAATGAGAAAGGTGACTAGAGGTCCCTCTCAGCCGTCACCTAGTCTTACCATAACAGGGTTTAATTTTAAACACACTGTGTTTTTAGCAGCCCCTTGGCGAATCCTTGTTCACTGCTTTTCAATTATAAGGCAGAGAAACCAGGACAAACAGGGTTTCTTAGGTTTAAAGACGAAAAGTTGAAATTTATTAAACTTGTCCTTAAACCCTAATTCAGCTGACGCCTATGGATACATGACACGCCCACGCTAGGATGCATACGCGATACACACATGCAAACAGAGACAGAAAAGAGAAGAAATAAAGTGGAAAAGGTTGAGGCAATATCTGAAGAGTTTTTGTTACGGTGCTTCAAGCTCACTGTAGAGTCCTTGACTGCAGGTAGATCATGCTTTTCCCAGTATTCTTCTTAAACCTTGTTCTCTACACGAGACTTTTCTCTCTTGGGGTTCATGTGTCTTCAGTGGATTCAGAGGCTTATGAGAAAGAGATGGGAGCAGACAGGAGATCTTCTCAGTCCAGGAGCAAACAAACAATCATTTTTTTCTAAACTGTTGTACAATTCATAAAAACCCAGGTTGCCAAGCAGATTAGTCATGAGACTAACTGGTCTGACCATGTATTGGCTCTGTGGATTGTATCATCTTAGCAAGGGCCTGGACTGCGCTTCCCTGCCTTCAAAGTCCATTGTGGGTTAAATGGATAAGGGAAGTAACCTCTCTTGTCCCTATTGGTATGTAAATGTCTTGAAGCCAAGTGTCTGGCAGCCCTCGTAACAGGCCTTCTCTTCTGCCCAGCAACAATTTGAAATTTAATGTCCATATGGCAAAATTAATATGCCTCATTCTTGGCAGGTGGGGGTTTAGCATGACCGTATGTTCATATAAATCCACTACTACTTGGTGTGATATTTAACAATACAGTCCAGCAAGGTTCTAGTTTCGGTCCCTGATCAGTGATGAGTTCCAGCGATGATGGGATACTACGATGGACCTAAGCATCATTGGGAACCAAAGGTAAAGGCTCATAAGGAAACACCATTTACTGGCTCAAAAGATGGATCTAAAACCCTATTGTGACAAATTACAGATTGCGCGTTTAGTTTATTGGGGGAAACGGGGGAGCAATAATATAACCTAGTACGACTTTTACTATAAATTGCAATTTCATGTAATCCTTTATGGACATATTTTATTGCATAGCAAACCAAAGTCAAGCTTATGGTGTATGTTCAATACTTATAAACTTGCATTTATATAGCAGCTTCAACATGAAACATTTAATGGTGGCTGACAAATAGACAGAATGAAGACGAAGAGATCAAGAAGGAATTTGGATGGGTGACCAAAGGCCAGCTAAAAAGATGCATTTTGAGCATGTTTTTAAAACAGGTGGAGTGCGCAAAACAGAAACAGAGACAGCAATGTTTAAGGAAGGAGTTCCAAAGAAAAGGACTAAGACAGCTTTCCACCAGTAGTTGGACTAACGCAAGGGGAAGGGTTGTAGGGAGATGCACTGAAGGCTACAGTCACACAAAGATTGTTACATGGGATATTAAGGGATGAAAGAGATTGGAATGGTGTATGCAAGGGCACAGATGATTTATAAATGAGCACAAGAACACTGAATTAAATAGCTGGGACCATTTAGGTCAGTGAAAATGGGGAGGATGTGAGAGCAGAACTTAGTGGTGGATAGATATTTGCTTCAGCATGAACAAATTGTAGTTTAAGGAGGGCAGCGGATGGAAGGCTGGCAAAGGGGCGGCACAGTGGCGCAGTGGTTAGCACCGCAGCCTCACAGCTCCAGGGACCCGGGTTCGATTCCGGGTACTGCCTGTGTGGAGTTTGCAAGTTCTCCCCGTGTCTGCGTGGGTTTTCTCCGGGTGCTCCGGTTTCCTCCCACAAGCCAAAAGACTTGCAGGTTGATAGGTAAATTGGCCATTATAAATTGTCACTAGTATAGGTAGGTGGTAGGGAAATATAGGGACAGGTGGGGATGTTTGGTAGGAACATGGGATTAGTGTAGGATTAGTATAAATGGGTGGTTGATGTTCGGCACAGACTCGGTGGGCCGAAGGGCCTGTTTCAGTGCTGTATCTCTAATCTAATCTAAAATAGCATTAAGAATAGTTGATTCTGGTGGGGACAAAGGCATATATATATATATTATATATATGCATTATTTTTATGGGTTTCAATGAGACACAGTGAACACTGCAGAAGTGGAAGCAGAAGTAAACCATCTTGATGATGGACTGAATATGGATTTTAAAGCAGGGTCAAACCATATGCCAAGATTACAAACACACTGGTTCAGTCTGACAGGGTAGCTGGGGAGGGATGACAGATTCAAGTCAGCCAAAGATGATGATTTTGGCTTCGCAATATTGAAGTGGAATAACTGGAGATGCATCCAAAATGTGATGTTTGACAAGCAGTATAATAGCAGAAAGGCAGCCAATGGAATGAAGAGAAGTAGCAGAGAGGTAGAAACAGATATGATCAGAATACATATGAATGCTAACCTCATGTCTGCAGATGAAGTCAGTGAGGGGCAATACATAGATGAAAGGAAAAAATCCTTGAGGGACAGCAGAGAGGACAATGCAGGAAAGAGAACAGAAGGGACTGCTGAAATGACTGGCACCATATAAATGCAAGTTATGTAGAAAAATGCCTCAAAACCGATGTCAAGCCAAAGAGGAGAACATTTGGGGGGCAGGGGGGCATCAATAAAAACAGGGATAATAGACTAGCAGAACTTGGCATGGGAAAAGTACAGGAAGTACCTGCCCTGGCTGCATTCAGGTCGTTTGGGATGGAATCACACACTGTAATAAATATTCACTGCAATACTCTATATCCACACTATTAAATTTAAAGATTGAGCTTCTATACAAGAAAGTTGTCACAAACCACCTAGTAGGTATTATGAATATTAGCATAACAGCTCCTCTGCATGTTTCCCCCAGTTATGACATCACCCAGGTGCAAAACACTTGATAGCTTGTTAGATATAGCAAGCAAGAAACACTAAGAAAATAAAAATTACACCACACCATCTGGCTGTGCTATCAAATTTATGTTAAACTTTTCTTTTGGGTAGGAAGTAGAGATATTTTCAAAATTATTTCATTTGAGGTTTTTGGGTAAGGTAGATAGATTCTTGATAAGCAAGGAAGTGAAAGGTTATCAGGGGTAGGCGGGAATGTGGAGTTGAGGTTACAATCAGATCAGCCATGATCTTATTGAATGGCAGAGCAGGCTTGAGGGGCTGAGTGGCCTACTCATGCAAATTCGTATGTTCGTACACAAGGTCCTTTCCTGAAAAAGCCACCTCCTTAATCATTAGCCAAGTCACAATAACAACTTGCATTTCCATAGCAACTGTGACACCGAAAAACACCTCAAAACAGAAACCTGTTCAAAAAGGAAAATCTTGTACACCATACAGTCTGCAAACCTTTACAATGATGTCTTCCAATTTTTATACAAACTACCAGCAACATCAGACTTATCATCAAATCCCCAATTGGGTGAATGCGTCTTGCTCTGAATTTAAATAAGCCCCAGTCATTTAGCAGAATAATAATGTCCATTTAAGTTTGCCTTACTATTAAACCACAATGGCCTGTGTCATTTATTGAAAAATTACAGGTTTCATACATTTATTTGGCATCACAGGACATCAATATTAGTACAATTCAAAAAGAGACTATTCCTAGGCTAAATTAACAACATGGAAGATAGATCTTAAATTTTTCTTTTGAATAGATTGTATACGGTTCTACTATATTTTGTAAACATCTGTCACCGCAAAAGCCTTATACCGATTTCTTTTTCTTCTCCATCCCAATTTTCCATTTCCCAACCACTGCAGATTTAAATACATATTTTTTGAAAAAGTAGCTGCCTGTGTGCAAACAGATCAATTTAAACACATACAGCAGATGCCTTGCCTGATCTCTTTTCAATTAATTACATAGATAACTCTGTGTTCTGCTTCCAGCTCTCACCCTGATCTAGCAAATTTCATTAATTTTGCTTCCTGGACTTCTTTCTCCGGCAATGAGTTTTCCACTAACATCTATTACAAGCCCATTGACTCTTGCAACCATCTGGATTATACTTCTTATCCCATTTCACGCAAGGGTTCCGTTCCTTTCGCCAACTCTATTGCATCTGTTTTGATGATGCCACCTTCCACAGCAAAGCTTCCGAAATGTCATTTTTCCCCAGACGAGTGTTCCAGGCCATCATTATAGACAAGACCCTCAACCAACTCTATCCTTTTCCAGTGCTTACTCCCTCACATCTGCTCATCCCCTCTGAAACCACCAGCTTCTGCATTTGACAGATCATCTTTTGCCATCTCCAACATGATCCCAAACATAGTCGCTTGCCCTCTCAGTCTGACAAAGTAATTATTCCCTATTACAAAATAAAAGCAAAATACTGCAGATGCTGGAAATATGAAATAAAAACAAGAAATGCTGGAAATATTCAGCAGGTTTGGCAGCATCTGTGGAGAGAGAAGCAGAGTTAACGTTTCAGGTCAGTGGCCCTTCTTCAGAACTGACAAATATAAGAATGCAAGTAAAGCAGGGGGTGGGGCAAGAAATAACAAAATAGGTGTTGATAGGACAAGGTCAAAGAGAATAACTGACCAGAAGGTCAAGGAACAAAGGCAAACGGTATGTTAATGGTGTGCTAAAAGACAAAGTGTTAGTACAGAGAGGGTGTGAATTGACTATAAAGCACAAGACACTCCAAGCACAAACATTACATTTTTTTTTTAAAAAAACAAAGTGGGGAGGCACAGTAGAAACAAACTAACCAAACTAAAAAAACTAAAATAAAATAACCAAATAAAAAAAGAGAAAAGCACTAAACATAAAAAGGGGGGCCCGTCATGCTCTGGAATTACTGAATTCAACGTTCAGCTGGCTAAATGAGATGCTGTTCCTCGAGCTTGCGTTGATGTTTGCTGGAACACTGCAGCAATCCCAGGACAGAGATGTGAGCATGAGAGCCGGGGGGGCATTGAAATGGCCAGCAAACAGAAGCTCAGGGTCATGCTTACAGACTGAGCGGAGGTGTTCCACAAAGCAATCACCCAATCTGCATTCGGTCTCCCCAATGTAGAGACCACCACATTGTGAGGAGCGAATACAGTATACTACATTGAAAGAAATACAAGTAAATCACTGCTTCACCTGAAGGGAGTGTTTGGATCCTTGGATAGTGAGGAGGGGATAAATGGGCAGGTATTACACCTCCTGCAATTGCAGGGCAAGGTGCCGTGGGAAGGGGAAGAGGTGGTGGGGTAATGGAGGAGTGGATGAGGGTGCTGCAGAGGGAACAATTCCTTCGCAATGCTGACAGGGGAAGGGAGGGAAGATCCGTTTGGTAATGGCATCTCGCTGGATGTGGCGGAGGATGATCCTTTGGATCTGGAGGCTGATGGGATGGAAAGTGAGGATAAGGGGAACCCTGTTGGAGTTGACGACCTCCCCCCTTTTTATTTGGTTATTTTATTTTAGTTATTTTTTTCTTTTTTATTTGGTTATTTTATTTTAGTTTTTTTTAGTTTGGCTAGTTTGTTTCTACTGTGCCTACCCACTGTTTCTGTTTTTTTTAATTTTTTAATGTTTTTGCTTGGAGTGCTTTGTGCTTTACAGCAATTCACACCCTCTCTGTACTAACGCTTTGTCTTTCAGCACACCATTAATATACCGTTTGCCTTTGTTCCATGACCTTCTGGTCAGTTATTCTCTGTGATCTTGTCCTATCAACACTTTCTCTTTTGTTATCTCTTGCCCCACCCCCTACTTTACTTGCTTAAAATCTTTTACATTTCTAATATTTGTCCGTTCTGAAGAAGGGTCACTGACCTGAAACGTTAACTCTGCTTCTCTCTCCACAGATGCTGCCTGACTTGCTGAGTATTTCCAGCATTTCTTGTTTTTATTCCCTATTACAACCTGGTTCAAGCTTCCCATGCAGCTGTCATCTATTCTCATTCCTTGCAAGAACAGGAGATAAAACACTTTCCCCTTCATGTTCTCCCACACTATTGCCCAGTGCCCCAAACACCTTTTCCAGTAAGACAACAGTTTACATGTACTTTTTATAATTAAATGTATAGCATTACTGTTCACAATGTAGTCTCCTCTATCTCAGAACAAAGGTTAGGTAATCACTTTGCTGGACCAATCCATTCTGTCTGCAAGTGTGAGCTTGAGTTATCTGGCCCTTGTTACTTCTGACCTCTGACTTTGATCTTCCACACTTTTCCATTGAAGCGCAATGCCATCTGAAGGAACAACACTTTGCTATCCTCCTTTAATTGTTCCCACAGCTGGCATCTCAAAAAACAAATCTATTTCATTTGTCTTTGTCATACAGCTATCACCACCACCATTTTGCCATCTCTTGTTCTCCACCTAAGCATTTTACAAGACATTCTATTTGTTTCCTTAAGTGTCCTGTCTATTTTCCCTGATTTCAGTGACCCTGGTCCTTTTTAAATGTTACTCATCTGCAATATGCCCGGTATTCGGGAAGAGGTTATACTCCAAACACTGACCTGTGCTCTCTCCACCGGCACTGCTACCTCATCATCTGATGCTGTTTAAGAACTGGTTTCCTTGACGTCACAGCCAGGCAGGGGCAGTGATCGGAGCGGCTCTCCGGATCCGCTCGCTCTTCCCTCACTGCAACACCTGCCCCGTTACATGGCAACCTGAGACCCAGGCCCCCAATTTCAACTAGTCAGCTTCTTTCCAAGGACATTGCGGTCCAATGTTCTTGATACTATTATAAACTGTTTCTTTAAACCGAAAAACCCCTCCAGCTACAAGAAAGAATAGTATTTTAACAACGCGTTAATGATAGATTCAGAGCACCTCGCCTCACCTGAGCAGAAATGAGATGGCCTTGTTGATCGATCGGACGGTACTACAGCCGAATCTCCGCACTGAAACTGCGCCTTCCTTCTCTCACTCTGACTGTTGGATTGTCTCGTGACGCGACTCGAGACACCGAAAGGAAGCGCGTCACGGAGCAAGGGGCAGCTGCACGCTCACACCGCCCTTAGCAATGCCTGAAGGAGGGGGGGCCCTAGCAACGTGTGGGCGAGGAGCTGCAGAGCCTGGATCTTTACGAATGGCCAGTCTTGCTGTCAACACTCTCAGAAATGGCCTCACCAGTGTGTAAAGGGAGATGTTTAATTCCACTGCTGCAGGACAGTTCACCGCAGAATCGTCACCAGGTTTTCTTGTTTAATGTAGATGGATTTCTAGTCATGATTTGAGTATCGGTTTCACTTGTAGACATCAGGAGCTTGTGTGTAATGTATCCAACACTCACCAAGCATAAATAGAGCAAATATAACATAATGATATATATATAGACCGCTTACTTATGATTTTCACAGAACACTGGACGATGAGGTGTTTTGATCCTTGATGCACCGAATATGTAATGAAAAGGAAATTTGATTTATTCACTCACTGTAAATGAATGGTCTTGATAATACATTGCATGTTAACATGTCATAACACCCTGATTGCTGTAAAAACACATTCACTGACAAGTTAAGCAATACCATTGAGAGGCTGTTAGTAACTTAAAGAATGTTGGAAAATTTCAGCAGATTTTTCAGAGAAAATGTTCTTAATACAAAGAATTTTCTTGAAAAACAACTCAGAGGCTCTGTGTGTAATAGGCAGAAGTGCAGATTTTCCACCAGAGTTATGCAAAAAGTAACAGAGAATGACATCTTTCAAACTGTAATGATAGAATAAACTTAGATGTGAACTGGCTATCTTTGGTGCCTGTCTTCTTTGTTAAGAACATGAGAACTAGGAGCAGGAGTAGGCCATTCATCCCCTCAAGCCTGCCCTGTCATTCAATAAGATCATGGCTGATCTGCCCCAGACCTCAACTCCACTTTCATGCCAGCTCCTCAAAGCCCTCAACTCCCCGATATTTCAAAAATCTATTTACCTCCTCTTTAAATATTTTTAATGATCTAGCCTCCACAACTCTCTGGGGTAGAAAACTCCAGACATTCACTACCCTTTGAGAGAAGAAATTCCTTTGCATCTCAGTTTTAAACAAGTATCCCCTTATTCTGTAACTATGGCCCCTCATTCGAGAGTCCCTCACTAGTGGAAACATCTTTTCAACATCTACCCTGTCAAGCCCCCTCAGAATCTTGTATGTTTCAATAAGATCACCTCTCATTCTTCTAAACTCTAATGAATAAAGGTCTAACCTGCTTAGCCATTCTTGACAAGTCAACCCCTTCATCCCAGGAATCAGCCTAGTGAATCTCTTTTGAACTGCCTCCAATGCCAGTATATCCTTTCTTAAATACGGGGACCAAAACTGTACACAGTACTCCAGGTGCGGTCTCACCAACACCCTGTACAGTTGTAACAAGACTTCCCTACTTTTAAACTCCAACTCCCTAGCAATAAAGGCCAAAATTCCATTTGCCTTCTTAATTACTTGCTGCACCTGCATGCTAACCTTTTGTGTTTCATTCACAAGAACACCCAGATCCCTCTGTGCTGCACTTTTTTGGAGTCTTTCTCCATTTAAATGATAGTCTGCCTTTTGATTCTTCCTACCACACTTTCCTACATTAAACTCCATCTGCCAAGTTTTTGCCCACTCACTCAACCTTATCTATATCCCCTTGCAGATTCCTTATGTCCTCATCACAACATGTCCTCCCACCTATTTTTGTATCGTCAGCAAATTTGGATATATTACACTCTGCCCACTCCTCCAAGTCATTAATATGGGTAATAAATAATTGAGGCCCTAGGACGGATCCTTGTGGCACTCCACTAGTTACGTCTTTCCAACCTGAAAAAGATCCATTAATCCTGACTCTCTGTCTTCTGTATGTTAACCAATCCTCAATCCATGCGAATGCATTACCCCCAATGCCTTGAGCTCCTATCTTGTGCAATAATCCTCATCGAATGCTTCTGGAAATCCAAATACACTACATCTACCGGTTCCCCTTTATCAACTCTGCTTGTTATATCCTCAAAGAACTCTAGCAAATTTGTCAAACATGATTTCCCTTTCACAAAATCATGTTGACTGTGTTTGATTGCGTTAAGCTTTTCTAAATGTCCTGCTATTTCTTCCTTAATAATGGACTCCAGCATTTTCCCAACGACCGATGTTAGACTGACTGGCCAGTAGTTTCCTGCTTTTTATATCCCTCCCTTCTTGAACAGGGGCGTCACATTAACAATTTTCCAATCCGCTTGGAGACCCTCCCAGAATCCAGTGAGTTCTGCAATATTTCAGCCAATGCCTCCACTATCTCTGCAGCCATTTCCTTTAAAACCCTTGGATGTCTGCCATTAGTCCCATTAATTCGTCAAATACTTTGTCCCTCGTGATAGAGACTGTTACAAGATCTTTCCTCCCATTAGCTCCTTGCTTATCTGATATCTGTGGGATGTTTATAGTCAACTCCACCGTGAAGACCAATGCAAAATATTGGTTTAAATTATCTGCCATGTCCCTGTTCCCTGTTATTAATTCTCCAGTCGCATCCTCCAAGGGTCCCACGCCCACTTTAGCTACTCTTTTTATAAACCTGTAGAAGCGCTTGCTGTTTGTTTTTATATTTCTTGCCAATTTACTTTCATAATCAATTTTCTCCCTCTTTATTAGCTTTTTAGTCATCTGCTGGTTCCTAAAAAATTCCCAATCCTCTGGCCTACCACTAGTTTTCGCCGCTTTGTATGCCGTAGTTTTTGATTGATTTGTTGGTGCCACTCAATATGTAACTAATTTTGGCGATGAAGATGAAATCAAAGTTCACAAATATCGGTAGCGATCGGCAGCAGAGATTGTGGTGAACAGAACCAGTGGGCTCCTGGTGACCTGCCTGCTCGAATGGCAGAGATTTTAGCCGGATTGAGCGGAGCCTTGCCATTCTTGCCATCATGCACCCACAAGGCGGTGTGGAGCAGATTAGGCCCTGTCACTAATCGCTATGGAATTGGAATCCAACAAGAAGAATACAATCCCAGGAAAGGAGACAAACAAGTAGGATCTTCTATTGACCTTTGGCATGGCATTGTGTCAGATTGGAACTGTCTCCTCAGTTGAATGGGCTGCGACAGGGTCCTAATGTGCATCTGATTACAATTACTCATCTGGCTATGAGAACATTTTTAATTATCAACTAGACTGGTTTTAGGTGCATTTGTTCTACCTAGGCTGACTTGTTTGTTTAGTTTAGAGATACAGCACTGAAACAGGCCCTTCGGCCCACCGAGTCTGTGCCGACCATCAACCACCCATTTATACTAATCCTACACTAATGCCATATTCCTACCACATCCCCACCTGTCCCTATTGTTCCTACCACCTACCTATAGTAGGGGCAATTTATAATGGCCAATTTACCTACCAACCTGCACGTCTTTTGGCTTGTGGGAGGAAACCGGAGCACCCGGAGGAAACCCACGCAGACACAGGGAGAACTTGCAAACTCCACACAGGCAGTACCCAGAATTGAACCCGGGTCGCTGGAGCTGTGAGGCTGCAGTGCTAACCACTGCGCCACTGTGCTTATCAAGATATTTTGTGACAAGCACTCGTGTTGAATCTCGCCTGCCTCACACCTACATGCCCATCGAGCATGTATAAAACTCTATATCACTGTTATGGACAGACGCAGTGACGTGTTTACTGTGTCACTGTTGAACTTGGAAACGGGACAATATGGCTGCACCCACAGGATACATCGGAAGGCTAGGAACATATGAGAGGGCTTGAGAACCATTCATTTTGTATAGTGAAAGAATGGACGTGTTTTTCAGAGCTAATAATGTTTTGGAACTTTAAGGTGAAAGTGAAGAGGTCAGACTCAGAATAAGGCAATTTGAGTATTGCTGAAAAAAAGACATACTGTTGAAGCTTTTCATCTTGCACTCATCAGGACAGACCCAAGAATGCCAATATAAAAGCAAAATATTGCAGATCTGGAAATCCGAAATAAAAACAAAAAATGCTGAAAATACTGACACTGATCTGAAACGTTAAATCTGCTTCTGTCTCCACAGATGCTGCCTGTTCTGCTGAGTATTTCAAGCATTCTTGTTTTTATCCCAAGAATGCCAAATTTCAACGGGAGCAACAGTTTATAATGCATCAGCAAAGGGATGCAGATTGGTTGGCAAGTCGACTCTGATTGGTCAAGGTGTTGCCATGGAGAATGCACCAGGGAACTACTGTTCCCATGCTTTGTTTAATTCAAAAAAGGCACAACACCTGGACTTGCTCCTTTTGCCTGCAGAGGACATGTCTCTGCATATGAATATATGTAGCTTCTAGTAAGCGTAAGTAAGCCACATTGCGAGCTCGACTGATAGTCTTAAATTAGTTGTTAGTGTAATTCTTAACACACTCTGAATGTTCAGTAAGTGCTGTCCAATCGCAGAATCACATCTAATGTTAGAAATTGTGTTCTGAGTTTTGCAAGTACGAGCTGGTTGAGCAAGGTCAGCACTCTGGCTATTGTGAACAGCCGAAGAGACATGCTGTTTGATGCATGCGTGGCTCACTGGCTTGCAAGCTGAAATTAGACTGGAAACATGTTTTCCAAGTTGAGACGACCAAGAAGCTTGATCAGCTATTGAATAGTTACAGAAACATTTTGGAGGACAGCTATGAAGGCATAATCGATGAGGAAGCGCACATCCAAATTAGGCCTGTTGCAAAACCAGCATATTGCAAGGCCAGACTGGTTCCTTATGCTCGCAAACCCAGGTTGAAGAGGAGCTAAAGAAGCTAGAGAGAAATGGTGTGCTAGTGAAAACTGATCACAGTGATTGGGCAACCCCAATTGTAATAGTGCCCAAGTCAGACAAAACTGTAAGACTATGTGGAGACTATAAAGTCACAATTAACTAGGCAGTGGATGATGAGCAATATCCATTAACGATCTCCCAAAATTTGTATGCAGAGTTAGTGGGATTCAAGCTATTCACGAAGTTGGATTTGTCCCACGCTTATGCACCGCTCAATGTGGATTGAGGGAGTCAGCAGTATCTTAGATAAACATACACATGGGGTTATACCCCGACATGAAGCTGCTCTATGGTGTGAAGTCTTCTCCAAAAATCTTCCAAGCTATAATGTATAAGGTTTTGCAAGGAATGCCACATTGCTTGTGCAATCAGGACGATGTGTTTATCGCGACCACAACAGAGGAAGAGAATATTCAAGTGTTGGATGAAGTGTTAAAAAGGCTCAATGATCACAATATGAAGTTTGTGCAATGTGACATAGTGTACCTTGGCCTGAAAATCAATGAAAAGGGGCTACAGCCAATGAAAGAGATGCTCGAGGCTATTGCCAATGCCCCAAAGCCAAAAGATGTGTCTGAGCTTTTTCAGGTATTGTCAATACTACTCGTGATTTCTGCCTGAGCTTGTAATGATGTTGGCTCCATTACATGAGTTACATAGGAACATAGAAGCTGGAGTAGGCCATTCAGCCGATTGAGCCTGCCCTGCCATTCAATATAATTATGGTTGATCATCTACTTCAATGCCTTTTGCCCACACTATCCTCATATCCCCTTATGTCATTTGTATTTAGAAATCCGTCAATCTCTGCTTTAAACATACTCAATGAGTTGTTGAAGAAAGATGTGAAATGGGAGTAGTCTGAAACACAATAAAGTGCTTATGATGCATATAAGAGAAGCTTGACCAGTGATGCACTACTCGTACATTATGACACAAATTGTGACCTGAAGCTAGCATGCACGCTTCAAACTATGGTGTTGGAGCAGTGATCAGAAATGTGTATGACGGTCAAGAGAAGCCTATAGAACTCACATCGTGTACTCGCACCATGAGTGAATGAATAGGAAGTGCAAAAAAACTTCAACAGTTTTTGTTGGGTAGAAACGTCACTCTCATAACAACTCATAACCCCCTAGTCTAGAACCAATCTCTGCAATACTGATGATGGCAGCATCAAGGATGCAGCGGTAGGCTGCATTTCTCTCACTACATACAACATCAAATATCGCAGTTTGAAAGAGAATGTTATCGCTGACACACTGCTGTGTTTCGCTGTGAAGGTACAATCTTCACAATAGGAGTAGGAGGTGATGACTTTCCAATGACTGCAAATAAATTTGCAACTGAAACTCAGAAAGACTGAGTGTTGAAAAGAGTCTACGAGTAGACATTGTATGGTTGGACAGAATTTGACCACTGTATAGGCGAAGAACTGAAATTGTTCCACAATTGTCGCAATGAATTGTCATGTGAGCAGGGCTGCATCAAGTGAAGTCATAGAGTTCTTTGAGAGATAGGATTTGGCAGAGCTCCATACTGAACACACAGGAATAGTCAGTATGAAATCCATAGCAAGAGGTTTTGCTTATTGGCCTGGTCAAGACAGTGACCGAGAATCACTGTTAAGCAAATGTACTATCTGCTAAAACTATAGAAATAAGCCACCAAAAACCCTTTTGCAGTCATGGTCATGGCTGACGTAACCATTTCAAAGAGTTCATTTAGACTTTTGTGAAAAGGAAAATGACAATTTCTTGGTACTCATCGATAGCCACTTGAAGTGGATTGAAGTAAAGCACATGGGTCAAAATACCAATAGTGAGCGATCAATAGATGAGATATGGTTTATTTTTGCTTGTCATGGATTGCTTGAGGAGCTTGTCTCAGATAACGGCCCTCAATTTCATTCTGCCCTGTTCCAAAATTTTAGGAAGCAAATAGTATTAAACATACCCTCATTCCTCCTTACCATCCTGCATCAAATGGAGCAGCTGAAAGATTTGTTAGGATAGTTACAGAAGCACTCAAGAAACAAGGGGAGGCAGTGGCATAGTGGTATTGTCACTGAACTAGTACCCAGGGTATTGCTCATGGGTTCAAATCCCACCACAGCAGAAGGTGGAATTTGAATTCAATTAATAAATCTGGAATTAAAAAGCTAGTCTAATGATGGCCATGAAACCATTGTTGATTGTGGTAAAAACCTATCTGGTTCACTAATGTCCTTTCGGGAAGGAAATTTGCTGTCCTTACCTGGTCTGGCCTACATGTGACTCCAGACCCACAGCAATGCAGTTGACTCTTACATGCCCTCTGAAATGGCCTAGCAAGCTACTCAGTTGTATCTCACCGCTACGAAATCAATAAAAGAGAATGAAACTGGACGGACCACCTGGCATCGACCGAGGAAACGACAACGGCAAACCCAGCCCTGTCGACCCTGCAAAGTCCTCCTTGCTAACACCTGGGGGCTTGTGCCAAAGTTGGGAGAGCTGTCCCACAGACTAGTCAAGCAACAGCCTAACAGTTATACTCACAGAATCATACCTGACAGATAATGTCCCAGACACTGCCATCACCATCCCCAGGTATGTCCTGTCCCACTGGCATGACAGACCCAGCAGAGGTGGTGGCACAGTCGTATACAGGAGGGAGGGAGTTGCCCTGGGAGTCCTCAACATCGACTCTGGACCCCATGAAGTCTCATGGCATCAGATCAAACATGGACAAGGAAACCTCCTGCTGATTACCACCTACCACCCTCCCTCAGCTGATGAGTCAGTACTCTTCATGTTGAACACCACTTGGAGGAAGCACTGAGGGTGGCAAGGGCACAGAATGTACTCTGGGTGGGAGACTTCAAATTCCATCACCAAGAATGGCACGGTAACAACACGACTGACCGAGTTGCCGAAGTCCTAAAGGACATATCTGCTAGACTGGGTCTGCAGCAGGTGCTGAGGGACCCAACAAGAGGGGAAAACATACTTGACCTCATCCTCATCAATCTGCCTGCCGCAGATGCAACTGTCCATGACAGTATTGGTAGGAGTGACTGCCGCACAATCGTTGTGGAGACGAAAACTCGCCTTCACATTGAGGATACCCTCCTTTGTGTTGTGTGGCACTACCACCGTGCTAAATGGGATAGTTTTCGAACAGATCAGGCAATGCAAAACTGGGCATCCATGAGGCGCTGCGGGCCATCAGCAGCAGCAGAATTGTACTCAACCACAAACTGTAACCTCATGGCCCGGCATATCCCCCACTGTACCATTACCATCAAGCTAGGAGACCAACCCTGGTTCAATGAAGAGTGCAGGAGGGCATGCCAGGAGCAGCACCAGGCATACCTCAAAATGAGGTGTCAACCTGGTGAAGCTACAACCCAGAACTATCTGCGGGCCAAACTGCGAAAGCAGCATGCAATAGACGGAGCTAAGCGATCCCATAACCAATGGATCAGATCTAAGCTCTGCAGTCCTGCCACATCCAGCCATGAATGGTGATGGACTATTAAACAACTAACTGGAGGAGGTGGCTCCGCAAATATCCCCATCCTCAATGATGGGGGAGCCCAGCACATCAGTGAGAAAGATAAGACTGAAGCATTTGCAACAATCTTCAGCCAGAAGTGCCGAGTTGATGATCCATCTCGGCCTCCTCCTGAAGTCCCCAGCATCACAGATGCCAGACTTCAGCCAATTTGATTCACTCCGCGTGATATCAAGAAACAACTGAAGGCACTGGATACTGCAAAGGCTATGGGTCCTGACAATATTCCGGCAATAGTACTGAAGACCTGTGCTCCAGAACTTGCCGCGCCCCTAGCCAAGCTGTTCCAGTACAGCTACAACACTGGCATCTACCCTGCAATGTGGAAAATTGCCCAGGTATGTCCTGTGCACAAAAAGCAGGGCAAGTCCAACCCGGCTAATTACCACCCCATTATTCTACTCTCAATCATCAGTAAAGTGATGGAAGGTGTTATCAACAGTGCCATCAAGCGGCACTTGTTTGGCAATAACCTGCACAGTGATGCTCGGTTTGGGTTTGGTCAGGGCCACTCAGCTCCTGACCTGATTACAGCCTTGGTTCAAACATGGACAAAAGAGCTGAACCCAAGAGGCAAGGTGAGAGTGACTGCCCTTGACATGAGGCAGCATTTGACCGAGTATGGCATCAAGGAGCCCTAGCAACAATGAGGTCAATGGGAATCAGGGGGAAAACCCTCCGCTGGCTGGAGTCATACTTAGTGCAAAGGAAGATGGTTGTGGTTATTGGAGGTCAATCATCTCAGCTCCAGGACATCACTGCAGGAGTTCCTCAGGCTAGTGTTCTAGGCCCAACCATCTTCAGCTGCTTCATCAATGACCTTCCTTCAATCATAAGGTCAGAAGTGGGGATGTTCGCAGATGATTGCGCAATGTTCAGCACCATTCATGACTCCTCAGATACTGAAGCAGTCCGTGTAGAAATGCAGCAAGACCGAGACAATATCCAGGCTTGGGCTGATAGGTGGCAAGTAACATTTGCGCCACACAAGTGCCAGGCAATGACTATCTCCAACAAGAGAGAATCTAACCATCTCCCCTTGACATTCAATGGCATTACCATCGCTGAATCCCCCACTATCAACATCCTCGGGGCTACCATTGACTAGAAGCGGAACTGGAGTAGCCATTTAAATACCGTGGCTACAAGAGCAGGTCAGCGGCTCGGAATCCTGTGGTGACTAACTCACCTCCCGACTCCCCAAAGCATGTCCACCATCTACAAGGCAGAAGTCAGGAGTGTGATGGAATACTCTCCACTTGCCTGGATGGGTGAAGCTCCAACAACACTCAAGAAGCTCGACACCATCCCGGACAAAGCAGCCCGCTTGATTGGCACCCATCTACAAACATTCACTCCCTCCACTGCCGACGCACAGTGGCAGCAGTGTGTACCATCTACAAGATGCACTGCAGCAATGCACCAAGGCTCCTTAGACAGCATCTTCCAAACCCGCGACCTCTACCAACTAGAAGGACAAGGACAGCAAATGCATGGGAACAGCACCACCTGCAAGTTCCCCTCCAAGTCACACGCCATCCTGACTTGGAACTATATCACCGTTCCTTCACTGTCGCTGGGTCAAAATCCTGGAATTCCCTTCCTGACAGCACTGTGGGTGTACCTACCCGACATGACTGCAGGGGTTCAAGAAGGCAGCTCACCACCACCTTCTCAAGGGCAATTAGGGATGGGCAATAAATGCTGGCCTGGCCAGCGGCGCCCACATCCCATGAATGAATAAAAAAAATGTACTGCATGAGTGTTCAAATTTCAGTATGAAACAACAGTTGGCTAATTTCCTGCTGAAGTTCAGAACAACCCCACACTCCACTACAGGAAGCCTGCTGGGCTTCTGATGAGATGGTTGACATGTTTGAGTATAGTTCTACCAACCTTGACTGTTAAAGTTGAACACAAGCAGTTCAGTTAAAAATCTCAGTATGACACAAACAAAAAGGAACACAGTTTCAGGCAAAATGAGCATGTTCGTGTTCTGAGCCCCCCTCACAATTCACACAAGTGGGATGTGGGAAATGTAGTCGAAGTGTGTGGAACCAAAAGATATTCAGTTGAAATTGATGGAAGGGTGAGAAATATTGATGTAGATCACATCCTCAGCAAGGGATGAACCAAAACACAAGCATGGTCCAACTGATCTTGAGCTCATGCCAGACTTTGAATCAGTTCAAACTTCAGTGTCTGAAGTACCAATTTCTGAGAAAGAAACAGGATTTTCTTTGATACTGAACCAAAATCTGACTCTACATCAAAACCTCGTAGGAGATCAGGAAGGCTTCATAAACCAGTGTTTCAACCAGGTGAGAAAGGGGTCTAGGACTCCCCTCTCAGACTTTTCCTGGTTTGACCATAACAGGGTTTAACTTTTAAAACACTGTGTTTTAGTTTCCCTCTCAGTGAGCCCTTGCTCACTGCTCTCCAATTGTAATGGCAAAGAAATCAACCAGACAGGTTTACTCAGATTTAAACAAGAAAGGTGTAAATTTATTAACCTTAAAACTCTCAATCAGTTAAAACTACTAAAAATATGTGGCGCGACCGCCCTAGCATGCATACGTGATAACACAGACGCAAATAGAGACAGAAAAAGAGAAAGAATCAGAGGGGAAAGGTTTGAACCAGTAGATGAAACTTAGTTACTGATTTTGGATTGGTGTAAAGTCTTTGATTGAATTAAGTCTTGTAGTTCTCGGGGCCCAGTGCATATAGGGACAGGTGGGAATGTGGCAGGAATATGGAATTAGTGTAGGATTAGTATAAATGGGTAGTTGATGGTCGGCACAGACTTGGTGGGCCGAAGGGCCTGTTTCAGTGCTGTATCTCTAATAAAAAAAGAGGAAACAGGTCTGGGTGCATGCAAGGACTTAAATCCCCTGGAAGTGACATTGTGTGACATCGTCCTTTCCATTTCCGGGTTTCACCCAGACAGGTTCAGAGGCAATTCCTGTCTAGCCGTTGGCAAAAAGTTAATCAAAATATTCAAAGGTCCCCCACCTAGTGTGTCTTTAACCCTGCATTCTGGCTTGAACAGCCAGCACACAGGTTCCATGCTCTCTGCATCTGCCCGGGGTGAGAGAAGCTAGTTCACAGCCAGCAGTAATTACTTACTGAAATTGACGTGCTGAGAAGACTTTAAAGACTGAAATTGGCAAGCTTGTGGTTAGTCACTGTGAAAGGTTTGTAATTACAGGAGTACATCTGACAGCCTGAAATCACTGGTCTCAGAGGCAATTGCAACTTTTTAGAGTAACTTTCAAGTACCTTGGAGTATATTCCCCTGCATTTCAACTTCCTTGCTGTCAACCCTCACTGCAGCATAGGAGAAACCTGTGCAGCAGCAGCCTGGACCTCTGAGGATAAAGAACAGAATCAGCCACCCCACAGCAGCAACAACAAGGGCAGCAACAGCAGCAACACCACCAGTGGTAGTTGCCTACTCTGCAGCTGCATGCCACCCAACAGGACACAGGAGATGAACAGAGAACTCCAGTGTGAAGGAGGCAAAACTCCTGGCACAGGTTGTACAGCTCAGGGTAAGCTTCTGGAACATGTCAGATCAAGGAAACCTAGCCAAATTGAAGTCAATGGGAATCAGGGGGAAAACTCTCCACTAATTGGAGTCTTACCTAGCACAAGGGAAGATGGTTGTGGTTGTTGGAGGCCAATCGTCTCAGCCCCAGGACATTGCTACCCCAGGTAGTGTCCTAGGCCCAATCATCTTCAGCTACTTCAGCAGTGACCTTCCTTCCATCAGAAGGTCAGAAGTGGGGATGTTCATTGATGATTGTATGATCTTTAATACCAGTCACAATTCCTCAGATACTGAAGCAGCCCATGTCCATATGCAGCAAGACCTGGACAACATTCAGGCTTGGGCTGATAAGTGACAAGTAACATTCGTGCAACAGCAGTGCAGGCAATGATGATCTTCAACAAGAGAGAATCTAACCATCTCCCCTTGACATTCAATGGCATACCCGTCGCTGAATCCCCCCTATCAACATCTTGGTGGTTACCATTGATCAGAAACTGAACTGCAGCAGCCACATAAATACTGTGGCTACAAGAGCAGGTCAGAGGCTGGGAATTCTATGGTGAGTAACTCACTGCTTGAATCCCCAAAGCCTGTCCACCATCTACAAGGCACAAGTCAGGAGTGTGATGGAGTACTCTCCACTTGCCTAGATGGGTGCAGTTCCAACAATACTCAGCAAGACCAGGCTGCTGACTGCAGCAACTCACCACACCTCCTTTGACAGCACCTTCCAAACCAACGACCTCTTCCACCTAGAAGGACAAGGGCAGCAGACATGTGGAAACACCACCATCTTCAAGTTCCCCTCCAAGCCACACCATCCTGACTTGGAAATATATCACTGTTCCTTCACTGTCGCTGGATCAAAATCCTGGAACTGCCTCCCTAACAGCACTGTGGGTGTAACCGCACCAATTGGACTGCAGTGGTTCAAGAAGGCAGCTTACTACCAACTTCTTAAGGGCAAGTAGGGATGGGCAACAAATGCTAGCCTTGCCAGTGTCATCCATATCCCATGAATCAAATTTTTTAGAAGTCGGTCATGGCAGATATCTGCAGCCAGCTGGAAGCAGACCTTCTTCCAAGAGGATCAGGTGGCCATGCATTGCCAGTGTCCATCAAAGTCACCACAATCCTGAATTTCTTCACTTCATGCCCCTTCCAGGGATCTGCTGGAGAATCTCCAGGATATCACAGTCAGCTGCCCACAAGTGCATTACCCAGGTCACCAATGCCTTGTTTGCCAAGGTCGCCAATTGTATCAACTTTACCATGGATAAGGCCACTCAAAGCCAGAGAGCTGCTGGCTTCACAGCACTGGCTAGATTTCCAAATATCTGGGGGGTGATTGATGTGTCAATCAAGGCTACTCAGACAAGCCGAGCATCTTCACGAATCGGAAGGGCTTCCAATGCCTTAACATCCAGCTAGTTTGTGACCACCACAAGCTGATCATGCATGTTTGTGCCAGATATCCAGGGAGCTGCCATGACTCCTCCATTCTTGATCAATCACGTCTGCCGCAGATATTCTCTCCACCACACAGCATCAACGGCTGGCTTCTGGCAGACTAGGGCTACCCACTGAAGACCAGGCTGCTGACTCCTTTGAGGAACCCTAGCACTGAGACAGAGGAAAGATATAACACAAGTGTCATGCTCATGCAAGGAGAAGTTGTGAAATACATAATGAGCTTATGAAACAAACCCAAACAGACTTGAGGCATGCCAAAGTGGCCTGGATTCAAACTGACCAATCAGGAGAAAGGATTGTGACCAGTGTCGGCAGCACACAAGTGAAGTGGCAGTGCATTCTGGAACAATCGGAGCAGAATCAGTGTTCGTGTTACTTAATTTATTAATTCAAAAGAAAAAATTCCACCTATTTCAGCAAAGGGGAAGGACCCTGCCTGAGATCACCATCTTTAAACTACATGTAGGCAGAGACTGGAGTTGGCCTTGAACTCCCTACCTGAGAAATCAAACCAGGTTTTCACCATTGAACTGTGACTGAGATATGACAAGAAAAGTCTGCACAATGCATCCTTCCTCCTTAACCTTCTGAGTTTTTTTTTTCCAGTGAACCAGAAAAAAAAAGGAAAAACCAGACCTGCACTGTTTTACGACTTCACCCTGGTGAAAAAGTAAGTTTTACAGCAAACTTTTAAAACCGTAAGACCTAAATGCATGATACCTTTAATCTCAATCTTTTCTTGTGTGTGTGCATGTATGCGTGTGAGAGTGGGTGAAGTTGTGTATATTTTTGGGTGTTGTATAATAAACATTTATCTTTCTTTTAAACTTACAAGAAAACCTGTCATTATTCTGTTTGTTAACACTTTTAAAAACACACTGGCTTTGGTCAGTTGAGAGGTGAAAAAAGAGGAAACCATCCCTCTCATCTTCCATCTATCCGTAACAGAGGCCATATCATCACCAGGGAAATAATAGAGCAAGCGATTGGGTTCCTCAAGCTGTGGTTTAGGTGACTGGATAGATCTGGACGCATCCTTCAATATGCCCCAGCAAGGTCTCCAGGATTGTTTGGTTCGCTGTGCCCTTCAATACATGGTGCTGCAGATAGGAGTGGAGCTACAGCAGAGGAAGAAGGAAAATAGCCACCATCCTCTGAGAAAGAGGGGGAAGAAGAGAAGGAGGAGCCAGATGTGCCCATGGTTCCAGCAGGTACACACTTGGCTGTCAGAGAAGCCCATGATGGACCCATTCAGGCACGTCACTTAATATATGTGTGTGCAGCCATTTGACAGTTCCATCAGAAATGCTGTGCACCCCCTCCCTGCATCTCTTGCTCAAAACCTTCAATCAGTGTCCCTAGTCCTGTACCATCAGTTAATGGGAACAGTTTTTCTTTGTCTAACTTATCTTAGCCTGTCATAATCTTGTATACTAAAATAAAATACTGCAGATGCTGGAAATCTGATATAAAAACAAGAAATGCGGGAAATATTCAGCAGGTCTGGCAGCATCTGTGGAGAGAGAAGCAGAGTTGACGTTTCAAGTCACTGACCTTTCATGAGAACAGTTTGGATGAATGTCCATTGTAATGAGTTCCTTTTATGTTATCTGATGCAACATAAATGAGATGCGTGGAATCCAGGTAGTTGAAGATCTCAAAACAGGTTTATTAACAGCTAACAAGTATATACAGTGCAGAGCTAAATATTTACAGAACCTAAAAAACTAAAACTAAACTTACTCAAGGTGTAACAGTTACAGAGTGAATCTGCTTTGAGTCACATGACTGCGTCCTGGTACTTAGCTCATTAACATACTAAGATCTTAGTTTAGTGATACAGCACTGAAACAGGCCCTTCGGCCCACCGAGTCTGTGCCGACCATCAACCACCCATTTATACAAATCCTACACTAATTCCATATTCCTACCACATCCCCACCTGTCCCTATATTTCCCTACCACCTACCTATACTAGGGGCAATTTATAATGGCCAATTTACCTATCAACCTGCAAGTCTTTGGCATGTGGGAGGAAACTGGAGCACCCGGAGGAAACTCACGCAGACACAGGGAGAACTTGCAAACTCCACACAGGCAGTACCCAGAATTGAACCCGGGTCGCTGGAGCTGTGAGGCTGCGGTGCTAACCACTGCGCCACTGTGCCACCCATAAGGGACATCAGTCATAAAGACAATCATACAACATACCCTTCTCTCCAAAGATAAGTCTCGTATGCTAAAAGTAAAAATAAATAAAATTAGATAACATCAAAATTATTTACACATGGATCGAGATTGTGAAATTTACAAATGTAGAGGCTTAAGAGTCCATATATCGTTTGAGAACTCTTCCAGATCTGGTTATGGTCTAATCTTCTGGGGATATGGATTTCACCCTTGGCTGTTCTGGGTTTGCAGGCATGTTGCCAATGCATTGGCTGCCATCCTGTTGATCTATCACACCTCCACCGTTGCAGCATGCTCCCTGGTGTCTGCTGTGTGCAATTGGAGTACTGCACACCTCTCTCAGTTGGCTTCTCAACACCACCCCGCTAGATGTTGTAATCTCATAGCACCTAGGCTCACCGCACACTCCAGACACCTCTGCAGGCAACCATGTTTTCATTGTGGGATGTAAGACCCTGACATTTGTCCTACATGTGGCTGAGGTAGTTCCACCCCTGCATAAACCATCTTCATTCTCCCCTGTTTTTTGAGCAGTGTCTCCTGCATCTCAGAGAATTTGGACAGATGATGTCTTTGCAGAGTTGTCTGCACTTGTCTGCCAAACATGATCTCTGCTGGTGACGGTAAGCCCATATCCATAGGTGTAGCTCAGAGGTGGAGCATGGCAACATGAAAATCTTGTTTTGTTGACCTACATTTTAAGTTAAGTGCTCTGACTGTGCAGACCATTCGCTGAGCGAGATCTAGGGTAATGTAAAGAAGACGTCACATGGTTTACACCCCATTTGGTGCAATATCCCTGAAAGGTTTGCCTGTATACTGTGGCCCATTGTCAGAAATGATTTCTTCAGGTGCACCGAATAGCCTGAATATAGCACTCAATGTGTCTGTGACAACCGCGCTTGAAGTGTCTTTTACCTGTCTGACAATTGGCAATTTGGAGAAATAGTCAGTGACTAAGATAAAGTCTTCTCCATTAATAGATCAGTGGCGATTTTGGACCAAGGGACTGACCAAATCTCATGAGGGTGTAGAGGTTCTTTGAGTTTTTGTGGCTGATGGCTCTGGAATGCCTCACACTAGCCTTTCGATGTCACTGTTGATCCCTGGCCAATAAACATTGTCTTGTGCAAGTTGTCTTGCTCGCTCTATACCCATACGGCCTTGGTGAAGTTATGACAAGAGCTTTGGGCACAATCACTTGTTTTCCCTTGAAGGTGACGCCTCTTGAGATTCTGAGTTCATCTTTATAAGGCCAGAAGCATCTAGGGGTTTCTGGCACTTATTTCACCAAGTCAGGCCAGCCTTCAATGATGACTTTCCACAGTGCCTTCAGTTGTGGGTCATAGAGTCATAGAGTTATGCAGCACAGAAACAGGCCCTTTGGCCCATCGTGTCTGTGCTGGCCATCAATAACCTACTATTCTAATCTCATTTTCTAGCACTTGGCCCTAGCCTGGAATGCTATGGCATTTCAAGTGTTCATATAAATACTTCTTAAATGTTGTGAGGGATCCTGCCTCTACATTTGCTGTTTCTGATTGTAGTTGGTCACATTTGTGCTGACCAAAATGCAATAAGTCGATTTGAGCACAGCTTCCACCTCGATGTCCATGCTATCCACTTGTAGATCCAGTAGAACTTCTTCATTCTTGCTACGGTTTGGCAATCTGCTCAGCGTATCCGAGGTGACCATTTTAGTACCCGGTTTGTAGCAGATGTCAAAGTTGTACCCCTGTACCGTCACTAAGAGCCGCTGTAGTCGAGGTGGTGCGCTTGTTAGTGGTTTGTGCCAGATCATCTCCAGCGGTTTGTGGTCAGTTTTCATTGTGAACTGCTTGCCGAACAGGTAGATATGGAACCTTTTGATCCCAAACACCAGAACAAGTGTTTCACACTCAATGTTTGAGTAATTGGACTGTGCTGAGAATAAACATTTGGACCCGAATTCAATTGGTTTGCCATCCTATAGGATGTACGCTCATTGCCCTTTTTGTGAGGCATCTTCTTCCTTGGGTCTTAATACTGCAGGGTACAGGTTCCTACTGACAATACTTGTTTGAAAGACTCAAACATGTTAATGGTCCTCCTGCCATACAAATGGTACGTCTTTTTTTAAAGAGCTCTCAGCGATGATGCTTTGTCAGAAAAATTTGGAATGTATGGTGCCAAAAAGTTGAAAAATCCAAGACATCACGGAGGTCTTCCTTGTCTTGTGGGGTAGGCATATGCCTTACATCTTTGACTTTGCCTGGGTCAGGGTGGATTCGGCAACAGGAATAGATGGAGCCAAAGAAATTGATTTGACCTACATTCATCACGCATTTTATGCTGTTAAAAACGAGCACTTCACGATGAGCTACTGCCATCAGTGAATGGAGATTTTGATCATGTTCTTTGGTTTTGCCCATTATCGCAATGTCATCAGCAATGCATATGTAGCCAGGCACATTTTCTATAATTCTGTCCATATGCTGCTGAAACAGATCTTGTCTGACAGATAAGCCAAAGGGTAGTCTCTGGAAGCAATATCTTCCAAATGGTGTCCTGAATGTGGTGACTTCTTGAAATTCCTTAGCTAGGTGTGCTGACCAATATCCATGTTTGGCATCCAATTTGGAGAAGAATTTGACTCCTATGAACTTGGAATTCAATTCCTCTAATGTCAGAGTCTTGTGGGGGCATCTCTTTAGGGAGAGGTTTAGATGCCTCGGATCGAGACATACCCTATTTGCTCCATCCTTCTTCAGTACGCATGTGATTGAGCTGCACCAATCTGTGTGATGATGCACATGACGGATGTGCCATTGCGTTCCATGTCATTTAACTCGCGCTTAAGCTTTTCTTGAATGTGCACGCTGCACTTTCTGGGAGGGTCGATTGACGGAATTGCATCCTCTCTGAGGTGCAGTATGGAATTGCCTTTGAAATTTCCTGTGGTGTCGAACCTGTCTGGCTACATTTGTTGTAGGTTGTGGACCAACTCAATGCAGGTACCCTTGGTCTCTTCTGCTGTAATGGGTACATTGCTGACCTCGTGGATGGTTATGATGTTGCGGTACTTACACATTGGTAGTCCTGCCACTGTTCGTCTGCTCGTGTCTACTAGTTAGAATGTTTGTGGTTTCCATGCCAACTTGCCATATCTGTGTTGATTTTGGTGTGCCACTGCAAGGAATAGGTGAACCATTGTATGCAGATAACTTGGAAGTTGTCGGTTGTATTATTGATCTCCAACAACTCCGGTACATATCTTTGAGGATTTGGACTGGTAGAATACTTGCACTAGTGCTGGTGTCAGTCTTGACCCTGAGTATATGTTTACCAGCTTTCTTTGCCTACGTGATGTTAATAGTGACGAAAGCTTCCAGTTGTTTGACTTCATCAACATGGTGTGTCAGGTTCACAATGTGAAATGCCTGTTCATCTTTTGGCTGAAAATTACTTCTCTCTGAGTCTTGTCTCAGGTTTGTTTTGCTGTGGACCTCATGTATCAGCTTGATTTATGCAGGTCTCTGGCGCTTTCGTTGCTGCTGTTGCCCTGATTTCAGTTTGCTTGCATTCTACCATGACTTCTAGCTGCATCTTCAGAGCCAGATTTCTTGCATAGGCGGGCCCAGTCTGCTTTTGCACCGCATGCCTTTCACAGATCTTGAAATGTCGGATATGTGCTGTGAGTGGGACCAACCACACTCACCATACAGTTTGCTTGCTCTTATTGATCTGGTTATGGTGCTGATACTGTTGGCTGCAGCTAGTGCTTGCAGGTGCTGTTATCCAGCTACAATGGCTTCATATTTCCTGCCATCTTCCAGCAGTGCATCATTTCTGTGACCTTTCTTTTTCCCCAAGAGGGCATTCTGAAACGCTTCAATAGATGGCGATATAATCACCAGCTTCATTATTCAGTCCAACAGCTCAGTTTCTGAGAAGTTGCATTTGTTGCCCTTACTTCGGCATCTACTGACAAACTGGTCTATTGACTCCTGTTGCCTGTAGCACATCAATTCCAGGTGGTGAATTCTAAAATTCACTCTTAATCAAAGCTGATCTTCTAGCACTTTCCATACCTTTGCAGGATCTTTCTGGTCCTTGTCAGATAAGCCTGAGGTATTAATTCTATGTCAGCCCTCATTTCCAATTGCTATTAGTATTTTTACAGTTTGTATTTCTGGTTCTGTAATCACTTGGTTGGTGAAGCATAGCTGCATTCTCTGATTGAAAAGCTGGAACTCGGATAGGATATCCACAGCCTTCCAGTTTATGCTGGGAAATTTGGTATCCATCTTCCTGCTGTTCTTTGGATTTAAAACTTGCGTTAAGAACTTGCTTTATGACTCTGCACTGTTTCCCCTTTAAGAAACTCTCTTGGCTGCTTTGATTGACAGGAGCAGGTGTTTAGCAGTGCTTGTCTGTTTATCTAGCTTCCAGCACTCTAATCTGTTTTACACAGTTGTGCAATAGGCATCTTAAGTGTTTTTTTTTCTCTGCTTGAGTTTGTTTGTACAGCCGTTCAACATACAATTCTTCATGCTTGAATGGTTTTATGAGTTTTTTAAAACTCTGGCTGAGTAATGAAAACTCTTCATGCTTGAGTGGTTTGATGATTTTTTTAAAGCTTTAGCTGCGAGCTGTGTGAATGGAGGATTCCTGCTCTTTTTGCTGTCAGATACCTCCTGTAATGGAGTGGGAGAGCCTTTAAAAATCATTAATTAGCCTGAGATAGGGATTGGGACTTCCCTGTTTTTTTTCTTTTACTGGGTCTTTAAAAAAAATCAACTTTGCAAGCACCTTGTCATGAAAACCACACCTGCCAAAATGAGACATATTAATTTCATCATATGGAACAGAAGTTTTAAAACTGTTACAGGACTGAAAAAATAGCTTGGTTTAAAAAGACCACTGAAACATGACTGCTCGTTTTGCATTCTAAAAGACAGTTGAAAAAAAAAGAGACAATGGGAACTGCTCACTGATTCAATTAACAGAGATTGGTCTGGGCAACCGTGATTCACATCTTGTCTGTGTAAGAGACAGCACTACACCACCCCCCACTGAGAGCTTTGAAATCCACAAACCACAGGGGTGGTTGTTCCAAATAAGGAGTTAGTTACATGACTAACCTGCTGGCCAACTTGGAGTTTTGAATTGTGCTCACAGGACAGTTGGAAAGGAGACTGCAATTTGAAGACAACAGAGAAGAAAGGTCTCTCCCTCTCTCTCTCTCACGAAGTTCCGGGGGATCCACTGAAGCCTCTCAAACCGCAAGCGAGAAGACTCCTGCAGCTAAACAAGTGAAAGTGTGCAGCGGGCCCCAACGTGAACTGCAAGATTTAACTGCAGTCAAAAACTGCACGTTTAATCCACAAACAGTAAATGAACTCCAGCTATTGCTTCCCATCTTTTCCCTTGATTCTTTCTCCTTTTCTGTCTCTATTTGCGTGTGTGTTTATCACGTATGCATGCTAGCATGGTCGCGTCGCGTATTTCCAGTAGTTTTAACCAAATTAAAGTTTTAAGGTTAATAAACTTATACCTTTCTTGTTTAAATCTAAGAAAACCTATCTGGTTGATTTCTTTGCCATTACAATTAGAGAGTGGTGAACAAGGATTCACTGAGGGGAAGCTAAAAACACGGCGTTTTGAAAAATTAAACCCTGTTACGGCTAAAGCAGGCAAAGGCTGACAGGGGGGTCCAGAGACAACTATCTCACCTGGTTGTAACAACCTCAAAGTTTTTTTTTAACGGTGATTCCTGGACCAGGACTCACCCGATCGCAGTCATTGATTTGCAGCCTGTTGTTCAATGCTCTGTCTTCGACAGCTTGGGAGAAGTGTTTTCTTCTTTCCCTGTTTGGGCCAGTATTTCTTATCAACCTTCTCCCTTTTAGCTGTAGGAAGATAGTTTTTAAAGCTGTTTTCCCTATGGTCTTCAATCTTAGATTCTGTGTTCACACCACAGCTGCCACCATGTAATGAAGTTCTTTTAATGTTGTCTGATGCAACATAAATGAGATGCGTGGAGTCAAAGTTGGTTGACAATCTCAAAACAGTTTTATTAACAGCTAAATGCAGAGCTAGCGATTTACAAAACCTTCCTCGAGTCATTATAGTTACAGAGTAAATCTGCTTTGAGTCACATGACTGTGTCCTGGTACTTAGCTTATTAGCATACTAAGATCTTAAAGGGACATAACTCTTTAAGGCAATCATACAACATCCATCACCAAGAGTGGCTCAGCAGCGCAACTACTGTTCGAGCTGGCCGAGTCCTGAAGGACATATCTGCCAGACTATGCATGTGGCAGGTGGTGAGGGAACCAACAAGAGGGAAAAATCTACTTGACCTTGTTCTCACTAATCTATCTGTTGCAGATGCACCTGTCCATAAGAGTATTGGTAGGAGTGACTACCACATAATCCTTGTGAAAAAAAGTTCTGTCTTCAGACTGAGGATACCCTTCACTGTGTTGTGTGGCACTACCACCATGCTAAATGGGATAGATTCAGCTCATATCTGGCAACTCAAAACTGGGCATCCATGAGGCGCCATGTACCATCAGCAGCAGAAGAACTGTACTCAACTACAATCTATAACCTCATGGCCTGACATATCCCTCACTCTACCATTACCATCAAACCAGGGGTTCAATAAAGAGTGAAGACGAGCATAGCACCAGGGTTACCTAAAAATAAGATGTCAACCTGGTTGAAGCTACAACACAGGACTACCTGCACGCTAAACAGCAGAAGCAGCAAGCAATAGTAGAGCTAAGACATTCCACAACCAACGGATCAGACCAATGCCCTGCCACATCCCAATCGTGAAATGTGGTGGACAATTAAAAACTTAACATGAGGAGGAGGCGCCATAA
This sequence comes from Heterodontus francisci, assembly GCF_036365525.1. Lineage (NCBI taxonomy): Eukaryota > Metazoa > Chordata > Chondrichthyes > Heterodontiformes > Heterodontidae > Heterodontus > Heterodontus francisci. The sequence goes on along the minus strand of NC_090375.1, from coordinate 107,124,292 downwards.
ATATCCCCATACTCAATGATGGGTTGCCCAGGACATCAGCACAAAAGATATGGCTGAAGCATTCACAACCATCTTCAGTCAGAAGTGCTGAGTGGTTGATACATCTCAGCCTCCTCCTGAGGTCATCAGCATCACAGATGTCAGTCTTCAGCCAATAATTCACTGCGTGTGGTATCAAGAAATGACTGAAGGCACTGGACACTGCAAAGGCTAGGGTCGTTACAACATCCCAGCTAAAATACTGAAAACTTGTACGCCAGAACTAGCCACACCCCTAGCGGCACAGTGGCGCAGTGGTTAGCACCGCAGCCTCACAGCTCCAGTGACCCGGGTTCAATTCTGGGTACTGCCTGTGTGGAGTTTGCAAGTTCTCCCTGTGTCTGCGTGGGTTTCCTCCGGGTGCTCCGGTTTCCTCCCACAAGCCAAAAGACTTGCAGGTTGATAGGTAAATTGGCCATTATAAATTGCTCCTAGTATAGGTAGGTGGTAGGGAAATATAGGGACAGGTGGGGATGTGGTAGGAATATGGCATTAGTGTAGGATTAGTATAAAATGGGTGGTTGATGGTCGGCACGGACTCGGTGGGCCGAAGGGCCTGTTTCAGTGCTGTATCTCTAAACTAAACTAAACTAGCCCAGATGTTCCAGTACAGCTACGATACTGGTATCTACCCAACAATGTGGAAAATTGTCCAGGTATGTCCTGTTCACAAAAAACAGGACAAATCCAATCCAGCCAATTACTACCCATCAGTCTACCCTCAATCATCAGCAAAGTGATGGAAGGTGTATTCAAAGTGCTATCAAGTGCCACATAAACAGCAATAACCTGCTCACCGATGCTCACTTTGGATTTTGCAAGGATGGCTCGGCTCCTGACCTCATTACAGCCTTGGTCCAAACATGGACAAAGAGCTGAACTCAAGAGGTGAGCTGAAACTGATTGCCCATGATATCAAGGCAGCATTTGACTGAGTGTGCCATCAAGGAGCCCTAGCTAAATTGAAGTCAATGGAAATTAGGGGGAAAACTCTCCACTGGTTGGAGTCATACCTAGCAAAAAGGAAGATGATTGTGGTTGTTGGAGGTCAATCATCTCAGTCCTGGGACATTGCTGCAGGAGTTCCTCCGGGCAGTGACTCAGGCCCAACCAACTTCAGCTGCTTCAACAATGACCTTTGTTCAATCATAAGGTCAGAAGTGGGGATGTTCGCTGATAGTACGATGTTTAGTACCATTCGCAATTCCTCAGATACCGAAGCAGTCTGTGTCCATATGCAGCAAGACCTGGACAATATCCAGGCTTGGCTAATAAGTGGCAAGTAACATTTGCGCCACACAAGTGCCAGGCAATGACCATCTCCAACAAGAGAGAATCTAACCATCTCCACTTGACATTCAATGGCATTATCAACGCTGCAGCCCCCACTATCAACATCCTGGGGATTACCATTGACCAGAAACTGGAGTAGCCATATAAATACTGTGGCTGCAAGAGCAGGTCAGAGGCTAGGAATCCTGTGGCAAGTAACTCACCTCCTGACTCCCCAAAGCCTGTCCACCATCTACAAGGTACAAGTCAGGATTGTGACGGAATACTCTCCACTTGCCTGGATGGGTGCAGCTCCAACAACACTCAAGAAGCTCGACACCATCCAGAACAAAGCAGCTCACTTGATAGGTACCCCATCGACAAATATTCATTCCCTCCACCACCGACGCACAGTGGCAGCAGTATGTACCATCTACAAGATGCACTGCAGCAATGCACCAAGGCTCCTTAGACAGCACCTTCCAAACCCGTGACTTCTACCACCTAGAAGGACAAGGGCAGCAGATGCATGGGAACACCATCACCTGCAAGTTCCCCTCCAAGCCACACACCATCCTGAACTGGGACTATATTGCTGTTCCTCGCTGGGTCAAAATCCTGGAACTCCCTTCCGAACAGCACCATGGGTGTACCTACCCCACATGGACTGCAGCAGTTCAAGAAGGCAGCTCACCACCACCTCCTCAAGGTCAATTAGGGATGGGCAATAAATGCTTACCTTTCCTGCAACACCCACATACCCATGAGTGAATAAAATAAAACTACAGAATGTTGATACTAGGGGACTTTAGTTATCCAAATATTGATTGGAATAATGTTGGAGTAAAGGGAAAGGAGGGGGAGGAGTTTCTGAAATGTGTTCAGGAGAATTTCCTTGACCGGTCCAACTAGGAAGGGGGCATTGCTAGATCTGGTGCTGGGGAATGAGGTGGGCCAAGTGAACCAAGTGTCTATGGGGGAACACTTGGGTAAGAATGATCATTATAGCATAAGGTTTAGATCAGTAATGGAGAAGAGCAAGGAACAATCTAAAGTGGAACTTCTAAATTGGAAGAGGGCCAACTTCAATGAGATGCGAAGGGATCTTGCCAGGGTAAAATGGAACCAAAAACCGACAGGAGAAGCTGTAACAGAACAATGGGTGATCTTTAACAGGGACTTAGTATTATAGAATAAAACTATATAGATGGAAGGGGTATCAGTGGAAAAGCATTTTAGTAGTAGTGATCATAATTCAGTTAGGTTTAGCATAGTTTTTGAAAAGGACAAAGATAGACTAGAAGTAAAAATTCTTAACTGGGCAAAAGCCAATTTTACTAAGCTGAGGTGTGATTTAGCAAAAGTGCCCTGGAAACTGCTACTTGAAGGTAAATCAATGGCAAAGCAGTGGAAGCCATTCAAGGAGGAGATAGACAGGATTTAGAACAAATTTGTTCCCACAAAGAAAAAGGATGGGACTCCCAAATCTAGACCTGTCTAGATGTCAAAGAGCATTTTGGGTTGGAAAAGGTAAAAAAGGGAAGCTTATGCCAGATACCAAGAGCTAAATACTGCAGAAAGCTTAGAATAGTATAGAAAGTGCAGAGGAAATTAGGAAAGCAAAGAGAGGGCATGAAAAAAATATTGACAAGAAAATCAAGGAAAACCCAAAGATGTTTTATAACTAACTACATAACAAGCAAGAGGATAACTAAGAAAAGAGCAGGACCTATTAGAAACCAAAAAGGTAACCTATATGTGGAAGCTGAAGGTGTTGACATGTGTCTAAAGCACACTTTCCATCTGCCTTCACAAAAGAGGGGGAACAATGCAGACATTGTAGTTAAGAAGGAGGAGTGTGAAATATTGGATAAACATTGCGAGAGAGAAAATATTAAGGGGTTTAGCATCTTTGAAAGTAGATAAATCGCCAGCCCCAGATGAAATGTATCCCAGGCTGCTAAGCGAAGCAAGGGAGGAAATAGTGGAGGCTCTGACCAACATTTTCCAATCCTTTCTGGCTATAGGCAATGGTGCTGGCGAACTGGAGGACAGCTAATGTTGTAAAATTGTTTAAAACGGGAGAAAGGGATAGACCAAGTAATTACAGGCCACTCAACCTAACCTTGGTGGTGGGCAAATTATTGGAAAAAATTCTGAGGGACAGTATAAATAATCATTTAGAAAGACACAGATTAATTAAGGACAGTCAGCATCTATTTGTTAAGGAAAGGTTGTGTCTGATTAACCTGACTGAATTTTTTGAGGATGTAACAAGGAGGGTCAATGAGGGTAGTTCATTTGATGTAGTCTGCATGGATTTTTAGCAAGACATTTGACAAGGTCCTACATGTCAAACTAGTGAGAAAATTAGGAGCTCCAGCCACTGAAGAGTGGCAAGTTGGACCCAAAATTGGCTCAGTGGTAGGAAACAAGGGGTACTTTTGTGACTGGAAGGCTGTTTCCAATGGAATTCTGCAGGGCTCAGTACTAGGTCACTTGCTTTTCATGGTATATATCAATGATTTGGACTTAAGTGTCGGGGTCATGATTAAGAAGTTTGTGGATGATACAAAAATTGGCCATATAGTTGATGGTGAGGCAGAAAGCTGTAGACTGCAGGAAGATATCAATGGACTGTCAGGTGGACAGAAGAGTGGCAAATAGAATTCAACCTGGAGAAGTGTGAGGTAATGCATTTGGGGAGGACAAACAAGGCAAGGGCATACACAATAAATGGTAGGATACTGAGAAGTGTAGAGCAAAAGAGGGGCCTTGGAATGCATATCCACAGATGCCTGAAGGTAGCAGGGCAGATAGATAAAGCAGTTAAGAAGGCATATGGAATACTTTATTAGCTGAGACACAGAATATAAGAGCAGGGCGGTTTTGCTAAAACTGTATAAAACCCTAGTTAGGCCACAGCTGGAATACTACTTACAGCTCTGGTCACCTAGACAGGGTACAGAGGAGATTTACAAGGGTGTTGCCAGGAATGGAGAACTTGACCTATGAAGAAAGATTGGATAGGCTGGTTTTGTTTTCCTTGGAACAGAGGAGGCTGAGGAGAAATTTAATTGAGGTGCATAAAATTATGAAGGACCCAGATAGAATGGGTAGGGAGGACCTATTTCTCTTAACAGAGAGGTCAATAACCAAGCTGCATAGATTTAAAGTAATTGGCAGAAGGATTAGAGGGGCGTTGAGGAAAGAATTTTTCACCCAAAGGGTGGTGGGGTTTGGAAATCACTGCCTGTTAGTGTGACAGAGATAGAAACCCTCATCGCATTTAAAAATTATTTGGATATGAACTTTACTTGCTGTAACCTACAGGGCTACGAACCAAGAGCAGAAAATTGGGATTAGGCTGGATAGCTCTTTTTCGGCTAGCACCAAATGGCCTCCTTCTGTGTTGTAAATTTTCAATGTTTCTATGTATTATTTTTCATTTAGGCTTCAATGGAGAAAAACTGAATTTCTATACTTGGCATTTTACCAAATTCTAGCTTTCAGTGAAGTCACTATGCCACTATTATTTCATCCGGTAGCGGAACAGAACATCATGAGATGGCTGCAGAATTCCAAATCCAGCCTTTGAGTTATCAAGGGGTGGAGTAGGTGCTGAGGCATCAAGCAATTCCATGTCATAATAACAGAGCAGTAAAGTCAAAAACTGTTTGATCTCATTGACTGCAAAATAGCGACCAGGACACATACTGACTCCAGAACCAAAAGGCATGAGATAGTACTTAAGCTTTCTACCATTTTTGTAGAATGTGGTCTTGACTTTTCCATTTTCATCCAAAAATCTGTCATACTTAAATTCCTGAAAGGAGAAGAAATGATACTTTGTTTTAGTGCATTTGGCAAACTATCACTTGAAAAATCAGCTTTAAAATACTTGAAAGACACAATGGTCTGAATTTTATAAGCTCGCCGCGGTGCTTTAAAGAAGGCACGCGCACGTGCAACATAACTGCCGCAGAGCTCCCGCGATATTTTGTGCGGGCACTCATTTAAATGAAGGGGTGGAACGGCCACCCCCAATAACGTAGAGGGGGCGGCCGCTCTGTCACCGGCAACGGCGTCTGGCGCCACCATGCAGGTGCCGGTGTCACTTTTAAAGGGATTCAAGCCATTAGAAGATATTTGAATTTTTAAAGTGACAATGTCAATTGTCACATGAGAAAAATGAGGGAAGTTCCTCTTCCACCCCTCCAATGACATAGCCAGGTTTCAATTTCCCTTTCCCCCGCGAAAACAATGTTTTGCCAGTCCTGACCTTTCACCCCCAAATGGGCAGATCTTTGCCCTTCAACCCCCCTCCCACCATCCCCTCAGCCAATTTTCATCCCCCTGCCCTGAAAACTTCACTCCTCTCCCTCCCCACTAGTGTCACTCCTCGGATCTCCAAACGGAGATCCGACGGCGTGAGTGTTTCAGCCACCGGCCGGAATATCAGCATGGGACAGCCGTTGGGTCAAGCTAAGTTAGTTAGCATTTATTTTAATTCATTTTAAAATGCGGCGGGACCTTCCCGGTATCAGGGGTCGTGGCGGTCCTCTCCCGTAAGAATTTTCTGGTCCCCCCTGCTACGAACCCCCCACATGAAGGTGAGTAAAATTCAGCCCAATGAATCCTCTTAGTACACCCACATTTTCTGTAGAGCAAAATTTTGATTCTACTGTACTAAGAGAGAAAGTTTTACCTTGGCATTGAATATGGTGAAAGCACACCCAGCCCGGTTAACCTGGCAAGTCCTCCTCACCAACATCTGGGGACTTGTGCCAAAATTGGGAGAGCTGTCCCATGACCAGTCAAGCAACAGCCTGACATAGTCATCCTCACAGAATCATACTTATCAGCTGGCATCTGAGACTCCTTCATCACCATTCCAAGGAACTCAATATCCACCTTGTTCACCATCAGCGCATTATGGCTGCAATATGTACTATTCACAGAATGCACTTCAAAAACTCACAAATCTTACTTTGTCAACATCTCCCAACTCCATGACCTCTACCACCAAAAAGAATAAGCAGCAACATTATCAGAATACCATTATCTCCAAGTCCCCTGCAAGTCACACACCATACCACGTGGGCACATAGGGCTGGATTTTCAAAGTGAGCTTGTGACAAGTATGGGTGCAGTTGTGAATTAAATATCGCATTCCCAGAAGGTATCTCAGGATCCTGACGCCTCCAGAACATGAAGCGATTTTGAAAGGGATGCTGGGTGGGGAGGGGTTGTGGTGGGGGGGGGTGGAGAACGGGACACCTGCACATCTCTAGTTAATTAGTTGTTGAGCTTGTTGAGGAGCTCATTATAACGCTTGTTAGGAACAGTTTGTGATTTTCAATAGGAAAGCATGGGGAAAAGGCCATGTCTGGGACATGGCAGGGTGCAGCTTTCATGAACACTGTGGGGAGCCATGAGGGCTATTGGAGAGACTGAAGAACATAGTTTATAGGTGTAAAGCTCAGCTGCTCAAATAGTGACACAGACTAGCCATCGCTGCAGCTGAAAGACTTGCATTTGTGAGTGTTGAGTGGTAGGAATCTGCAGAGGGACGTGAGGCCGCTGGCATCACTTGATCAGCTGGGATTGCCAGGGGAAGCCCTGGTGAACAAACGAGCACCAGCTGACGGAGGTGAGATGGGAACAGGCTGCTCTGACATTGCACAGTTTAAACAGGATAAGCTTCAGCAGATGCATCCTCCTGGACAAGAGACGGTCAGAGGAGACAGTGGAAGGCTGCAAGGGAAAGAAGGCGCTATGCAAGACATTGTGTGTACTGCCCAAGAGTCAGCTACCCACAAATGACCAGTGCTGTAGGAGGCTGCGCCTATCCAGGCACTTGGTCTCAGATATTTGTTCCATGATCCACAATGGCCTGAGGCCTCGTGGCTCCCATGGTAGTCCCTTACCTGCAGACGTGACATTGAATTTTTATGCAACTGGGTTATTCCACAAACCAGCTGTGGACCTGGCTGGCATCTCATAGTTGGCCTCTTATCATGCAATCAGGCAGAACACAGATGCTCCATTCTGGGGGCGCGGGGAGCTTCTACATCCATTTTGACGCAGATGGGCCTGCACAGGCAGAGAGGGCATTGGGGTTTGCCGACATCGATGGATTCTCTCTGGTCCAGGGGATCATAGATTCCACCCACATAGCCATCAGGACATCAACAGGCTTGCCAGCCAGATTTCTGAAGAGAAAGGACTACCACTCATTGAATGTCCAGCTGGTCTATGACCACAGGAAGCGAATCTTGCAGGTCTTCACTTGGTTCCCATGTAGCTGTAATGATTTCTTTATCCTTCTAGAGTTCCAGGTGCTGCACCTCTTCAGGCCCACATCCAGAGTCCATGGGTGGCTACTGGGAAATAAGGATTATCCCCTAAAGAGACAGCTCCTGATGCCCATTTGCTACCCAAATGCAGATGGGGACAGGCTCTACAACCAGAGCCAGTAATGTTACTTGTTCCTTTGGTGTGTGAACTATTGTAAGATTCATAGGACTAGAAGTAATATCCAAAGAAAATGTTGGTTTTATTATAACTTTACGAGAACATATATACATAGTTACTTCACAAGCACACCTGCACACGTCTCACTCTGTTGGGTTACACACACAACTAACTGGTCATGTGTGAGGCAACATCACTTCCTCTGGTGATCTTCATTACAGTACTTCTGGTGGTCCGCTCTTAAAGTGGTCCCTTCTGAAGGTCATCCACAACATCCCCCTTTTTTCCAAAGATAAAAACATATGTATAATAAACACACTAATATACATGATTAAAAACCTTATTTTCAAGTAAGCTTAACACTCTCTAAAACATAGAGGTGGTTTGCTTATTCGTCCTGATCTTATTATTGTGAACCTCTTCCCAGAGCTGAGCTCGTCTTGATGACTCCTGAGACTCTGGCAACTCAGAACTCTGGTTAGCATGTTCTTCATCTGTTCTCATAGCCTCTGTACATTCTTTAGAAATTTGACTTTGGACATATCTGCAATGCCACAGAGTTGCCACATGTAGTGTTGTTGTACTTCAGTTCCGTCTGAGAATCACACCATTGGGTTCTGGACCTCATACTGGGCTGGTCGCATATCCTCACAACCTCTGCAGGATACCACTATCCCAACGCATGATTGAGGACTCTGACC